>NC_052406.1:10661335-10992127 GCF_009389715.1 Phoenix dactylifera
CTTCATTGTTGTAAATGGCAATTTTATCTGTTATAGTCATTTTATTGTCGAAAAGAGAAATCTTCTCAGTCATTTTCTTTGTCATCGGATATCTGTTTTCTATTTTATGATTCTGCTAAATACTAACTTATTGTTATTCTCTTCTCAGGAAGTATGGCTTTGATGGATGCTGGCATTCCCGTAAGGGAACATGTAGCTGGTGTCTCAGTGGGCCTTGTTACAGAAGTGGATCCATCAACTGGGATGATAAATGATTATCGCATACTGACAGATATATTGGTAGGGTTGCAAATTATTTACTTTGGTTCGTTGACATCAGACAATCAATTAAAAACTTGAATATCCAAACATGGTCCATTGCCTACACATGCATCAATTCTTTTTTTTTTTTAAGTTGAAGGAATGAAAATAGTTAGCATTTCAACCTTGTTCTGTTCCCATATGTTAAGATTTTCACACATGCAACATTGCATCCTTAGTTTTTGGAACTCCTATCTTTTTTAGCTGTACCTTGACTGTTTTGGAAAATTCCAGGGTCTTGAAGATCACCTGGGGGACATGGACTTCAAAATTGCCGGAACAAGAAAAGGAATTACTGCAATTCAGTTAGATATAAAACCTGCTGGAATACCTCTAGACATAATTTGCGAATGTTTAGAACCGGCACAAAAGGGTCGCAATCATATCCTTGACCGCATGGAGCGAGAAATATGTGCACCACGTACCATGGGTGATGGAAGTACCCCCTCGATTAGGTAGCTTAATTTGTTTTTTTCCTTGCTTTCCTGCATTAGTGTAGTCAGATTTTGGTAGGTTTCTTGGATTTCTGCCGTACTGCTATTTCTTTTGGCAGCAACTTTGAAGTTTAGCTATGACTCGATTCGACGCTTGCTTGGGCCTCTAGGTTCTCAAAGGAAAAAAAATTGAACAAGAAACAGGTGCCTTTTAAGCTTTGCTTTCAAATTTTAATTTAGGAACTTCAAAGGAAAAAAAATGCCTTTTGACTTACTGCATATGTGCCTGTTCCAGTGAACACATTTTTGCGTTGGAACTCCTTTTTATTTTTTGCTTACATGTTATCCAAATGAAACATATTTAATGCGCTATGGTTACACGAGCTTAAACTGGATTGTTAAAATTTCAGTTTCTTCTAAATAAATTTGGTGCTGTATGATTTATCTATGCCTATGGCACATTTTGTGCATCCAACTGTCTAAACACAAATAAGCATCTAAAGCCATGGCCATGGCCATTGTGGATTGGCTTTGTGATGGACAATTTGAAATATAAACACAACACTCTAATTGGATTTTCAGTTGAGAACTTATTTCCCATAGTTGGGGTCTGGTGCGAGAGCAGATATGGGTGCAAGTTCAGGGAATTGGATATTTTAGAAACATTTATAGTAAGAAGGCACTTAGGAAGCAGCTTTAGGTTTGAGATTGCTGGAAGATTCTGAAGCGGGTGCGTGGACCCTAGGCAGGAAGATTCTGGCTACTAAAGTTAAGAAATGCCGCTCCAAAAGGATTCCTTTTACATCATTGTTTTGTTCCTGCTGAGTTTGCACTCTAGCAGCTGTATCTTGCATTTTTCATGGCAATTAGTGCTGGAATGTTTTCATAACCCTGCAAACATATGTCTAGAGCTGTATCTATAGAAACTTATTAGTGGTTGCTCTTTAGGTCTTTGAGTTTGTGCTCACATTAAGGTTTTATCTCCTTAAGTGATTGCACATGTGTGCCAGGTGCATGATGTATTTCCTTGATTGCTATTTCTGTATATGTTGTACTTAGTAGGGATCTCATTAATGGCTATTCCTAGGCATAGATATAATCTCAGTGACACGATTTAATTGTTTTAATGTTAGGGCAGGACATACTTTCTCCATATTGATATATACTTGTACAATAAGATTCTTGTTTTTGATGTATGGATCTTGTGTACAATTGAAATTTTCTAAATATGTATGTGTATATCTGCATTGTATGAGTCCACCATCTCGTAACTTGATGTTCCATATTTCTCATATCTCTACAGTGATTCATCTATTTAAAAAAATAGTTATAATATTAATCATGGTTTTATGTTATTTGATGTTACCTTTTTTTTAAATTTTTTTTGATTAAGGTGCACGAATTGCTGTGAGTGATGGGACAATTACTATAGTTGCGAAAAATCAGTCAGTTATGGAAAAAGCCAAAGAAAAGGTATTGTGCTTTGAATCATTTCACTTATTTCATCCATTCAAGAAGGTATAGCCTGTCTTCTAGTCTACCATACTGCTATATCTCCTTGTAGGCTGTAGCTTTGGATGTTTTTATCTTTCCAACTGTTGAGTCTGCTATCAATATCAAACATAATTTATGAATGATATGCAAGTTTTTTAAAGGGCACTGAAAAAGATTAAGTGCTTGAGGAGGGAGAAAACTGTGAAAAATGCAGTCAACTGGAATTCACTATTTTGACAAAGCTCTTGTGTTCCTCTTCGGCATGACCTTGCAAAAAAAGACTGATGTTTTAGCTGGATGAGAAATTTGTTTTATGCACCTAGGTTGATTTTCTTATCGGACGTGAAATTGAAGTTGGTGGAATTTACAAAGGTGTCATTTCATCAATTAAAGAATATGGCGCTTTTGTGGAATTCAATGGTGGTCAACAAGGTCTTCTTCACATCTCTGAACTGTCGCATGAACCGGTATGTTATGCCTCTGTAGCAGCTCCATTTGATCTGATCATGTTATTCTTTCATTAGTTGTCAATTACTGCCTCTTTTAGGTTTATTTGATCTAGTTGCACACACAGTGACATGCTAAACTTATTTCATCATTTGACTTTTTTCTTTCTTCCAATTACTTGATAACATTCTCTGTCTATTGGGATTCCTGAATTTAATTGGAGATGGCTTGTTTGTACCTACTGATTGTTTTTAGTGCAGTGGCCTATATGTTAGACATGTTTTATATGCTGCCTGTTCAGTCTTTATTTTTCCCCTTTGTTTTTGTGATCTATTCTCTGTTTATGAACATTGGTCCCATGAATAGATAGTGCTTGCATGTACATTCAACCCTAACGGGGGATCTTTTGGCCGTGTCTGTTACCATATATTTGTTGTTGTATGCCTTTCATTTTGAACACGCCAAATTCAGATGGTGTTTGTGGTTAGCCACAGCCCAGCAACATTGTGTAGCTCTAGAGTCTTTAATTGATAGATCAACTTAAGGGTGACTGTAATATCAAATAAAATTGATGTTATATGATGACCATCAGATCTTTGCTGATGCTTTTTGCTGATTTGGGGGCTTCCTTTCATACTTTCAAAAATTCAATTTGAGATGCCCGGTGTCAAGAAAATAGGACAAAAAAGAAACTGCATTTTGAGGAAAAACGGAGTCTTCCATCAAGTAGATGGTCCTCTTTTCAAGATTGCGATATTAAGCTGCATCTGTTGCTTATTCTGTGAAGGATAGTAATATTTATAATCCTTTTGGACATGGGCACCCTAAAGATTTGCAACTGGTAACATGAGGGAAAGTCTTCTTAGGAGTCATGACCTAGATTATGAGCAAACTACATACAAAGGACAGAGGAAGAGAAAGTAAAAAGCATGAGTTCTAGAAAGTAAAAAGCTGTCAGCACATCATCTCAGGAAACCATTCATGAGTGAAGAGAGTGCATGAGTTTTAGAAAATGCATGTCAGAAGCTAGGTTTGTGAGAGTGAGAGTTGATGGATGGTTTATCTATTTACTTTTGTAGTTAGAAGTTCCACAATAAACAAGAGCACATGCGCACTTCATGAACTGGTTTTGGCATCATAACGTAATCATCCTTGCTTATAAGGGGCATTGCCTAGACAGATATTTGGCCAGTATTTTTGGTTTTTTCAGAAGTCTTTGATGTTGTAGGAACAAAAGGGCTTGAGATGAGTACATTGAAGGAATCTTGTGAGTCACATTGGCCAGTTGATGAAAAACTGATTGAATTGCTTCCTATCATGTGCTGTAAAGGGCAGAGACATTATCTGTGAAGGCAAGAGCTGGAAACTTTATCATGTTATAAAGGGGAATTGGGAGATCTTGTAAAAGACTAAATGATGGAGTGCAACTTGTCAGAGAGGAATATAGGAAGCTATGAGTGGCAAGACTTGATGTTTCTAGCTAGCTATTCTTTATGAATTGGTGGTTGCGGTTTGTGGTTAGGAAATTGTTGTATTTCAGTTCAAATGGGCATATTTATTTCTGTATGGTGTTAAGGTTTTTTCTTACTTCAAGTAGAGATGGCTATCATCCATATTTATGGTCTAACGGCATATATCATTGCTTAATTTAGAACATAGACGCTATTTTTTCAGTATAATCAGTATATTACCTCCTCTGCTCTCAGCACATGTATCAGCAAGTCTAGCTGTAGGCTCAAATCCAACACCTGTGTTCTCTTGAATTAGATTCAATATATTATAAGCGGACTGCAAAGGTCTTGTTTGTTGTTTTTTGCAGCTTCCTTTTTTTCTTTATCTGAATAGCCAGCAGAAACCTATGTAAGTTTCAGCGTTATTTAACGATTGGTTACATACGTTGGCTGTATTTGTTAAAATCATTTTTTCAGGTATCTAGAGTCTCAGAAGTTGTAACTGTGGGCCAGGAGCTATCATTAATGTGCATTGGGCAGGATGTGAGAGGTAATATTAAACTGTCTCTGAAGGCCATGCTTCCTCGGGCTGGATCTGAAAAGAAGAATTTGGAGAGTCAAGATTCTGTTGCTCCAAAACAAGAAGTTAATGTTTGGGCCTCTGTGGAGAATGTGCCTACCTGCCAAGTAGATGAAGAAAGCGAAGTTGAGCCTGCAACAAATTCCACACCAGCAGTAGTAATCCGGAGTGCTGCAGAATGTGATGCGCAGGATTTTGCTGCTGGTCAACATTCCATCAAGAAGTCTGGAAAGGGTGCAAAAACTTCACCTAGGCCTTATAATGCTTCATCAAGACATCGGGATGATTTCAGATCAACCGCCACTAATAGAAAGCGTGCACCGAATCAGACACAAATGAAGAAGGAGAATGAACTAAAAGATTACTGTGGAAGCAAGCCAGAAACTGACAGTAGACCTGGAAACTTGTTGCATGTACTGATGCAGAATGATGCAGATGTGAAGCCTAAATCTTTTGGTTCTACGAGTGTTCGCGCAGGTTCCCTGAAGCTGGGAGACCGAGTAACAGCAAAGATATACCAGATACGCGCACATGGGCTGGTACTTGAATTGGGTGGTGGAGTACGAGGAATGTATAAATTTGAGGTAGTTTCTATCTTGATGGTGAATCTTTGTTCAACATGGTTTCAGCTGCATTTGAATCAGTTATTTGGATTAGAGGTGCTGCGAGCTTGAGTAGCAAAATACTCAGCTCGAAGGCTTACGAGCCTAGACAAGAATATATTTTTACTAATATTGTATTTTATTTAAAATATATACTATCAATTTAATATTTTAAAATATAATATAATATTATATTTTGTTTTAATTATATTTTTTTAATTATGACCAAGGCTTGAATTTGAGCTTGAACTGGAGCTCGAGTATGGCTCAGTTGATATTCGAGTTGAGTTGAGTCGATCTCAAGTATTATATTTTTTTTTATTGAGTCGAGTTCGAGCTTGAATATTAAGGCTCGATCGATCTTTAAGTCAAGTTTCGAGCCTGAGTATTTTGAATTGAGTTGAGCTCGAGCCTCTAGCTACTTGACTCAACTCGGTTTGATTGCACTCTAATTTAGATCATATATCCTTGCTTATATGTATGGTGTCTCTAATTTATGCATTAATGTGCTGTCTACGTGCAAAACGAGAGTAATTTGTGAAACATCCCACCTCAAGTCTTGAGTACTTGAATTGGAAATAAGTGTCTTTATTGTTGTGTTGACCGAAAGCAGGTGATGTATTTTTGGATATTTATATACATTCAGAAGTGTTTTACATGAATTTGGAACCATAGCCTGTTCATAAGAATAAGATCTTACACATTATTTCAAGTAATTTATGGAATTGAACATGACAATCGACCAAACCTGGCCTTTTTAGCTGAACCAATATCACCAATAGAAAACATCTTCTTGAACCCCTATTTGTTCTGTTTACAAGTATTAATTTTAGAAGAATCCTACACTATGATGCTGATCTCTGCTTTCAGGTAAATGGCAGAAGGGATTTTGAGGTAGGTAAGGAGCTCCCTGTGCAGTGTTCCAGCTTCTCGAGCAAGGGAATTCCAGTATTTTCGTTATTGGAAGATGAGTAGTTTTTCAATGGAGTCCCATTTTTCAACATGACAGTCCATTTGGTACTGCCATAAAAGTTTTGGCTGACATTATCCACCATTTAGTTGAAAAGAGAAGTGACAAATTTTGGTCAGAAAATTTGGCGTAGCCCCACATGGCTTGTATTGAAATTTTGTAGGGTTACGATTTTTCCAACGGACTCGAATCTGTGGGTTACCATAAGCATTCCTTTTGTTGGGAAATATCAGGATGGTTCTTGCCTATTCAAATACCTGTCCGTTAGCTGAGTCTCTGTGCAAGCTGATTGGTAGCTGTCAAAAGAAGGTCATCGTTTTGTTGGTTTTGATGGCTGAAAATGCAGTATTGAGCTTCTTAGAACCACCACTGATAGACTCACCATCACAGGATTAGTTTTGAAATCCTCTGGTGTTGTATGTACATTAGAGTTATTATTTATCTATATTTTTATTTGATGGGATAGGTAGAGAACATGAAGACAATGTTATCTAGGCCCTTTTTTAAATATTGTGTTCTTGTTTTATTGTTTTGATCAACAGAAGATGCACAAAAATATGGTTTCAACAGAGATTTGATGCTTGGGCAGTTCCCAGTTGACTCTGTAGCGTTGCTAATTGTTTTATTGGTGCTTGACAGACTGATATTTCTATATGGATGATTTTTCTTTTTATTTTTTTATACGTTATAATCTTATGCTGTACCTGATACTCTTGAATGTGTCCAGTTTTAATGTTCCCCCCGCCAGCAAGCACTCTCTCCGATGCATATACTGTTGATCAATTTTAAGCTTAAGTGTTACCTGTCTATTGATTCTTACAGGCCTTATCTTGTTCATGGCAGCAGTTTATGAGCTTAAGAAAGTATGGGAGCTCAATTTATTCTTTGATCGATTCTTCCTCTGGTTAACCGTACTCTTGACAGACTGATTAAACTTGTTATCTTTCAGATTCTTGCACAAATTCCTGTTATATCATTGTGCATGACTTGTGGTGGAACATTGCGGTTTTGTGGAGGCAGATCTCTTATAAAGTTGATACTTCCCTTAATTGATATGATACATTACCACCTTTAAGGATGAGCTTTACATTCGAGGTTTGTATTTTGAACAATTTCTTTGCTCAATACAAAGAGAACTGCAGGTAATGGGTTACGCCATATAGGTAACAGGTTTGACCTTCCCTGAATATCCCTAATCTGCTCAATATTTTAAAGGCAGGATTCAAGCGTAGATCTTTGGTACAATTATCTACTTTTCAAGTCAGGTAGCTTGGCACCATCAACTGAAGAGATTTGTGCATATGAAATTAATTGAGTTGCATATGTACCCTTGTAAATAGTCAATTTTTCATGAACGTTATTTCTAGTTTTGTCCTTCAAAACTCTCCGTTTGCATGGATGCTCCTACCATGGTTTGGTGGTTTTTGTTAGCTTAACTGGAATTTAACAGAGTAAAAATTTAAGAGGAATTACAATAGAGTACTGAACAATCAAATTTTGCGTTTGGTTGGGAGTATTTAATTTTTTTTAAACGGTATTCTGACAGCATTAAACGTACATAGGAAGGGTCTTGAAGGGTACATAATATTTTTTAGAGTGCGTTGATGCAATTTGGAAGTGGCTGTATACGAAGAGACAGACCCCTTATTTGGGGACTATCTAAAGTAATTGAAAATTTTCGTTAAAAACCGATGATATGTCACTTCAGAATTATATTTTTTATTCAGAAAAAGTTACATTTAGTGTTGGGCATCGGGCCGGGCCGGGCCGGGCCGGCCCAGGCCCGTCGGGCCCGAGGTCTAAATGGGCGGGCCGGGAGCGGGCCGTGCTGGGCACGGCCCGCTCAGCACAGAACGGAAGCCCGGCCCGGCGCCAGGCCCGTCTATTGGCGGGCCGGGCCGGGCACGGCACGAGACGGGCCGTGCCTGGCACGGCCCGCAATGGGCGCAAACGGGCCGTGCCAGGCACGGCCCGTCTGGAGAGGGGGGAGAAAAATAGCCGTTTCCAACGGTTATTTTGGAAAAATTCCAAAATTGCCCCTCCCAACAGTCCTAAAACGGTTAAATTGAGGGGTATTTTGGGAAAATTTTTTTGGGCTTCTATAAATAGCCCTTTCCTCCCTTATTCTCACCACACCAAACCAACTATTCTCTCCTTCTCTACTACTATTATTTCTCTCTTCTAAAGTGCTCTTCTAGCAATTTAATTTTTAGTTTTCATTTAGCAAGTGTTCAAGTGCTACACAAGAGGAGGTTCCTGTTGAGAAGAGAAGGTCACTCCTGTTGAGAGCACAAGAGGAAGCTCAGAATCTCGGCTCTGCCTCTGCCCTCCGACCTTCTACTCAATTCCTCCTTGTGGTTAGTTTTTATTTTTTGAATTCATCAATTTAGATATGTCATCTTTTGAGGAAAGTCATTTTGGCATTACTCCTGTTTCTGAGGGAGAAGAAACTAATCCCCAACCCCATGTTCCTAGTTCCTCTAGAACTAGTGAACCGAGTGAAGATCAAACCTCTTCTCGTAAGAGGACTAGTGCTGTATGGAATGAATTTGATAGAGTTATGGTTGATGGAGTCTGGAAAGCTAAATGTAAAAAATGTGCCAAACTTTATAGTTGTAGTAGTAGTGGGGGAACAGGGCATTTAAAAAGACATCAAGAGAGTCATAGGATGCATGATTCTCATGCTCAAACTCAAAGTACCCTTAATATACAAGGGGGATTACTTGTAGGTAATTTTGCATATAATCATGAAAATCAAAGAAAAGCACTTGTAAAATGGATAGTTAAGGATGAATTACCTTTTAGTTTATGTGAATCTTTTAATTTTGAAGAATATGTTCAATTAAACCTACAACCTGCTTACAAAAGAACTAGTAGGCGTACATTTAGAAGAGTAGCTATGACTAACTTTTTAGCAATGAGACAAAGTTTAATTGAAACACTTTCTACTTTAAATGTAAAAATTTCATTAACTTCTGATATTTGGTCAGTATCTGTAGGTAGTAATTATTTTATTGCCATTACTGCTCATTATATTGATAATGATTGGCAATTAAATAAATGTATTCTTGCTTTTCGTGCTTTTGATTTTCCACATTCTGGGCAACAAATTTCAAATGTCATTTATCAAACTGCATGTTCATATAATATTAATGATAAAATTATGTCTATTACGTTTGATAATGCATCTAATAATAATTCTGCTGTTGCATTATTAAAAGACTCATTGCATCCCATGTTAGATGGAAATTTATTGCATATTAGATGTGCATGTCACATCTTAAATCTTTCTGTTCAAGCTGGCATGGGCATGATTCAAGATGTGATTTCAAAAATTAGAAATGCAGTTTCTTTTATTCATGCTTCAAAATCAAGACTTCAAGAATTTAAGGAACTATGTATAAATCATGGTAAACGTTTTAAAAAATTTAAACTTGATGTAATTACTCGTTGGAACTCAACATATAGCATGATACATGATGCATACCCATATAAAAACTTATTAAGTGCATATATTAATGATCGTGGATTAGGCTTTACATTGACTGAAACTGATTGGAATAAAGGAAAAATTTTGGAAGATTTTTTGCTTAGTTTTTATAATGCTACCAATGTTCTTTCTGGTATTTATTATCCAACTTCATGTTCATTTTTACAACAAGCATATATAATTAGTCAAAAATTTGCAGAACATAGATATGATGATGTTTTAATGCCTATTATTGACCTAATGGAATCTAAATGGAATGAGTATTGGGACAAAATATGTCCTATGCATAACTTAGCTGCTGTATTTGATCCTAGAGTTAAATTGAATGGCGTGCTAATTTTACTTGATGCATACTGTGAAAATATGATTAAAGATCCTGAACCTGCTAAAAATGAGGTAAAATAACTTCTTTATGATATTTATGCTATATATGATGAAAAAATTCGTGGATCTAGATTTTCCGTACAAACCTCTATTTCTTCTTCTAGTAGTTCTCGTTCGTCATCTATTTTTTCATTCATTGCACAGAGAAAACACACACATGCTTCAAGTTTATCTTCATCTTCTTCATCTTTAAGTAGTGAACTAGAATTTTATTTACGAAATGATCTTCAGTCTGCATATGATGAAAATCAAATAGAGAATCTAGATGTATTATCTTGGTGGAAGAGTGTTAAAAATCAATATTCTGTTATGTCTGCAATTGCACGCGATATTTTAGCTGTGCCGATGTCCACGGTAGCATCGGAATCCGCTTTTAGTGCAGGTCGGCGTGTTCTTGACGAAAAGAGAAGTAGGATGACGGGCGAAACGGTGGAGATGCTTCTCTGCTTCAAAGATTGGTTGGATGCTGAGGCAAGACTTCAAGATAAAGGTGGACATAATACAACATCCTCTGATGATGATGATACAAACACTACTGAAGAGTGAATACGGATTCACTGAATCTCTGATGATTAGTAAGATTTCTTAATTTTTTATAATTGTACATTTTTATTGTATTCTAGAGGTCAGACCAAGGTCCAAACCTCGGCCCTTTCTTATTGTATTCTGGAGGTCAGACCAAGGTCCAAACCTCCCTTCATGTACCATTTCGATTTAAATTAATAAACTGGTAGGGGTCTATGCCAAACCCCCCACCATTAAGGTGGCTTTATATTAATAAATCCTTAGTTTCAATATTTATTAATTTATTAAAAAAATTTATGAAGCATTAATTTTTATCGGGCCGGGCCAGGCCCATGGGCCGTGCCGTGCTGGCCCGCGGGCCAAGAGCAGGCCGTGCCGGCCCAGGCCCGAAGGGCCGTGCCGGGCTCGGCCCGCGGGCCAGAAACCCGTGACCCAGCACGACCCCCATAAATGGGCCGTGCCAGGCACGGCCCGGTACTGTAGCTAGCGGGCCGTGCCAGGCACGGCCCACGGCCCGGCCCAGTGCCCAACTCTAGTTACATTCTTTCCATGACACATTTTGGTCACCCTTGTTAATTGTATTTGATTATTTATTTATCATTTCTCTCTCTCTCTCTCTCTTTCCTTCCGATAGGGTTGGGCGGGGGAGGAACTGGGGTCTTTTTCCAACATGTAGCGGTTGGACAAATATTTTTTTGACTCTTATGATATATTTAATTTAATTGCTGCACACGTTTTGGTGATGGGTGCTGATGTAAGTTGATGCACGTGTATAAATGTTGCAGGAGCAGGCACAACAGATATTAACTAATAATCTAATAAGGTAAAAGATCCGACCATTTGTATTGAAATATGATTTTTTTATAAATATAATAAATAAAATATTTTTTTGCCAATACTTTATCTTTTCTTTTCTAGCCTACTTATTGCTATGAGTTCTGGGGGCTTTGTCCGATCTTTTGCCTTTTCAACCTTATCCTTTTCTTGCCCACAAATTCTCCTCCCGATTGTTGAGAACGGTGTACGTAATTGTTGCTGGAAATTGGACCCGGAGGCCGCCGTGAAGCCGGAGAAGGAGGAGCTCCGCTGCTGCAGGGGCGGACGGCGGTGCGCCGGCTGGCTGCGTCCTCCGCCGCGGGGGGGTGTGCAAGTCCTGCAAGGAAAACCGGTGGCCGGGCTCCCCGGCGCCGGCCCTCCGATGCCTAAGTCAGAGGGGGCAAGTATGTGGAGAGAGCGGAGAGGAGAGTATATGGAGAAGACAGCAAGAACATTTGGATAAGATAAAGAAGACGAAGAGGATGATGTCCTCCATTGTGTCTGTGCTTCCTCCCACCCCCTCCCGGAGGGTTCAGTCCGGGGAGTTTTTGTTAGGGGTTTCTCAGAGTCCGTCTGGAGAGAGTGTCCGTCCGGAGAGTCCTCTCCTTCCTCTTCCCCCCCAGGCTTCCTTTTATAAAAGGATTTGGTTACCTGGGAGGTGACAGGAGGTTTGTCCTGTTCTGTGATAATTGGGCACGATTTAGCCCATTAATGGTGTAGTGGAGAACGGGACCGGATCAGACCGGAACCAGGGAGTTGTCACGGTCGATCGGACCTGTTGGAGTTGTTGAACCGCCGGCCGTGGTGGGCCTGGGGTCCGTGGATGGTAAGTGCATTTATTACCGAATGAACCGGCGGTCAGGTAAAGCCATACGCTCTGATGGTTCAGTGATCCGGAGATCGTCTTGGGCCGTGTTCATTAAATGACTGAGTGCATCGGAGACTTGAGGGAGTCTCATGCATTAATGGCAGGTCGTGGCGAATACCTGCGGAGATCTTATGCCTTGATGGCTTGGAGATAGCAGCAGGTTGTAGTGGAGTTGTCAGGTCCCTTAGAGGGTTAGGTGGAAATTGGATATTTGGCTAAGGCATGGGCTTGGCCTGCTGTGCTCGGCCTTCTGGTCTCGGCCTTCTGGTCTCGGCTCTCTGGTCTCGGCTCTCTGGTCTCGGCCTTCTGGTCTCGGCCTTCTGGTCTCGGCTCTCTGGTCTATGAGCTCGAGAGCGGAAGAGCTCGATCACTTAGGATGAGCTCGAGAGCGGAAGAGCCCGATCACTTAGGATGAGCTCGAGAGCGGAAGAGCTCGATCACTTAGGATGAGCTCGAGAGCGGAAGAGCCCGATCACTTAGGATGAGCTCGAGAGCGGAAGAGCTCCATCACTTAGGATGAGCTCGAGCTTGCTGGTGGATTTGGGTGCTATAATTACATTTGTGAGGTGGTCCATTTTTCCACCAACACTACCCCCCGACTTCCGAGTCCGAGCTGCTTTTTGGCTCGGGCGAAGGAAGTAGTTCAGTCATCGATCGTCCTGGTGCTGTGAGCGTTCTTACACCAAGGCGACTGAAGACGCTTTTTCTGCTCGGAGTCCGTTCTTTGGGGACGTCGGCAGAGAAGAATCCAAGTAAAGATAAATGAGAATGTAAAGACATTAAATGAATGGGTACCTTGTACCGTGTGCGTCCTTGCGCCGAGGCGACTGAAGACGCTTCTCTGCTCGGACTCCGTTCTTGTACCGTGTGCGTCCTTGCGCTGAGGCGACTGAAGACGCTTCTCTGCTCGGACTCCGTTCTTTGGGGACGTCGGCAGAGATCCAAAAATAGAAGAGCGGGCTGAGCTCGTTGGCTGAAAACGATGGAGCACGAGCCGAGCTCGTCCGGTCAGAGAGGACCGCTAACTCATAGCCGATGGAGCACGAGCCGAGCTCGTCCGGTCAGAGAGGACCGCTAACTCATCTCCCGACGTCTCGGGCATCCCTATAGCCGGGGCATCCTGACCGTGGTCAGGGTAGGAGCACGAGCCGAGCTCGTCCGGTCAGAGAGGACCGCTAACTCATAGCCGATGGAGCACGAGCCGAGCTCGTCCGGTCAGAGAGGACCGCTAACTCATATCCCGACGTCTCGGGCCATCCCGACAGATCGGGGCATCCCGTTGCGGCAGGGCATCCCAATATATTGGGGCATCCTGACGTCTCAGGGTATCCTGACCGTGGTCAGGGTAGGAGAACGAGCCGAGCTCGTTGGCTAACCTGAAAATAGATAAAATATTGAATTTATTTGAAGCCAAAGTGGCGTCCTGTACCTTTTGGAGATATTTTGATAGCTCTCGAGCTTCGAAGTTCCTCAGGACTTGGTTCGGCACTGGCCTTCTTTGGCTTGATTTTTTAGGTGTTTTGCGCTCGGGTTTCTGAGCTCGGTCTGCATGAGCTCGGCGGGGGCTTCAGTGATGGCGACGCTCTGAAAGGGGAGCAATGTCGCGGACGCCGTCCCAAGGACTTACGCCCGTAAGGAGGGAGTACATGCTGGTTTCTTGCTTGCTGCCGGAAGACAGAAGACTTGGAAGGATAATGAGATTTAATGGGGTTGTACCCTTTGTCACAGAGGCTTACAATCCCATTTTAAAGCTCCATAACTTTCCTTCTCCAGACCTCAGCTTTTATTTCTCTTTCCCCCCAACTCGTTGACGTGAGACTTGGACTACTACTTCTCACTGGTTGCCCCCACATACGTCGTTGCAGCGGGAGCCATGCCTGATTCGAGATGGCTCGGGAGTCAGAAGAAAGTTTCTTCCTCTACTTCACATGATTCCGTGGAGGCGGCACAGGAGGGGCCTCCACTTGTTGCAGGCTTTGGGCTGCAAATAGCTAGCGCTTGGACTTGCTGCACAAGCGCATCGAAGTGCTCGAGTTGGACTTGTGGAACTTGATCTACCGGAGATCTTGATGGTGAATTTTGGACTGAGCGTTTGGGACTTGGAGCATGATACTCGAAGGGGAAACCCGCTTGTAGGGGCTCCGGTTGAACTGGAGCCGGAGGAGGCGGTGCCGTTGGGATGCCCCTGGGTTGCAGGCTTTGGACAGCGGTAGCCAGGGCCTGCACCTGTTGTACCAGGGCATCGAACTGCTCCGGCCGAACTTGATGAACTGACTCGGTCGGAGGTGATGAGTTTCGGACGGAACGCTCCGGGCTAGGTGGAGGACGTTGAGAGGCATTGGAAGCCCCTTTGCTTCTTAGCTTCATGGCAGCGAACTCGGTCCCTTCCTCTAGCGCCAACTGTTGCTGGAAATTGGACCCGGGGGCCGCCGTGAAGCCGGGGAAGGAGGAGCTCCGCTGCTGCAGGGGGCGGACGGCGTTGCGCCGGCTGGCTGCGTCCTCCGCCGCGGGGGGGTGTGCAAGTCCTGCAAGGAAAACCGGTGGCCGGGCTCCCCGGCGCCGGCCCTCCGATGCCTAAGTCAGAGGGGGCAAGTATGTGGAGAGAGCGGGGAGGAGAGTATATGGAGAAGACAGCAAGAACATTTGGATAAGATAAAGAAGACGAAGAGGATGATGTCCTCCATTGTGTCTGTGCTTCCTCCCACCCCCTCCCGGAGGGTTCAGTCCGGGGAGTTTTTGTTAGGGGTTTCTCAGAGTCCGTCCGGAGAGAGTGTCCGTCCGGAGAGTCCTCTCCTTCCTCTTCCCCCCCAGGCTTCCTTTTATAAAAGGATTTGGTTACCTGGGAGGTGACAGGAGGTTTGTCCTGTTCTGTGATAATTGGGCACGATTTATCCCATTAATGGTGTAGTGGAGAACGGGACCGGATCAGACCGGAACCAGGGAGTTGTCACGGTCGATCGGACCTGTTGGAGTTGTTGAACCGCCGGCCGTGGTGGGCCTGGGGTCCGTGGATGGTAAGTGCATTTATTACCGAATGAACCGGCGGTCAGGTAGAGCCATACGCTCTGATGGTTCAGTGATCCGGAGATCGTCTTGGGCCGTGTTCATTAAATGACTGAGTGCATCGGAGACTTGAGGGAGTCTCATGCATTAATGGCAGGTCGTGGCGAATACCTGCGGAGATCTTATGCCTTGATGGCTTGGAGATAGCAGCAGGTTGTAGTGGAGTTATCAGGTCCCTTAGAGGGTTAGGTGGAAATTGGATATTTGGCTAAGGCATGGGCTTGGCCTGCTGTGCTCGGCCTTCTGGTCTCGGCCTTCTGGTCTCGGCTCTCTGGTCTCGGCCTTCTGGTCTCGGCCCTCTGGTCTCGGCTCTCTGGTCTCGGCCTTCTGGTCTCGGCCCTCTGGTCTCGGCTCTCTGGTCTATGAGCTCGAGAGCGGAAGAGCCCGATCACTTAGGATGAGCTCGAGAGCGGAAGAGCTCCATCACTTAGGATGAGCTCGAGCTTGCTGGTGGATTTGGGTGCTATAATTACATTTGTGGGGTGGTCCATTTTTCCACCAACAGTAATGATTTGTCTTAAGATGCTACAAATATCTGATTCAGAATGTTGCTTCAAAAAAAAAAAAAAAAAAAACTGATTTAGAATGCTTATAGGAAAAGCATCCCAAGCTCAATAATTATACATCAAGCATGAACAATAATATGACGTCATAAATATATTATAATATAATATATATTATAAATATAATATATGCAATATCAATATAATATAATTTTATAATATTAATATAATATATTAGATATATTGATATGTTATTTTTTTATGGGATTGAAAAGTATTTTTATCTCTAAATTTCAGTCTAAGATTATCATCTTTGATCTTGGATATCTGATCTTAAGAACGAATATTCTATGATTCAGTTGGGCAATAATTTAAGAAGTGGAGGTGATTTGAGACCATTCCATGTAGGATCACTATGGTGCAACTAAATATGACGATCTCATCATCTTCACCAATATCATTCTTAATCTTGTGACGATCACTCTATATCAAATGCCTCATAAAATGCATTATCAAGTACAACAATATCGTACTCTTTTCAAAGCTGGGCTGATTGAATAGCTCATGTACGCCCTGCTTGCAACAAACCTCCTTCCTGTTTGAGATGGCAATGGCCAATCCTCGTTCTTGCATCCCGCAAACACTCTCTGCGTGAACTCTCGCTCGCAAACTTCCGACACAACCCTAACCAATATCGCTTGATTTTGACTTTCCAACAGAAGCCGCAAAAGGAACTGTCATAGTTTTTTGGAGCCTCAATGATCGATTTTTTACGGTTTCCATCGAGATCCTCGTCACCGCCGAGTCGCTCTCCATGGGGAGGCCTTGCACTCGGCGACTTGGAGATGCACTCACCGGAAGAAATAATTGAATAGACTGATTTTTCGAGCTAAAATTCATCCAAAACACTGACAGAGAGTACAGGAAGGGAGGGCCAAGACCAGTGTGGCAGCGTTCAACCCTTACTGCAAATAGACGCAATGATGAACACAATTTTCAAACGAAAACAAATTTAATCCTTTATCAATTGATACATTGTCAGTGACCTCAGGCGAGACCTGAGCAGAGCAATCCCATCGCATGTCAGCCAACTGCCCGCATTGTCCACTCGTTTTGTGCTGCTGGACTGATAGGTCTCGACACCCGTAAATGCTACCAACAAGCAGCAGCAAACCAAACTTCCAAGAGGTGAAGTCATGGCTCAGATACAGCAGATATATTTTCTATAATTGCACATGTGACGCAATTCTTTATGCAGCCAAAATAATTTAGCAAATAGAAGTCCAAGGAGTAACAGATACACTTCAGATTTTGAGCAGGTTGACAAACATTCCGATAACATTACATTGACATCGAGATGGAAGGATAAAAGTTGGTTGAAAAAGAACAAAGATATCATTTTTACACACTATACAAATCCAGATATCACCGCATGAACCAAGCAGTTGGAAGTGTCGATCGTTTGTAAATGCAATCCGTCATTCAAGCAGGTAGTGGTTCCTCCAAAACTGCAATCATGATAATGTAAGTAATCAAAGTGCGAGAGAGAGAGAGAGAGAGAGAGAAGATGGAAAGAAGAAAGAGAGACCTTTTATCCTTGTTGCTTTAGTTGAGATGTCATCTGATGTCGCTGGGACTGGGGTCGTGGTAGGTACTTCAGGAAGCTCGAGAACCTCATCTTCTTTGTCTTCAACTTGGAGTCCCGCTTCTGGCTGCACTTTAGGTGTCTTTCTAGCTGCTTCTGTGGACAGCACTGATGAAGCAGGAACCGCTGGCAAAGACTGCAGGGTGATCTGCCATGTTAAAAAGGCAAATTTTGTATTAGATAAGAAAGCGTACTGAAATGTCTACATACGAAGAAATAAAATTTACCTGATTGTTGCAAGCAGAACATTTTTTAGCAGTATAAATTCATTTATATGAGAACAAAATTAAATCCAGCAACGTTGATTTGATTAATCAGAAACTAAGATTCAGTTTGATGCTCCTGTTACTGTAGGCTCAAGAAGCTGCCTATTTATTTCTAATATTTAACGCATGCTATCAGTATGGCCCTTCATGTTAAGGTATATAAGTTCCTTGTCCCCTTGAACTTGTCTCAATTGATATTGGGATATGAATTAACAATATAAGAAACCTTAAGAGACTTGATTCCATAAAGAAATTAACAAACATACCTCACTTTCCAAGTTCTCGAATTCTGCCAAAACATCTTCCTCATCCTCAGCAGATAAACGCTCGCCTAGGATTGCATTGATTTCCTTTGGTAACAAAAGAAAATGTAAGCCATGAACTTCAGAACAGTGAACAGGTTAGCTGAGAAAGTATTCTTCAGACATTAACTTAGTCAATAACTTGCTGTAGAATATAATTATAAGGATCAGAGTTTGGCCCCATATTTGGGATTTTATACTTACAGGATGCATTCATTTTTATTTTATTTTCCGAAAAAAAGAGCCAGGAAAGACAATTGAAAGGAAGCGCCATTTATTCCAAGCAATGAAGTGCATTAAAAAGAAGAGTTTCTGTATCAAACAACAATGTCATAATATAGTAACCATCGTAAAAGCCAAAATATGCTTTCAGCAAGAGATCAGGGCATGATTTAGAAAACCATAAGCACGGACTGTGCTTGTTTGTCTCTGAAGACCAAACCTATCCATTAAATCTTCTACCAAGTCTGTGAGTCCGCAACAATTAATCTCTGCACTTTCATAAAAGTAAAAATAAAAAGATTTCTATTTTGGACTATTTTTTATTGCTTTAGCTGAAAATAGGTTGGATCAGCTGGCAGAAATTAGGCATTACTTAATTTCTCGTGGTGTCCATTTGGCTGCTAATCATAGTAGCAATACAAAATCCACGATTATGCAATTGCGTATTTGAAACATTCTCAGTCTGCATTGGAAGTCCATATGATCTGAACCATAATCTTGAGTACTGATCAAAACAGAATACACACTCAAAAGATGAAAAGGAAAGGAAATAAAGAAAGCAAGAAAGAAGACACAGAAAGCAAGAAAAAAGGTTGAAGACAGAGGAGACAACCAGAAGAGGGTCCCATCCATGGCAACAAGAGAGAAGGTTAAAGGAGAGGAGGTTAAAGGACCATTGTCTTGGGCTTTTTGTCACCAAATGATTACAGGAGGGAAGATTTGATTGAGCATGTGGGGAAGTGACAAGTCAGATATAATCGTGCTATGAGGCTACGAGGTCAGATTAGGTTAATCCGCTTTTGGTGAAGGAAACAGTTAAAATCAGGGCATTTTATGAACTAACATCATGAATCTTAGTTACCTGAAGCAGGAGCAAGTGTAGCAGAGTAGAAGCAAATTTGGGTGTGGGAAAGCAAACCTCTCAAAAATTTCGAACAAGTAATGTTTTGACAGTGGATGTGGTAATAAGTTTCTAAAGAGATTCCAGAGTAGGTGCAGTGCCCTAAATATGAGTTTCCTCCTACCAAGTTGTAAATTATAAAAGAGCTGGTAACAGGCATCATGGGGCACTGAAAGCACAAAAAAGTATTGCAAGAGCAGTACGAGCATAAAAATGTGAAAGATTTTTGTAGATAAGCTACTGCTAAATCCATGCATGCGTGCATTGCATACACCAGCGCCCACACAACTGTGCATGTGCATGCGCACACACCACGTCATGTTTTGCTGATCTCTTCTTTTCATTCTCTTTCACAAGCCAGGTTGCACAATAAATCAATTTCACCACCGCAGATAAAGGTAAAGCAATTCCTTGCCACAAGAAGAATTACCTGTATTACATCTCACATAGCAATTTTCAGTTAGGCAAATTGGGCACTACATGATTTACCTTGAACCTAATCTCTTTGTTCAATAGCCATAGACTATAACACAAATTATTTCAGTTTACCAATGACGAGTAAACAATGATGTAAATATTTTACAATGTCCACAATTATGGTATCTGTCAAAATCTTAAGACCTGTTTGGATGCAAACTGGCATATCCCAGGATAACTCCTACATCTTAAGGAGTTACCATAGGAGGAGGAATGGAAGATAAAGTAGTACAATTCATGAGGCCTATAACCTGCAATCCAAAGATTTTTGGATCACAAAACCCATCTAAGAAAGATGACTATCAAAATTGGAAAGAATTTTAGATTGTGCAAGCAATTGTCCTCCAAAATCTCAACAATTTCCCTTCCATCGTCTCCACTTCACAGCTGATTCCCATCTCACGGGAGATATGCTGCAGATAATAACAACCCACACAGAATCTGGAGCTGTAACATACAGCTGAAAGGCTGACTTCTGCCACGCCACATCATTCCAAAAGCATATTCAAGCCAGATTCATGTAGCCAACCACACATTACTGGGCTAAGAATTGCTTTTCATCATTCATGAGATAAATATTGAATACTTTGTATTTCTAGAGAGATATCTATATCTAGTTAGTTGCATGCTAGCCTGTGCATCTATTTCTACTTGCTATCTAATGCAAAACTCCAAATGGTTCAACTAAAAGCAACATTAATGCAAAAATAAAAAAGAACAAGAAAAAAAGAGTAATAAGACTCACATCTTGATAGGCCTTTGCCTCTTCTGTATCATCCATCAACTTGCGAACATCTTCCAGATTGATCTCACTTTGTATAGCTTTAATGGCATTATTGCCTGCCTTCAAGCTTTCAAATACAGCTTTCTGTTTGCTTGCCAGTTCAATATCTGCCAACTGAAGCAAGCAAAAAAAGCAGACAGATATTACTGTATGATTTGGGAAAGAGGACAGCTACAATTAGACCATTTTTATGTAGTTCAACTGAAAAATATGCACCATACAAAATCTTGCACTGCTACAACACATGCATTCCTTCACATGTAACTACATACTTGTTGCTCAACATTAATTAACCAAGCATCAACTTGCTTCAATAATTCTTCCTGAGTTTTCTTCTTCTTTAGTGCAAGGAGGGCCCTGTCTTTCCTCTTCTCTCGAATCAGGTCCCTTGCAGCTTGCTTCTCAGCTTCAATAACAGCATCAAGCTGGAGAGGGAAAAACAGAGAACAAGAGCACAAAAATGAAGTTAGAAGTGTAAAAAAATGCCTTAGATATTCATAAAGGGCATCTCCTATAAGTTCATCAAACAAGGATTCAGTGCATCAAGCTTTGGAGCTTATGCAGATAGTCTAAGATACAGTACCACTATATCCACTGACCTTCAGACATGAAAACCAAAAGGGTGGGTCCTTTCCAAATTTGCTGAAGCAAAACAAGCATTGCAGGAAAACAAAAGCAAACTTTACCAGCATGGAGGACCTTGAGCACTCCTATCATAAAAATTAGATATTGGTCCCTAAATTATCCGAAAAGGCATGATTTTGGTGCTAAAACGGATGATGGAGGCTTTGTATTTGTGGTTTAGGATACGCATTACCTGCTAAACAAGCTGCTAAGATATAACTTTGACCAGAGTTACTTTGGTCCCTAACCATGACAACCAAATGGTTGGTGTCGCATAACTAATGGGAAGAAGACAGATGCCAGTTCCCAATACACTTGTACAGCAGTTAGGAAAGGAGTGCATCTCATTGCTCAGAAAAGGATTAAAATGGGTTAGAGAAAGTGGATTTTCTTTTCCCGGCCAAGAAGGCTAAAGCCTATGGAGCTATATGCAGTGTAAAAAGTGTCATGTTGTGGTCAATGTTGGCCAGGTAAAGGAGCTTCTCAGGCAAATCAGAAGTCCAATGCATGCTGGTCCATTGCCCAGTGTCCAACTTGGAAAGCCAGTCCGTAGGTTGATTGGCTTCTGGATAGACATGAGTGATATTTACATTGGAAATGGATTTCAGAAGAAGTAAAATATCATGCAACAAAGGGCTGGAGGGCTGGAATGGTTAATCTAAGAAGTGGATGGTCAGTTGAACTTGAAACCACAAAGACCTCATGGATAAGTAATGTCCACCGAACAAATGGTCCTATAACATACTTGTGGATGGAAATCAGAATTTACAGGCAACACAGTTTGCCCAAGAACAGAATCCATGGGATACAACAGTGCTCAAACAGGCATTCTCACAAACTATAGTGAATGAGCAATTGAGACTAACTAAATATTCATACCAGTATACAAAGATACTCGTAGGCAAAAGGTCAGGGATTCAGATGGGAAAGTCAATATTATACTGTTTATAAGCTCAGAAGGGAAATAAACTGATCCGAAGTTGCATCTTCCAAGACTTTGAACCTCATATATCGAGGGTTGTTGTCAGGTTGAGAGCTGACCAACCATAATACATCATAAAAGTTAAATGGATCATGTCTTGACCCTTGAAGCCTCTCATTGCTTAAGGTAATATGGAAAGAGAAGAAAATTAACAACACTTGGACCAAACACAACTCAACAAAATGAATATTTGCAAGATTTTGGTTTTTATTCGCAACTTTTACGAAGAAAAGGATACATATATTCTGAGATTGGTGTATAATAAGTACTTTCCCCTTGTCACCAATAAAACAAAGGAATGCAGAGAAAGAAACAAGTATATTCTTTAAATTCTAATGAATATTGTTTATAAGTGCCTTACTTGGGCATGAAATATGATAACATTTAAAGATATCAAATGACAAACTTCTCTCTCTCTCTCTCTCTCTCTCTCTCTCTCTCTCTCTCTCTCTCTGTCTCTTTGTGGGTTGCGGGGCTTTTGAATCTCGCCCATAAAAGAGAAAATGAAAGAAGAAAGTGGTAACTCTGACAGGTTAATTATTGGTGACGCTTAGTCAGAGTAGCACCTAAAATGAACTCCCTTGATTGACCAGATGCATTTCACCGTTAATCAATTGTCCCAGTATTATATGAGAAAACTTCATGGAACACATCCAGAGAAGAACCGGAGTAGCAACTCACCAGCAGCATCTCCTTCTACTTCGATGGGTCAAGGAAAGCATGAGGGAGGGGAAATTATCAATCTTTGGGGCATGGAGATAAAGTCAGAAGATGTGATTTATAAAAACGAGATCATGGCCAGATTTAGCAGAGGATACGTCCTAGGAGACACAATTATCGAGAAAACCGAGATAAATTAAAGGCCCTCTCCCCTTCTTCTTGCAGCCATTATTGGAACATCGACGAACAAATAAGAAATCGAGGATTCAGGAAAAAGACATCTTATTGTTTTTCGATCATGCAGAAACATGTGAATATCCAGATAGATTGAAGGAAAGCAGGAGGAAGAAGGGTACAAGGGGACCTGCTGCTGGTGTCGAGCGAGCTTGCGGCGTTGGGTCTTGAGGGAGAGGATGGCGCGATCCACGTCCGTGATCTTGGGTTTCTTCACAAATATATTCCCCATCTCCGCACCTCTCCAAATAAGCCCCAAACCCTAATCCTTGCTCTCCTGTCACAAAAAGAGAGGGGTAAGGGAAATCCAAGGAAGGAAGGAGAGAAGACGAGCTTCCTTTTACGGCTCCTCTTTTGTCTTTTTTTCTTTTGGCTTCGCTGCCCGCCGCTTCTCTCCCTCTCCGTCGGGGTTCCGGAAGCGAGCTGGATTTGGGTCTCCGCCAGGCAGCCACAGCACGCGTTTTAGGGCCGGCAAACTGTGACGTGACCGTCAACACCCGTTTCATGATCGATCTGCAATAAGTATGATTCGGATTTGAGCTACATAGTTTAGGTTGCAAGCAAGCATGTAGACCTATTTAAACTGTTTAATTATCAGATCGAATTTTAATCTCTGCCTCTCGATCGATCTAATTTATTTAATTTATTCAATAATCGGGCCGGATTGAAAAAGATATAAGTAAAATCGGTCAGAATGCCCAACACACCGTCATTTCTATCCGCATCGAACATTCTCTTGATGGAGTGGAGGCCTAAGAAGGCTGCTATGCAGAGATGGGCCCATCCTTTTTTTCCTTCTTTCTCTTTTCTTTAGCAAATATATATATATATATATATAAATATAAAATAATCAGGCCAGATAGAGTTAAGCAAACAAGTTAACATGTTATACAGGTTAACATGCCAATAGGTTTAGCAAGCTATCTATTTATTGAACATTGCAGGTTCAAGTATCAAATTCTGATTTATTTCATAAAAAAATCAAATTCAAATTTAGAATTTTTTGATTTGATCCAAATCTAAACCGACTTGTATATAATCTAATCCAATCCGTCTACCACCCTACTTTCTTTCCTCTGAGGTCCTCTATCAAGATGCGTGTCCCATTTTATCATTCATCCGCTACAGTGTATGATAGTTTACAAAAAGAATAAAAAACATTATAATACGGCTCTATATATTTTGAAGAATGAATGCCTTGTCGTTTTCGGACTGATGTCGACACGCACGATTCTCTGATGTCAGTACATGCGAGATTATTTAGCAAACATTTTTACCGAAATTAGTGCATGCTAAATTTAGGTTTTATACATGGGATAGATCGTTCCTTTAGAAATAATGCTCGGCAGATTTGTGCTAGCGTCAGCAACCTTCCTCTATTTCCGTTGAACCTAGTGTTGGGTGCTGTTGCAATTTGCAGATATCCCCTCTAATACTAAAATTAGCCAGGGTGTTTTGTGTAATATCGGCCATGTCGAGCTTTCATTTTCAAATTGTAATGTTGGATTTTGAAGTACTTGCAGCATGCATGTTCCGAGAGCAGTTTCAGATCCAGCATATGATAATTTCTTTGTGATATATAAATTGTTTGAGCTGATCCCAGCAAGCAATGTACCCACCAACTTCCGTTTTCAGACTTTACGCAAGGGATTATTACAATAAACCCCTATCAAATATTGAAGTTATAATTTACTTTCTTATTTCTCCTTAATATGCCGACAGCTTTATATGCTCTCTCCTTCTTGTCCGGTCGTTCTTCTCCAAATTCACCAACAACACAAGTCACTAGAGCCCTATAATTTTCCTATGTCACTCGGTGGAATTGGCACGACGAAAGCCGCACGCAAATAAATCAAGCTCGGAGGTGACGCCACTCAGCAAACACGCACACACACCATCAGGCCCCCCTCCTTGGTTGGTCATGAACCATGATCGAAGGGCAAATCCGTTAACACGTAGAAACCCCAGATTTCTTGAGCTGGGAATCATTGAAAAGAGAAGAAATCTCCCAAATATGAGCCAAGAGCAAACCAAAGTACAAACAGATCAGCTCATGTACATATAGAGGAGATGCTTATATTGCAGATGTTATAGGATTAATTCATCATGCATTGCACTGAGGACTTTCTTTGTGTAGCTACGCTGCTCATTGATGGCTACACTAACCTCACCCCTCTCGAGCAGGCCGTAGAGCGAAGCATAACACATCCCAAGCATGAGAACAGAGCAAAAAGAAACCATCATGCGAGATAAGCAGACTCCGAGGCATGGCAAATAGAAGTCCAAAAATGAAACGGGGAGATTCTAGAAGAAGAATGTTACCTTTGAAGCCCGTCCCCTCCTGCTGAAGTAACGAATCCCCCAAAACGAGAAATACAGGACGTCATGCGATTGTGCCGATGCTCACTGAATCAAATACCACTTTTAACTTTAATTATCTCTTTCTTTCAAGCGGATGCTACTTTATTTGGAAAAAAACAGTGAAACTGTTAAACAAACGCACAATTGTAATTATATACCAGCTGTTAGTTCGGTTACTACAGTTTCTGGTTTCCCACCTTCTTACCTCTAAAATCACTTCAGTTCAGCACAAACACATTCACGGCACCATGATTGTTGCACCCCATGTACGCACATCACATTGGATATTGAGGAAACTTTTTGAGTTGAACCTGCACAGAACCCCTAATACATGCAGCAGCGGGAAGACAGCACATCATGCGAGTTTCATTTGCATGCAGCTAACCTAGAAACGGTCGTCACAATAGAAAAGGATGAGCTGGGCCACCTTCCATGCCAACCCGTGAAAAAAGCGTCCTCAGCTACTCCAGCCCGCGAATATGGTGATAGGCTACATTGAACAGGCTTACCGGTAGCAGCAACAAGCGAGGACTGCACCCTTATCAATTAAAACAGCGTCGTGCGGATTGACTTCTTCTTTGGCCAGGTTTTTCCAGAACTAGAACGTGTGGCTGTACTCCGTTGCCAACTAGAACGTGTGGCTGTACAGAAATAGAAAAAACGGGCGTCCTGGACCAACTTCTGAGAGAGCCTACTCTTTAAGTTCAACTAAGACTCATCGATGCCATGCAAAATTCAGTGCCAAGAGCACGAAACAGAAATATGAACATTATCATTCAGGTACATTGATCACATAATTTGGTGCTATTCAACCACCATTAATCAAAATTTTGCTGCAAAATATATATGGAATATAATATGCCTCGCAAGATCTAATGAAAAAACTCTATAAAAAGATAAGGCTAAGGTTGGAGTGGAATATAAGCATATGTTCCCAATACATATCCCCGCCAGGTGCCTGGCCTAATTCACCAATTTACACCACGCTCCAAATGATCCCAATCCAGTAAAAGTTTCACGCATTGCAGCAGCAAATGAATCCCTTCTTGCACGATTACATGGTTTCAAAGGTATTTACACCCCGAAACAAATTGCAGCCCAAAAGACAACAATTTATGACAGAATTCAGAGCTCAAGGGCCGTTAAAACTTAAAACACAAGATGAGGAAACACGGGCACTCCAATCTACCGGCATCATGTTATATGCACCTGGGGAAGTAGATCTGACCCACATAACCTCCAGCCATTGCCCTTCTCACATTGCTCTCAAACAACTTAGGATTGTCACGTAAAACAACCGCTGCGTCATGATTCAAGGGGTCCTCATCATTGGGTTGCTGCATATATAATGAAAAAGGTTAAATAAAAGTAACATTTTACTCATAAAAACTGTGAAAAATAAGCTCTATTCATATAAAATCAAGCCAGCAGAGATTTTTTTTCCAATTCTTTTAAGCGATAACTTAAAAGAAATAAACTGATGGTGAAAGGCAGATGTAAAGAATGGAGAAGGCAAAGTAGTCCCACGTGCAACATCCCCATGTTGCTCTAGATGCAGTGCCTTCCACATCAGCAGACCTATAGACATGACCAAATTCATGAACAAACAAAGAAATGATAAGTTTCATAAAGCACCCTTAAGCAATAAAACAAGATCATATGACAATATCACATGGCAGGTGTCCAACATGTAGCATCAGCCTTTCACATGATGACTAGAATTATCTTCTCCTAACCTGAGCTCCAGCAATTATCCTCTACTTCCAATAAGATCCCCATAGAGAGAGAGAGAGAGGCAAGAACTCTTAACTCCATCCATCATTTAGGCCTCCATTTATGCCATAACTCTTAATTCCATCCATCATGATCTACTCAGTGCACACACTATCATCTATGTTTGAGCCAAGATCCCCAAATGATTTCGCCCAAAGCTTTAAATAAGGATGGGATGGCGGGGACAGGGCACCATCCTGAGTGTCGGGATGAGATGTCAGGGAATGGACTAGGACGGGATATCCATAACATCCTGTTCCTAGATAAAATTGGGACGACCCCGCCCTTTTTAAATCCTTGCCCTCACCCTTACTCAAAGCAGGGCATCTTTTACCCAAATCCTCTAAAAATTTCTTACCAGTTAACCAGATTCATCTTCTCTTAATTGATTCTTGGTTCTTTCTACTTCCCAATCCTCAGTTATATTCATCCTTCAGCTTGCAAGAAACATCTCTAGAAATTCCCCATCGCTTCTTTATGACCATAACCTCCTCCACAGATTTCACTCAATCATCAGATGTGCATGAATATGAAGGTTCTAATAAAATGCCACTATTCTTGCAAAAAGCTATATATATATATATATGTATATATATTAAATGTACCGTTGCAATATACAATATGTATTAGCTAAATTCAATAGCTGCAAATTGCCCAAAGAGAATGTAAAGCAGCTATATTTCAGAACATTTGCAATAGTCACCCTAGATTGTAGGCCTCTCTTGTTTTCATCCCTTTCTGCAACTCAACTTTAGACAAAATACATACTAACAATATAAATAACAAATCCTTATCCTTAAAACTATAAAAAAGCAGCTTAATTTCCAATTTTTCCGTTCCAAAAAAAACCTTAATTATAATTCCCTTTTAGAAGACCTAAAGCATGCTAAATTTTTATAGAATAAAGGAATCTTAAAAATATATATCTTAGCAAATTTAGACTCTGAGAAATTCCAGGGCAGGAAGTAGAGAAGGACTTCTGAACCAAGAGACAAAGGTGAGATATAATTTACCAGATTTTAGGTGATTATGAATTAGTTATTTTCAGGTCTTTTTAAAAATTCAGATTTTAGTTAACGTATCTAAAATTAAAATCTTTCACAGTCACTTGCATCTCCACGTGCATTATCACTAGTATCTGGAAATAGTCCAAATGAAAAATATCCCTTAAGAAATGGAACAGAGTCAGAGAGGATGGAAATTCGAAGTGGTGCAGCCATGGGAGCATGACTCTTATCTGCTACCAATGTCATAATCTGTGCAGTACTAATTGTTACAAACTAAAATTTTCACACATCCCTTGCTGTGTCATGGCCTAACCCACCTGTAAGGCATATAAATCTTCTAAATGTCCTTTATGGTCAAGAAAACTTATTGTCACCCATCCAGTAATATAATACCCGTGATCGCTTTGTAAGATTTAAATTCTGTACTATCAGCTGTTAATAGATATAGGAATAAGTGCAGGACTTACGAGGAGAACTAACAAGAGATCATACAAGCATTACCTATTTGGATTTTAATGTGATATTGTAAGTCATGATATTAACTATTATTTTAAAAAATAACAATTAATGGAAAAAGCGATCCGTCTTAGGCTGGACAATTGGCAAAGGTCACCCTCCAACTAATTATTATCAAGATATATCCATACGGCCATGCATAACCACCTGAATCAAGTCAGTGAATACTACGATATGCATAAAATGATATCTGCTGTACTAAAGGTCCAATGAAAGTTATATACACTATTTTTTGTGATTGGACTGATATAGAAAATCTATGATCACCCACATGAATGAAAAGGAAGAAGTACCATGAAAAGAAGATTCAAGCCATAAATAACAGTGTTTATGCTGAGGACAGGTTTCCAGTCTTCACGCAGAATGTTTAGGCACACATTTCCCTCCAAGTCAATATTTGGATGGTAGACCTGCATTAAAAATTAATTAAATATTTATGAAATCAGCAAGTATTTGAAACAGTAAAGAACTGCCTTGAAATTATAAACACAGAAAAAAATAAACACCAAGATTGTACCTTCGTCTTGCACTTCACCTTCGGTGGTTCATGAGGATACGAAGGAGAAACTTGAAAGGTGAAAATGAATGTACCACCTCTAAAAAATAGAAGTCGGTTAAGTTACATCAGATAAGTAGTATAAAGTCTAGGCAACAAAAATATGTAAAAAAAATGTAGCATAGATGTCAATAAGAAGCAAAACAAAAAAGGATATGAAGAATTTCCATGAATTCGAAAAATTAATACCTACTATTATTGACATTCAAAATCACACAAAATGCAATATTAAATCAAAAAGTATTTTCCCAAGATGATTGGTAAATTGGCAAAAGATCACTTACTGATAATATCCTTCATCAGGTTGAATGCTGATTTCGAAGTTCATCAGATCATCCTTTCCGTTGGGAAATGAAATAGTAGTGGTTTTAGGTAGGTTAAGCTCACTAATATCTGCAAAATGTGAAACACCAATACCAAATATTAAAAAAAGTTCCTGACTGATAATATTATATGAAACAGAAATTTAAAGGTATTACAAATAAAGAATTGCATATCTAGAACACAATTTAGCATTAGATTAAAATAGTAAAAAGTCTTAAACTCTTTTTATTTTTAAAATTTTATCAGTTTAAATTTGAGAGCTAAAATCCATGCTTCTCATTGCCTTTTGTGGATATTATGGCAGAAATGGAGACAATGGAGCAAAAATGGATGCTTAACAAGAAATAAAGAGAAAAAAGGGAAAATGGAAGCAGTCAGTCCAGACAAGAGAATTAGAAATCCCTGTGTTTGAGCAGCTCGAGTCCCAAATAATAGATTAAATGGACAGATGAGAGGTTTCCTTATTCAATTATGTGCATTAACTAGGTTAATAAACTTTCAATAGCTTGGTGTTTCCTTCCACCAATAATTTATATGCAAGAATCAAGATAAATACAACTCGATCATTATGGCGTGGACAAAATTACAGAAAGAAGTTCTTGAAACTTGTCAAAACAGAATTAGTTCTAAAGCAACAAGGAGTTAATGAATATCCACAACAACAACGGATCACTTTCAAGTACAAAGAAACCTTTATGAAGACGTAATTCCCCAGCACTTTGTTTCTTGACAGGAGCCCTTCCATTGGCATTTGCAGCATCTTCTCTCTTCTGGCCCTTTATCTTAAAAAGATTAATCATTTTTCTTCAAAAAAAAGCAACAAAAAAATATAGAAGTTAGGAAAAGACACACAATCATTACAGCGAAATTAACAAAGAAGATGGTCGCATAATGCAAAGCTTATATGATGATCCCTAAAAAAGTGACCTGACATCACAGCATGAGTTCCAAAAAGAAAACTACAATCTGCAAGAACCAAAACAGCAGCAAATGTTTAAATTTCTAAACACAAAGGACAATCTTTTCAGGTCCTCTTTCGTTTTCATTTTCTTGGAGCAGCACACAAAAATGCATTAGAAACAATCAAACAAATATAATCTGAGGCTCAAACATTGGTCAGCAACTTGACATCGTGCAGTAATCTGATGCATACGCTGAAAACTAGGGAATCTCAAACAGAAACGAGTGGAGGGTATCAGATGTTGAGGTTGTGGGGCAGAAATTATGTTTTAGCATGCTTAGTTGCTGCAAGATAACTAGCTATTCGTATTTACTCACTCGCTGATATGCTAATACGTCAGAAGCTCAAACAAAACCGGTGTTCGCCCCAAGTGCATCGTCTGAATTGGAACACTCAAAACACACGTCCTCTATTTGTGAAGAAAGAAAGAAAACAAATAGAATAAAAGTTTCGAACATATTATACGTCTAATCATCGCCCAGGATACAAGTTCATCAAAGAAGATCATCAATCAATCAGATAAGAACAAACGAATAAGGCATAGACCAACGGTTATTCAAAATGAGATGAAACAATCCAGATGATCCAGATCATTTGAGGCAAGAAGGAAGCACGTATCATATCCAAAGTCTATAACAAAGGCAACCCATAATTTACTTTGGAATATTTAGAATTCCAAGAAGAAATTGCCCAAACAACCTCACCAAATAAATAAGCTCATGGAGTAAAAAGAAAAGGCAAAAAAAAAAAAACCCTAAAATGATCGAGGAAACTTTCAGTCGAAAAAGAGGGAGTGGAGAAGCGAGATAACATCGAAAGATCATTTTGGCGACGAGATCGGGAAGAGATATTAGGCTCTGGAACGGATTGATGAGAAGAGGAGGAAAGATCGGGAGCTCACCTGTTCGACGAGATCAGAAGACGCTGGAGAGAGAGAGAGAGAGAGAGACCGCAGTAGGAGAGAGTCGCGTAAAAGCGGCTTCGAGGCACTCGGGCTTTCTGAAGGCAATGGCCAGTTAATTCCTAATCCTAGACAGAGACCGACCGATCTTAGGCCCCACCATTTCCGCATATAAATTCATACGCGAAACAGTCGATCTCCCGTCGGCTTTCGCTTCATAACAAACATCTTACCCATTCGTCTATCGCATTAATGCACGGACGGATGAGATGACCATCAGTGGAAACGGACGGTAGAGCTTATGCTTTCCCACAGAATTTGTATGCGGTCAGAGGGAACCAGAGGTTTTATCCAGACAAGACCGTAGACCCCTCTCATCGCCCGCTCGGATACTCGGAATGCATCCTCGAGCGCATCTACTCCCCATTTGGTCTTTATCTCTTCGCAATGACCAAACTGCCCTTTTCGATCACCGTCCGCAACTGTTCCATCGTTCTCACCTACGGCCCTTACCAATATTTTCGAGGAGGGCGACGCGCTTCCAGCAACGCCGTTCCATACGTTCCATCCCCTGTGGGGCCCGTACCCCGAATTTTAAGCGCCATTGGTCGAGAGTGCGATGTGGGACCGTTTTTGCACGGGCGTTGCTATCGGCCGTGCTCTCTTTCGGCTGGCAAACCCCGGCCGGGCCGCGCTCCGACGCTGATCTGCAGCGCCGCCCCTTTTCAGGGCCCTTGCCCTCTCTCCCGTTTCCTGAAACGCCTCCCAAAAGGTGAGCCCCCCCCTACTATTCTCTCCTCTTCCGTGATATGACTGAACAAAATTTGGAATTTCTCCTTCTCCTTTATGCTCTCTTTCCCCGCTTTCTATTAGCCTAGGGTTTGAGTAGCTTAGTTGTGATCTCCATTCTACTCCCATTCTTTTGCAAAAGAGGCTCTATTTTGAAGTATTTGTGAGTGATTTCTCTAAATTCCTTTGATTCCACTCCCAGAAACGCATGATAGAGGTGGCCGAGGACTCCATCTAGTTGTAACTCCGTAACTGATCTTTGAGCGATCGATCTGGTGAAACTTTTGTCGTCATTAGAAGGAAGGCTGAATTTTTTTTGTAGTTTAGCTGGGAAGCATAAACAAACAAGAAGAATAACGAGTGCTGTTCTTTCCTTTAATTTGAGAGGAAAAAATAATATAATCTAAATAATTGTTAGTTATTGTGCCCTTTAACGATTGGCCTTTCGACAAACAAGTTTTGACTGCTAATTTGACTGAAAATATCTTGTAATTGTTGCGAACATATATTAGATGCGAAATTTATAAGACGATGATAGATTTTTCCACCAGTATTGCTCTGGTAGGGTATAGCATGGAAAGCACCAATGATGGGAGCTCTCAAAAGCAAGCAAATGTTGAAGACATTGAGTTGGCTGCTGAAATTGGCTTGGTTGACGACGACGACGACAGTGATGATGATGATGATCATGATGATGATGATGATGATGAGGAGGAGGAGGAGGAGGAGGAGGCGGCTTCTTTAATAAGGGGTTCAGCTGCCATTGAACTAGCTGACCCTAGCACTGACTTGGAAGTGAGTTCTCTGGCAGGGAACCCTGACGAGGTTGGAGGCACAAGGTCAGAGCCTTCCATTGGTATGGTGTTCCAATCAGCAGTGGCAGCATATCGACTTTACAACGAGTATGCTAAGCATATGGGTTTTGGGGTGAGGAAGAAATTGTGCCGCCGTTCTAAGACAAATAATGAGATGATTGCAGCATGGTATGTCTGTACAAAAGAAGGCAAAAGTGCAGCTAATGAGAAAGCAGAGTGCTCGCAGAGTGCAAGGAGGACCGGTTGTCGTGCAGCGCTGAAAGTGAAGAGAATGGCTAATAAGGAATGGAAGGTAGTTCATTTTGCCAAGGAACATAACCATGAGCTTGATCTGGAGAATGTGTGTTTGTTTCGATCTCATATGAAGAATCGTATATCCAACAGGAGTAGGATCAACATGGCAGGTGTTGGACACAAATACGCGATGGCCGCCCCTGGCAAACAATCTGGTGGTCAAGATGGAGAATGCCAAAACCATATGGATAGAGGGCAGAGAAGGTTCTTTGCACCAGCAGATGCACATGCTATTCACATGCTGTTCATTCATATGCATTCAAAAAACCCTGCTTTTTTCTATGCAGTGGAATTCGATGGGGAGCAACACTTGAAAAATGTATTATGGGCTGATGCCAAGGCTAAGGTGGCATACACTCATTTTGGCGATGTAGTAACCTTTGATACCACTTATTTGACTGATGGGTATAAGGTGCCATTTGCTCCTTTTGTAGGAGTTAACCATCATGGGCAGTCTATTTTGCTTGGATGTGCATTGGTTGCAGATCAGAGTACAGCATCATTCGTGTGGTTGTTTAAAAGATGGCTTGATGCGATGTCAGGCAGGCCTCCAAAGGCAATAATTTCTGACTATAACAAAGATATAGCTGCAGCAATTTCACAGGTATTCCCTGAGACTCGTCACCGTTATTGCCTGTGGCAAATCCTTAAAAGGGTCCCTGAGAAACTAGGTGATGTTTGTGAAGCTCGTGAGAACTTTTTGAAAAAACTCAATAAATGCATTTATGACTCTACAACGGCTGATGAGTTTGAGAGGAGGTGGTGGAAATTAATTCATCGTTTCGGTCTTGTAAATGAGGAGTGGCTGCAAAGTTTATACAAGGATCGGCAACAATGGGTCCCATTGTATCTAAAGGACACCTTTTTTGCGGGGATGTCTATCTCACAACGAAATGAAAGTGTAAGCACCATATTTCATAAGTTCATCACCCGTGAAACTGGTTTAAAGGAGCTTTTAGATAAGTATGAGGTAGCTTTAGAAAGTAAATTTGAAGATGAAGCCCAAGAAGATTTCTGGTCATTTCACTCCAAGACCAAGGAGAGAGCACATCCGTCACCATTTGAGTTGCAATTGGCAGATGTCTACACGAGAAACATGTTTGAAAAATTTCAGATAGAGGTTCTAGGAATCTCTTCTGTTTTTGCATCAAAAAGTGAAGAAAATGGAGACATAGCTACATATGTGGTAAAGGCCTATGAAGTGCAAGAAAAGAGGAAAACCAGAAGGCTGTTAGAGAAGGAGTACAAAGTTGTGTGGAATACCATGGAGAGAAAAGTATGTTGTGCGTGCCGCTTGTTTGAATTTAAAGGTTATCTTTGTCGACATGCATTGGCTGTTTTCCTAGCATTAGGTGTTCTGGAAGTTCCATCTTTCTATATACTGAAACGGTGGACAAAGGATGCAAAGAGCAGACATGTTTTGGATGAAGGCTACACTGTGCATGGTGACTGCTCAGAATCTGTTGCACAACGTTTTAATGATATATGTGTACGGTCTTTTAAATTTGCAGAGGAAGCATCAGTAACAAAGAGGAGTTATGATGTTGCATTACTTTCCCTTCGAGAAGCTTTTAGAAGAGTCACACATGCAAACAACAGTGTCAGAAAAAGTTGTCAACGCAATTATCCACATAATGGAGGTCAGTCAAACAAATAACATTGGAACAATGTTACCTATCTGTAACCCTCTAGTCTCTAACATCGCTAATGAGCCAAGCGCAAAGTTTCAGCCTAGAGCTGAGAATGGCACAAGCAAACAGAACAACAATGTGTCCAGGAGCTATGAGCAACTTGGTCACAATCTTGTTATGTTCAGAGAGGTTGGTCATAATCCTTCTCATGTTGCATCATATACTGGATTTACATATTCGTATATTGTGTAAAGTTTGTGCCTTAAATTAGAGATCGTACACATGATGTAGATCCATATGCCTTTTGATAACTAACTCTTACCGATAAGCATTTTATGCCAGAGGCATTTCAGTCATAAAATAGCTCTATTTAAACCTTTTTTCTAAAAACAATGGTCTTATTAGTAATAAGCATAGAATTCATCTTTCCCTTAGGGGCAAGTTAATCAGCAACAGTTAGTCAATATAGCTCATTAAAGAGTTAACTTAGTCAGCTACAATTAGTAAATATAACTGATTAAAGAGTTTAATCAAGTTACCTTTTTTTAAAAAAAAAAGAAATACAGTGATTGCTTCCTTCCTGGTTCAAACCTGGAACCTCTCGCCAGTGCATGCACTGGGAGAAGCTGACCCAAGATCTTTTGGCATTATTTAAGTCACATGCTCCCATAGTAACAGCAATAAACATTTCACATATATTTGTACATGTTGACTTTATGGCATGTTATGGGGGTGAAATTCTCCCAAGCCTAGATAAAGAGAGTAATATTAAGGTTGATAACTGAGATGGATAGACATGGTGCTCCTGAACTTGAGAGAGAAAAATCTTTTTTTTTTTTTTTTCTGTTGGGCAGCAAATGGACTCCTTTGTTAGGCCTCCTAGTTTTATTTAACATCAAGGAAGTTTATTGACAGCTCGGGACTAGGATAGCTTAGGACACCTGGGACTCCTCTTTTGCTCTTGCAGCGATCTGGTTGGTTTTCATCACTTGGGAGTCCCCACCTCCAAGCTTCTTCAAGGCCAATTTTAACGGCAGTGTGACTGGTGGTGGCAGCAGAGGTGGAGCAGGATTTGTGATTCGAGGTATGGATTCCAGATTCGTGTCTACTGGAGGGAGTCAGATCTTTGATATCTTAGTTCTTGGGAAGGCATTATTTATGCGAAGTAGGTTTTGAGGGCTGACCTCATAGCCTTCGAGGGTGATTCAGCTACGGTGGTCAGGTGGATTCAGAGTTAAGCGGGGATGGCCGACGCACATCCTCTCCTGCACGACATTCGGAGGATTTTGAGGGAGTGTGCATTCCTGTGTGCTAGGCATGTCTACCGGAAGGCAAACAAGGCTGCGGACTATGTTGCCATTTATGTGGCAGAGCACTTTGGAGGAGTGTTGTGGACCGATTTGGCTGTTGTTCCTATTGCTCTTCATGACGTTTTAATTTCTGATTTTGTTGGATGTATTCATACTAGACATGTATGATCTGTCTATCTTATCATTAAAAAAAGAAGTTTATTGATAAAACAACTTACATGAATTTACTTTTGCAACAACTTAGGTGCCGAAAGGCCTTAGACATCTACTGATTTCACAGGTATGGACTGCCATCATCAACTCATGATACGTTTATGTGCATATCATTAAAACAAATAGAAGGTCTGTTGAGATGCTAGAAGTTTTGAAAGTAATCAGCCCATTTTGACGTATTTTAAACAAACTGCATATGTATTTTTCTTCTGCAGGATCTTATTTCCAATAATACCTGATATGAGTTCATAATGCATTTGCATGATGGTCAGACATTCATATCTGCTGAAAACCTCAGAGTAAACTTATGGAACCTGGAAATTAGTAATCAATATTTTAACATCGATGACATGAGGCCTTTGGACATGGAGGATCTGGTAGGCGATTTATTAACGAGCTTGAAACTTATAGGATCACATGCCATCTTCTTGTAATTCTTGTGTGTTTTTAATGCAACTTTCTGACCTCTATATGTTTTAAATGACTAAAATGAAGGCTGAATAACTCTTGGGTTTAAATTAAAGCTCATTTTTTAAGAGAAAGTCTGTGAATTTCCTATATTGTTCATGCACAAGCTATATCCTGTTTGATAGAGGTGGTTGTCAGGGATGCAAAAGGTCGGGGTGCGGTTGCAGTTTCTCATATGCTAATTGTTCTCCAAGGAACACATGGTCAGATCACATCATTCATTTAATGGGCAGATGAAAATCAGTACCACATGGTTTTCTTGTTGCCTCTATGGTGTTTTCAATTACAAATAGGTGGTGAAATTATTGATAATATTTTACCAATTTGATTAGTCAGATTTATTTGGTGGTATGAAACTGTGTTTCATTCCCATATTTTCTTCTGTTATATTGGACTGCCACTTTAAGTTTGATTATAACTGCACATCTAAACTGAATAAGCATGAGTATTTCTGGCAGAGATCACCTTTTAAGCTAAGCATACCTTTGCCCGTAATTTTGTTATTGTGATTTTAACTGGACTTTATGATGTTGAATTTTTATTAAATAAAAAATCATCACTCATCAATAATTTAGTGCCCTAATGAGTGAGTTTGTTAAGGTCATCTTCCTAGAAGCAATCATTTGCAATGCGTTAGGAAATTTGAGGAGAGAAATCTGGATTGACAGTAACAAAATCTACAGCTTAATAATGTCCAGTTAAGACTATGGATGATAGGGTAGCAGGGCTTCAAATGTCAAAACATTCTCATATTGCCTGTAAGTTGGCTATTGAAGAATAAAAGGTAGGTTTTAGTGTGATATCTTTTTTGTTTGATTATTCTCATTTCCTGAGAGAAAAAGAAGCCTTGGACTCATGAATATATTGCTTTTCTGAAGGTAGGTTTTGCAAGGGGCTGATCCATTTGCCTAGTCTAGATGTTACCATGGAATGAGAGGATATTGGCTCAAGATTGGGGATTAGTCTCAGAGCTAGGCACATGGAATTTAGATAACCTCAGCTCAAAAGAGGGTCATGATCTTCATAAAATCAATTAATTGAAAATTAGAGGCCAGAGAAAGAGAAATTAATCAAGTTACCTAAACTATTATAAGTGTAGTGGAATGTTAGTGATGGATTGTCTAAATACAGGAGTAGTTGAACTTAAGGATCTGCTTGTGCATCTTTAACTTGCCAATGCCAAATGCAAGATGGAGGTTATTTGGAGAAAAGTTCTTCACCTTACATCTCTTATATCTTGCAGCATGGAGGTTATTTGGAGAAAAGGGGAGATCGATAAGATTTTTTGCAGCATGGCCCCAGATGTCTACTTTAATTTTGTGAACCAAACAGTGCAAGGGAATCATGTAGAGTGTATTTTTCATCGTCTAATCTAGGGGTTTGCATTTTAGGACGATGGAGAAAGTGGAGCCTTCTTTGTAAGCTTAAAATACGTAGCTGACTTTTTGTCTTTTAGCTGCAGCTTGTGCATGATGATGAAGGGATGCAAGTGCAAGAAATCATAGCAATGATGCGAGAGAACAAGATATACGGGCACAGTAAATAAAATAAGGATATATTTTGCTTAAAGTAGCATTTCTTTCCTCCATCTAGATTGATTTTAGTGTGTTCCTGTTGCATTTACATCTCACTGTTGGATGGCCGTGTAAAGTTACTTCTTTACATCGTCTTTAATTGTATGCTCTTCAAACATACAATTTTTAAATCATGAAAAAATGTGAACCAGCTGCACTCATGACAGTGATTTTTTGCTGGTGCTTTCTACACGAGTATTTTCTACAATTATCATCAAGTAAATTTCTTAAAATCCTCAACCATTCTTGAACCTGTGGAACTCGTTGTTGTATATGCTTTTCTTCTCAGGTGCATGGAGTATGAAATTGCAGACACTACTTTTGCATAAGGTATGTCTCAAAGCTAAGGACAATTTTAGCATTGTATATCCAGGTTGCAGATTCGGAGATTAACAGAAAACTGAAACTTCCAAATATAAGAACCAATTATTGTTGCTTCTCCCTTGAGGTCACTGAGATTTAACTTTACACTGTTCATCTTTAGTTTCAAACTTGCAAGCTTTGGCATTTCAACACTGTAGGCTAATTTTAGATGCCCGTTGGCCTCTCTCTTAAACAACATATTCATGCTAAAAGAAACATGCACTACTTAATCAAAAACTTCATATGATTATTTTCTTATTAAATATGCAGTATTTTGTTGGACAAGCATGGAGGCTTGGAGATGAGCTTCAAGATGTTCAACAGGTCTACAAAAATCTAATGGCTGAGCTTGAAGCAGTGGATGAAGTCAAGGTGGAGAATTCGTAAAACAGACAGGTCTTTTGGTTTTTTGCCATAAAAGTTTTGCACCTCCATTTTAAGAGCTCGGGCTCTGTCAAATGTTGGCTGTACATAGTAGCTCAAGTTAAAAAAATTTGGTGAAGCATGGTAGTTAGCCCAAAGGGGCATATCGTATATCACCCTTCAGTTTTTCATTAGGTCGTCCCAAAGTGTATACATTACGTGCAGATGTAGCTACTTGGTCTTTGAAATGGGAAATGAGGTGGTGTAAAGGTGGTAGTCTAGATCTCTGCGTTGTGCCATTTTGTCATCCATCCTTTTCCAATGTATACAGGCTATGAAATTGTGGTCAATGAAAAATGTTTCTATTGCAAGCATGCATAACATATTACGATGTTTGGATATCACATTCTGCATCTGTTGTGAGTAGTCGTTAATTATGCTCTCTCAACTTCTTTTGTGTCGCTATTCAGAAATCAGAAATAGAAAGCCCCAGCATTTTGCTCTTGGTTTGTTTTCATGCAGTCGCTAATTACGGAGCCTAGATCCAGAGTCCTTATCATGTTCGTATTATTAAATTTATGATTGGTTTCATGTATGATATGATTCATGTAATTACCTCTGCATGCATCTATATGTGGGATTTAGGGTAGTTTACATCTCATGTATTTCAAATACATTATCTAGTTGCTGAAGATGGAAAAAAAAAAACTACTCACGACAGTCCAGGTATAGGCCCTTGTATTTCTTCAAATGCCCCAAAGAAACAATGGATTATTCAGCTTGTTTCAGGCTAAAATTTGAAAGAATAATGTAAGAGAAAGTTGAACAAAAGTATCAATCTGGGGTCAGGCTCCTAGGAAAGGATTCTAGGCACAAATCAATGATGGCAACATTTAAAAATGACGATACGATTAACAGATCTAGATGTACGTACCGTAGGTAATATGTCGGGCTCTCTTTTTTTTTTTTTTTTTTTTTTTGCTAATACGGGTGGATCATACCTGGCGGGTACGAATACACCCAATAAAGTCAAAAAATAGGATACCTCGGAGTGCCAAAGGCAACTCCCCATCTCCAGTCCACAAAGTGTCTCCGGAATGGCGAGCTACAAATGCAGCCACCCAATCCGCAGCCCCATTGGCTTCACGGTAAATATGCTTGGCCTGAAAGGCCTCTCCATCCCTCGCCATAGTCCATATATCGCGAAGCAAAGGGTGGTCACTGCCGTCACCCCTAGGACCCTCTCGGATCCAACTGATAACGGTGGCTGAATCACCCTCTAGAGTGATAGACCTAGCCTGTAACACGCACCGGGCATGTCGAAGGCCTGCCCAGGCAGCACTCAGCTCCGCGCTCGGAACCGAGGTATCAAATAAGTGACTGCCACCAGCGGCTACAACCCTAGCGAAAGGGTCCCGAATGACGAAACCCGCGCCTCCCCTCGTACCACCATCCAGGACTGACCCGTCAAAGTTGACCTTGAGGAAACTCGGGGGTGGGGGCTCCCAGGTGAAAAACACCGTGTGGGATACTGCCGAAGCAGGGTGGGGGCCCCAGATGTCCCGAGCTGTCAAGGTCCCTCCGGTGGTGGAGGCATGACACATCTCTGCCGCCTGACTACGGGCACTCTCGACCACAAATCTCGGCGACATACATCGTTCACCGAATATACGAGCGTTCCTGGCCAACCAGATCTGGTAGGCAGTACAGCTCACTCGAGTCACCTCCTGACGAAGCGTCGGGGACTCCGAGCCCTGGCGCATGGCCTGTAAGAACTGGTCCCTACAGATCCATACCGGCTGCGGGACCCCTGCCAGACGCCAAGTGTCCCTCGCCCTAGAGCACCGAAACAAAGCATGGTCGACCGTCTCGGCCACACCGCAAATCCCACACTCCAGGGGGATCCTCAATCCACGTCCACCAAGTACTGCTCTCGTTGGAAGACGGTCCCAGACCACCTTCCAGAGGAACAGCGCAACCCTCGGGAGGAGGCCCAATCGCCAGATCCAGGCACAATCAGGACCAGGGTCGTACTCCCGCCTAAGAATGCGAGAAAGGACGCTCATCCTGACTCTGGGACTGGTCGAGGAACTCCACACTCGTACATCTGGTCCACCGCTCTGTGGCAGAGGGAGGGAGCGAACCCGCTCCGCCAGATGCTCCCCGAAGAGGCGGGCTAATCGAATCTCGTCCCATCCAGCCTCCCCGGGAGTCATAAGATCACAGACCAGTAAACCCTCCCCAGCCTCGACACTAACAGTAGTCGGCCAGCGGCATAGGGGGAGGCCATCAACCCATGAGTTCCTGGTCACATCGATGCTGCGGCCATCGCCTATCAGCCATCGAGTGTGATCCGACACCATGGGCACATATCTCGCAATCTCACGCCATAAAAAGGAACATCCCCGCCCTCCTCGAACCCCGCCCTCCTAGCCTACCCCCCATAGCGGGCGGTCATGATCCGGCTCCAGAGGCCCTGCGACTCCAGGATGAAGCGGGAAGCATGCCGGGCGAGGAGCAGCTCTCGTCTCTCCCGGAGAGACAACACCCCAAGGCCACCCTCCCTGAGAGGGAGGCAAATACTCTCCCATGCCACCAGGTGCACCCCACGGCCCCCACCTAGCGAGCCCCATAAAAAACCCCGAAACAGTCGCTCAATCTTTAGTAGGACCGATCTCGGTACCACCGTGCTAGTCATGAGATAGATAGGCATAGAGCCCAAAACAGATCTAATCAGCAAAACTCTACCCATCATAGATAGAGACGCTGCTCGCCAGCCCTCTAGCCTACTCTGGACCCGTTGCACCATCCCGGAGCACTCAGATACACGCAGTCTCCTACCTGTGATCGGAACACCCAGATATGTCCAGGTCCCGTCCTGCTCAGGCATCTCCAGAATCCTCCGAATCTCACGTCGAACCCCGGGTGGCGAACTCGGGCTAAAGGAGATAGAGGATTTCTGGGCATTCACTCTCTGACCAGATGCATGGCAATAGGCGGCCAAAGCCCGCCTGATAGCCAGGGCATCTGCTGCGCGGGCACGCGTCAGGAGTAGGCAGTCATCGGCAAAAAGTAAATGGGATATCGGCTGGGCCCCTAGAGCTGGGACATAAGCCTCCAACTCTCCGGCGGCACATGCAGCCCGCAGCGATCGAGACAAAACATCAGAACAAATAATGAACAGGTACGGGATAGCGGGCATCCCTGCCGAAGCCCTATAGTAGAACTAAAGAATGGGGACGGAGAGCCGTTGATCAAGATGGAAAACCGCGGACTCCGGACACACCCCATGACCCAACCAATCCAGGTCTCATGGAAACCCAGACACTCCAAAGCTCGCCTAAGAAAACTCCACCTGATTCTATCGTAAGCTCGTTCCATATCCAGCTTGATAGCCATCAGGCTTCGACGCTTCGGGGCCCGTCGAAGATCCCACATCATCTCTTGGGCCACCATAACGTTATCGAAGATACTCCTACCTCCAATAAAAGCACCTTGCTCTTGACAAATAATGCCGGAGAGAAAGGGCTTCATACAATCCATCAGTATTCTTGCCACCACTTTGTATAAAGTAGTGCACAAACTGATCGGTCTAAAATGGCTCGGCTCGGACGCATCCGTTCGCTTAGGTATAAGCGTGACAAAAGTGGCCTTCCAGTCGTCAGGCATACCTGACCGACTGAAGAAACACAAGACCGCTTCAACCACTGCGAACCGGACGATACTCCAATATCTCCGGAAAAAGAAAGGAGGGAAGCCATCTGGGCCCGGAGCCCTATCCTCGCCCAATGCCCAGACAGCCTCTCGCACCTCCCCCTCCGTCACTGGTCGAACCAATAGTGCATTCGCAGCCACCCCAATTTGGGATTCAGCTCTCGGGAGCAGGCCGACGACATCCGACTCACTATCCTCCGTCCAACGGGAGCGAAAGAACTCGAGTAGGATGTGGCTAATTGCCGAATCATCGTCCACCCAATGGCCCCGCTCATCCCGCAAGGAACGAATAGTGTTTCTCTGCCTCCTAATAACCGTCGATCGGTGAAAGAAACTAGTGTTCCGGTCACCCTCTCTGACCCACTGAATTCTGGATTTCTGTCTCCAGAAGATCTCATGTTGGCGTAGGATCGAGTGGTGGGTGGCGAGTAGTCCCCGGAGGCTCACCATATCAGCCACGGGGAGCACGCCCACCTGATCCTCCCTACTTTGGAGGTCAGCAATCGCAGCCTCCGCATCTTCCAGCTTTCTAAAAATATCACCTACGACCTCCCGATTCCAGCGACGTAGCCGTCGCTTGGTCAATTCCAGTTTTCGTGAAACCCTCTGCATGGCGTCGCCGTGGACCGGCAGACCCCAAGCTCCCCGGACAATGTCCCAGGATTGAGGGAAGGATAGCCAGACTTTCTCGAAACGGAATAGGCTCTGGTGACTCGAGCTTGATACCGTCGAGAACAGCAGAGGACAATGATCCGATGTAATCCGAGAAAGATGGCCAACCCTATAGGACGGGAATCTGATGAGCCAGTCTGTGGAAGCAACAGCCCTATCCAGTCGCTCCCACACCCTAGCTCGTCCGGATTGGTTATTACACCAAGTGAAGCGTGGACCGGAGAAACCCAGATCTACTAGGCCGTTCCGCGAGAGGAAATCGCGGAACTCCCTCCTATCCACAGAGTCAGTGAAGGCCCTGCCTCCACGTTTCTCACTCTCCTCCAAGATACAATTGAAGTCACCCACCATCGCAGTCGGAAATCCCAGAGCAGTTAGGTGGGTGAGCTCGTCCCACAGAACCCTCCTGGTTCGATGGTTCGTACTAGCATACACACCGCACAAGACACGGTGCAGCATTGGGTTCCGAGATGATCATGATGACCTGTTGGGAGCAGTTATGGAATACGTCAATCGTAGCCACACCCCGCTTCCACAGAGCCACAATGCCCCCCGACAACCCCTGGGAGTCTACTGCATAGGACTCCCAGTCAACCTCTAACCGCCGTAAGACACGACTAAGTCCTCTACCGGAAAGTCGTGTTTCATAAAGTAGGCAGATCTCCGGACTATGGATCTGGACCAGCCGCCTAAAGGATGACATAAATGACGGCTTTGCCGCCCCCCTACAGTTCCACGCAAGAATCCTCATGGGGAAAAGTCCGAGAGGTCGGCCACAGGCACATCAACCCTCTGGGCCATAGGGTCCATCTCCACCTCGCGATCAGGATCAACCTGCTGACCCTCATCCGTACTAGTCCCGGACACGGCTCGCAACACAGCCGCCTTCACCCGTTGAACGACGGTCGAGTGATCCATGGTCGAGCGAGTAGCCCCCTCATGACCACTCGGGTCCCCTACCCCTGGCTCCACCAGTGCAAGCGTATCCCGCCCCACCAAAGGGTCACTCATGGGACAGTCAGCACAGACAGGAGCCTCGCTCGTCCTAGTCCTATCACCCAGCTCTGATCCACCAGAGGCGCCATCACCCTGCCCCATATCCACCTCTAGAGGGCCTAGAGTAGTGGGGCTCACAGACGACGGAACCGCCCCGGAGGCGTGGGCCCCAAAATGGAACCCACCATCACTGGGCCCCGCCTCCTGGGCCACAGGCCCAATATCAGGGCCCATAAGGCCCCTTTGGGCCGTAAAAAGGTCGGGCCCAATAAGGCCCGTTTGGGCCGTGAACAACGCCAGGCCCCCGCCCACGGGGGCCTTCCCAGGGTCCTCCGCGCGTGGCCCAGCCAAGCTGGGCCACGCGCTAATCGTCGCGCAACGGGCCTGGGAACCCGTCGCGCGATAGCGCCCGTACACCCGGCGGGGCTCACGTGCCCCGCGACCTCCCCCGCGGCCCGCCCGTCCCACGCCCTGCAGGCGGCCCGCATCCAGGAGCGGCCCAGCGTTCCTGGGCTGTTTCTTGGGTCCAGAGACCTGCCTCGGCCCGGTTACCGAGTCCACACGTCCCGCGAGTGAGTCGCCGGACGTATCAACTCGGAAGCCCTCTTCGTGCCTAATGGGAGCCGGGACCCCCACCGCCGGCGGGGAATGGCGACGGGCCGCTTTAGTAGGCTTTTGCCAGCCCTCTAGGTCTGGCGGGGACACCGGAAGCCTGGGCGAGGCAACCGGCGAGGGCGGCCAAGATGGAGGCGCTGCGACTGAGGGCTCCGTCGTCTTCCCCGGCTGCGACTACGGCGGACCTGTCTCCCGCATCTGCCGAGAACGAGTCGTTACCAACCACGGGCCGTAGATCGGCCCGCGGATCTCCTCCCCCGGAGGGCACCCTTCCGCCGGCGCCGGAGCCCCAAAACGGCACCCTGGCTCAAGGTGTCCGATCCGACCACACCGTACGCATAAGTCCGGAATACTCTCGAAGACGAACGGCTGCCAGAGGGCCTTCGTCTTCCCGAGTATCCGGATGCCAGGGAGGAGGGGCTCAGAAGCGTCGATCGACACCTTGACCCTCGCAAATCCCATAGCTCGGCGCCCCTCTGTGACACCATCCACCGCCAGTGGTCGCCCTGCCTTGCCCGCGATCTCCAGAATGGTCGCCGTCGACCAATACTCTGGAGGGAGCCCAGGCAGCCGAAGCCAGACCACCACCGTCTTCACCGGATTTTCCCTAGGTAGAAAATCCGGCGTCCACGGCTCCAGGGCTAAGAGCTGCCCCGCCACCACCCAGGGCCCTTCCGACAGGGCGCGGTCCCGGACCTCCGGCGACCGGAAACGCAGCGCAAAGTGGTCATCGGCTAAAGACACCGCCACCACCTCCCCTGGTTTCTTCAGTCGGGCGGCCACATCCTTGGCCACCCACTCGACCGGCACCCACCGGCCGAGGCTCCGGCCGACAAGCGCCAACCCTTCCCACTCCCGACGGGCAGCCTCAATGGGCTCCACCGAGAGCTCAAAAACCGACGAAAAGTGGTAGCACAAGCGAGCCACCTCCGTCTCCGTCGGCCGGTGAGTAACCCATGGAGCCGGCCGCGACCGGCCAGCGGGTCTCTCCCCTTTCCGCCCCAGATTCGTACCTTTGCCTTGCGCTACAACCTCCGCCCACGTCCTTGTCGTCGTCCGGTCCTTACCTTCTGCAGTCGACGGCCCCGATGCCTGCTCCCCTGCCGGACCCGGCGACCCATCCATCGGCTCCTTCCCCTTCCGCCTGGCCATAGGTGACCTGCAACACAAAAGACACAGAGCAAACCAGCGCCAACAGAGCCCTTCTCACCGCAGAACCCCGGCCAGCAGCAGCTCACCGAACATCGGCGAAGAGAGGGATTACCAGACCTCTCTCTCCTCAGAGTTTCTCACTCTAAAGAGCCGTTACGGGCGTATTACAACCAATGCTTTTCGGGCTCTCTTTAACGGATGAAGAAAAGTTTCTCGGATGGTATTCCTTCAGTAATATGATTTTGATCAGCGAATGTTTTAATAAGCATGCTTACTATTTTTTAAGACTTCCAACTTCGTCTGCAAAAAATACAAAATAAAAATAAATAAAAATGGAAATGATTTCACAGTAACATTTGATCGGAAACCAACGGTCCCTGTTAGGCCAAATTAAAGTGGGGTTGGATGCCGATATCCAGCAACCATCAAATCAATGGACCGCCGCTCTCATCAGCCAACCTTTGCTTGCCGCAACCAACCGCTGGAAAAAGCTTGGTACCTGATTGGATATTTGGATCATCTCAAACCGCCATCGCAAACTCTTTTCTTGTTTTTTTTTTCCGCACCGTCCGCTGCGGCTAATATCAAGTTTCTATTCAATCAAAATAGGAATTGAAGCTGAGAGGGAAGAGATTCGTTTTTAGATTATGTTCGGACGTCAAATAGTTAACTAGGGAGAGATAGATTGAATCATTGATAAAGTGTTTGGTTGACATTTTCGAAATTAGTTCAATTAATTTCCAAAAAAAAAAAGTTCAATTTATTGCGGAGAAAGTAAACAATTCTCCCGTGAAATAAAGTTAGTCAGATTACTGTACTTTCTGGGACATGTATCGATTAAAGTGATCGTGGCATTTTGAAGAACTTTATTAAGCAGATAATTAGCATCCAAACAGGGTGCAGAATCCAACACAATCATGCGATCTTTTGACCTCCAAAACGAAAATTCTCCGCACAGAAAAGCTAAAAGGAAAAAGCCGGGGGACCGAAGCTAGCTCCATGTCGGCCCCCCGCACCCGCTTGCCAGAACGAGAGATGCATGAAAGAGGAAAGTGATCTCGAAGACGAGAGAGCCACTGCATCCGATCCCACTAAAGAACTTGGCTCGCACCCACGAGTTTGTCCACTTGCATGATCTGGCGAAGGATGCATGCCTCGGATGTGGAGCTCCGTTTGTCGTCTGGGGAAGCAGCAGCCACGCACATGGAGTGGACCCTCCAATACCTTCTTCCGACCTTTTGGCTGCCATCTCCCCTCCATTTGTTCTCCTGATTTGCCTCCTGCTCCTCGCCGTCCGAGTTCGAAACGGAGACTTCCCTCCAATCGCTCCACATCCTGATGATTATATACAGCAGCACCAAACAGACCGCAGCTGAAACAAAGGCTATCGCTGCCGTGATGCCTGCCACTTGGGCATTCGACAAGCGCTTCGCGTCGGAGCCCGAGAGAGGGGTGCATGAAGCCAGTGGCGCGCCGCAGAGCTGATTGCCCCCCAGAAAGGAGCTGGATGGAAAGTTTGACAGCGCGGCGGGGATCGGACCCTGGAGAAGATTATTCGATAGGTTCAGTTGGTGGAGACTGGTGAGTCGCTCGAGGGAGGGAGGTATCGGTCCCTGGAGCCGATTGAAAGAGACGTCGAGTCTCTCCAGTTTGATCAGATGGCCGAGCGAAGGAGGGATTCCTCCAGATAAATGGTTTCGACTTAAATCTAGTACCACTTGCAGCTCGGTCAGCTGTCCCAGCTCCGGCGGTATCCAGCCCGACAGGAAGTTGTCGGAGAGCCGCAACTCGTAGAGCTTGTCGCAATGCTGAATCGCGGAAGGTATCGGACCCGAGAGATGGTTCCTCTGCAGAGCAAGAACGTTCAGAGAAGTGAGACGTCCCATCTCCGGCGGGATGATGCCCGAGAGCCTGTTGTCATGGAGAGAGATCTTAAGGAGGCCCGAGCAGTTCCCGAGCTCCGCTGGTACGTCGCCACGGAAGTCGTTGGACGAAAGGTCGAGCTCTCCAAGAGAGCGCAAGCTTCCGAACCAACGAGGAATCGTGCCCGTCAACCTGTTCCCGCCGAGGAGGAGGTGGGTCAGCTGCCTGCATTCCGAGAGCTCGAGCGGGATTCCACCTGTGAGATTGTTGGATGACAGATCGAGGAAGCCGAGCCCCTCCAGCCGGCCTACCTCAGCCGGGACCGTGCCGCTCAAGAGGTTGCGGCCCAGTCGGAGACGGGTCAGGTTCCTTGCTTCACCGAGCACCGGAGGAATTGCGCCGGAGAAGCTATTGTTGGTCAGGTCCATTTTGGCGAGGGCTCTCGAGCCCAGGAGGGGGGAGATGCTTCCGGCGAACCTGTTGTGGGAGAAGTTGATGATGGCGAGATTTTTCAGCCGGAAGACCGACTCCGGGAGAGGTCCTTCTAGCGAGTTGTTGTACAGCGTGACGAGGCGGAGCTCGGCGAGGAATCCCAAGGTGCGAGGCAGAGCCCCAGAAAGCTGGTTATCGGCCAATGCCAGCGCCTGAAGCCTCCTGCAGTAGCCCAAGCTTGGAGGAATGGGGCCCGACAGCTCATTCTGCCTCAACTGGAGCACGACCAAGTTCTCGAGCCTTCCCATGGTCTCAGGGATCGGCCCGGTGAAGTGGTTCCCGAAGAAATCGATCTCTTCTAAGCGCGAACAGTTTGTCAGCTCTCTCGGGATGGTCCCTGCCATCTGGTTCTCGTATAAATAAAGGAGCGTCAGCCTCTGCAGCCTCCCAATTTCAGCTGGAATCTCACCTGTGAGCCCATTGTGGAAGACCGAGAGCATTTCTAAGTCGCTCATGTTTCCTACCTGGGGCGGCAGCACTCCTACCAAGCTGTTGTTGTGGAGAACGAGGTCGACCAGGTTTGCGAGGCGGTCTATATCCGATGGTATACTTCCACTCAGGCTGTTGTTCGAGAGATCCAGCGATCGGAGCGAAGCGCAGTTGAGGAGTCCTTCCATCGTGCCTGTGAGGTTGTTTTCGGCGAGGAAGAGATTCCGCAGGCTTGCGCTCTCGGGACAGAGGTTCTCGTCGATTCCGCCATGGAGGGAATTTTTAGAGAGGACTAAATACTCCAGACTGTTGAGATGCCTGGTGGAGAGGTCGATGGCTCCAGATAGATCATTATCCGACAAGTCCAAAATTTGCAGCTGTCTCAGTTGATTCAATTCAGGAGGAATGGCGCCGCTCAGTCTGTTGCCGAGCAAATTCAGGTATGTCAGGCTCGAAAGGTTTCCAAGCTCGATGGGGATGGATCCGGACAGCTGGTTATTCATCAGATTGAGAATTTGCAGTGCATTCAGTCCTCCAACGGTAGAAGGAATCCCTCCTTCCAGCCTGTTGGCGGCCGCTGACAGGACCTGAAGTTCGCCGCAACCACCGAGTTCTGGCGGGATCAGACCGCCGAGCCTGTTATTCTGCAAGTTGAGCGATTTCAAATGCTTCAAATTTCCCATCTCCTTCGGGATCGTCCCATTCAACTGGCAAGAAGCAAGACCCAGAATCTCTAGTTCGGTGCAGCTACCAAGGTGAGGTGGAATCTCTCCCGATAGCCCGTTGTTTCCTATTCTGAGAATTTTGAGCTTCTTCAGAAGGCCGAGCTCCGGAGGGATCGGGCCGGAGAGAGAATTGGAGTACAGAAACAGTTCCCTGAGGTTCTTGAGCAAACCGAGCTCGGGAGGGATCGCTCCGGTGAGGGAATTCGAAGATAGATCGAGAGTTTGCAGGGAAACTAGGCTTCCCATCTTCGATGATATCGAACCAGACAGCCCATGGCCCGACAAGTTCAGACCCAGGACATGGCTCCGGCTTGCCAAACATGCGACGCCATTCCAGCTACAGATATCGCCACCCCCCAAGGACCAATTAGAAAGAACTCCTTCCAGGTCGATGAATTCGGACTTTATTTGAAGAAGTGCCTCGGAATTCGTGGATGCATCTCCACATGCAGTTACAAGCAAAGTGCTCAATACTGATAAAGCGAGCCTCATGGAGTTGTTCTGAATGTTTTCCATTCCAAAATCCGTGCCAGATAACAAGTATGAACGGAGTAAACTTACAGCATTTTAAGATGCATGAGATCTTGCAGAAGATTTCAGGTAGCGCGCGAGAAGAACGACGCTCCGTCCGGCACGAACACGAGAATTTTTTATCAACCAGGAAGAAGAAACAGGAGGAGGAAGAGATTTTGGACGAGCGGCTTCAACGCAATCTCATGAGCTGCTGGGAATTTGGTGGGTTCAGTTGATACGGGAGCAGCTCCACCCATACACAAATTCATGAGAGTAGGGTAAAAAGGCCGCTGGAAAGTGATGGGAACTTTTCAAGGGTATGGTCTTAATGAGATGGCTGCTCTCCTTTCTTTTCTGGCTTAGAAAGTGCTTTATTTCAGAAGCACGTCTGGGGAGAGGTTTGGAAGCGTGCGTTGAGATATGACGGGACTTTGGGCATGCCGAAGAGGATAAGGAAAATCCTCTCGCAACTACTGGAAAACTCAAGAAGTGGGCTCCACATTTCCAATCTTTTCACCTCTCAACATTTAGCATCCCCCTTCTCATTCCGTTCTCATGAATTCAGGTATGTGGCGGGTTTATTTCATGATGATTTCACGCGCCTATGATTCTGATATTTTTGATGACAAGTACCAGCCGGATGGTGAATTAATTCTCATTTTTTTTTCTCCGAACAAGATAGGCATTGGTGGGATTCCAAATTGAGGTTTAGTTAGGCAATAATTCAACCTTTTCAACTCGATCACATGAGGCCTCTTGCAAGCAGAAATATTAAAAGCTTTAGCCTCCTGGCAAGTTTGTTTAATCAATGGGTTCGTTTGGCTTATAATTGTAGCCTTTTACGGTCCTTTTTGTGATCCCACTGCATGAGATGACCTAATTTCTCCTACTTTTTCTCAACCTAAGCCCACCTAATGCACAATATTAAAAGGGAAGAAAACAAATATAGCAAAACTACCAACCCACCACCGCAAGCCAACTCTCCTGTGAACCCCATGTTCACCTCTGTGAAGGAAGAGGAACATGGGATATATGGGGTCCTGAAGCTAAATAGGCTATTCTACCCCACCTTCGGCCCTAACTACTTGTCATTGAGATTCCTGTTTCCAGAGAACCCCAAACAAATGGAGACGGAATGCTCTCTTCTTATTGGTTTCTCTGTACAAAAAAAAAAAAATATCGTCTTCTAGTTTAGCGTGCCCTGTCTCTTTCTGTCACCTTTCCATTTTTTCCCCAGGCCTCAAGTTTCCTGGCAATCAAGTAGATGAGATGGCGAGATACAGAGGATGAGTGCCATCAAGATCCCATGACCTGGAGGCTGGAAACAAAGCATAGAGTTTGGACCGAGGCCACAAGAGCTCCTCCTCATTTTTTTTTCTTTTTTTGAACATTTCAGTGAGAGAAGGTTAGGGATATTAATTCGTAACGTAGTTTACTTTGCTCGAGGGAATCCCGTTACGGCATGAAAATGGATAAGAAGACATGGGAGAAAGGACTGAGCCACTTGGCAGCACAAAACCAACACGCTATCTACTCTAGATTTCAGACGCATTAATTAGCAGGAATTTGAGGGATTGTCAATACAATGACAGGGGTGTAAAGCGAAGGAAAAGAAGCGAAAAAGGCCAAAGGAGAAGGTGAGAGGTCATTGGAGCACCCGCAGGAAGTGATACTCCAACAACAAAAAAAAAAGCATCAATAATGGTGATGGTGACGATGATTATTTAAAAACCGGAGTTTCTTCTTGATCTAAAACTACCGGTTCTTATTCTTTTATGTGCTAATGATACGAAAAGAATCATGAAGGGAAATAATAAAACTGTGAATATTTGGTGCATTATACAAAACTTCAACCACCTTTTTGATTTGGTTGCATGAGGACAATGAGGTGCAGCGACAAGCAGCATCGGAAATTTTTATAAAGAATTAGCTAGACTTTGACTTTTTGTTGACTTGAAAAGTTTTATATTAGACTTCACCAGCTGGTTGAGCTGAAAATTTGAAGGACATCCTGGATTTGGTCCGATAGGTTCACATGACTTCAAAACAAACTAGACCAAGAACATGGAGGATTCCGGTTCATATTTGGTCGGTAAATTTCGGAAATTGGAACCATGCAAGTTATTTTTGAAGCAAGGTTCGATATAAAAAAAAAGTTTATTCCTCCAAAAACTATGTATAATACAGAAATGACAGCATCGAAGGGACGAGATGACAAAAAAAAGACAAAAAAAAGCCACGATGTTAAGTATGTCTGACGGACCACACTTCAAAGAAAAATCAGCCAAAACAAGTTTTGCTGAAAGCTCCTTCAGGAAATTCTCTTCTTTTATGTAATTCTATTTATTTCTTTTAAAAATTTCTTATACATAGCTAAACAGTGAATCTATATGAAATAGTATGCCATCATAACCCCTCTGTCCAATTAATGTTGGAAATAATAGTTCTCACAACATAGGCTCTGCTTGGTTGCCCTCACTTTCGCACCAACCATTTGTGGCTTAAATGTAAGGAGGAAGGATAATTCATTTAAGCAGACTTTAATGGATCAAAGAAGGAAACAAGTTTGCCAAATTATTGATCACATGCAGGAATTCTGCATCTCTCAGATAGTTTGTATCAAGTTTAAACCAATCCCGGCAGGGGAAGCGCGGGATCTATTTTACATATGCACCCATGTCAGAATAAGCATATTTAAAAGATCTATCATGTTTTTTTGATCTTGTATACAGGATTTGAAATAGTACATCAAAGCTAGTTCAATAATTATATAATGATAATTAAAATTAGATCTCTATAAAATTAAGATAAGCTGGTATTACATAAAGATCTCTATTACATAACAAGGATGGAAGATGAGCTGGTATTGGCACAAAGTGTGCAGAAACTATGTCACTAAGTTCAACCTTGATATGTGCCATATTATATGTAGGCCATAGTTGAATTCAAACATTTTAAACAAGTCTTTCATGTAAAATATCTACTACGAGAAGCTGCATTTAGGCCAGTATAGGAGGCACAGCCATAAATTCAAACCTACCTTTTGGATTATTACATATAGATGCAGGCCTATATAGAAAAATATCTCAAGTAAATCCCTTACAAAAATACGTTACCAGGTAACTGATGCATTATAACCGTAGTCCTGTAGATTTAGTTTGAATTACCCCTGGTTTGCTGGGACTCAGTCTAACTTTATATTAAAGTACTCTTACATACAACCTCTTGCATCATAGCGAAGTAAGAGATTAGTACAACTGACATGATTTCATGATTTTCCCGGAAGATGTTTTCCAGACCAACCTGTTTGAGAGCTGGCATTCCTTTCGGTTAAGGACTGCTTCATCAGTGAGTATTTTGGGGCACTTAGTGCGGTTACCACCTTTCTGCTGATCAAAAGATTAGATGGATTCCCTGCTGGATCTTGTGAACCTCTAGTAACAGAAGCCGATCCTGAAACATCAAGCTTTGGAGGAGCCATGTTTTACTAAAACAGGTGGTGCACCATTAAGCAGGATCGGCAGCTGAAGCCAATGCCACGGGGACTATACTGGGTGGATAACGAACCAAATGGCAATGATAATCTCTGCCAGAATTAAGAGAATCAACAAAAAGCATCAGGCATACCAGCTATTTGCACATGGCAAGGTAAAGAAAAATACAAGTAAACCTATACATGCAACAATGGAACACTAGGGTAGAAACAGTTTACTCCAAAATAGATATCATTAGCAGGTGAAGAAGAACCTCCCAAAGTATTAAATGGTCCTAATAGGTTTTTATATATAATTAATGAGCCATATCCATATAGGTCAGATTTATGGATCAGTATAATATTTTGGATCATAAACACAAAAAGGAAGATACACACACACACACACACATATATATATATATATGCAATTTCGAGATATTGATCCAACAGAACAATATATTCTTCTCCTACTTGCAAAAGCTTTCTCAACTACACAGGAGAAAGCAATCAACATTAAGTCACCATGTTCTACGCTTGATGGTACATTTTCTAAACAAAGGAAACCATTCATCGAAAATCAAATGAGGTAACACAGAGAGATAACTTAAGCACCAAATTTCTTCACAGACAATTATAACAACATACAAAGTCTCAACAAGGTGATAAATCCTGCATCAGTTATGAATAATCTATAACAGATTCCTATCAACATCATGTTCTTATACATAACTAGACATGCATGCATGCTAGCTCACACATGCATGCACCAACACACACATGCATGCATGTATGTACAAACACAAACACGCACACATAGTTCAAATAGCAGGCATCCTGACAATATAAGCAGGGAAAAAAAACTGAAGTACCATTGAAGAAGCTCGGGGGTGGGGACTCCCAAGTGATGAAAACCAACCGGATTGCTGCAAGAGCAAAAGAGAAGTCCTAGGTATCCTGAGCTATCCTAGTCCCAAGCTATCACTAAACTTTCTTGATGTTAAATAAAACCAGGAGGCCTAACAGAGGAGTCTGTTTGCTGCCCAACAGAAAAACATAGATTTTTCTCTCTCAAGTTCAGGAGCACCATGTCTATCCATTTCAGTTATCAACCTTAATATGACTCTCTTTAGCTAGGTCTGGGAGAATTTCACCCCCATAACATGCCATAAGTCAACATGTACAAATGTATGTGAAATGCTTATTGCTGTTACTATGGGAGCATGTGACTTAAATAATGCCAAAAGATCTTGGGTCAGCTTCTCTCAGTGCATGCACTGGTGAGAGGTTCCAGGTTTGAACCAGGAAGGTGACAATCAGTGTATTTCTTCTTTTTTTTTTAAAAAAAAAAGTAACTTGATTAAACTCTTTAATCAGTAATATTGACTAATTGTTGCTGACTAAGCTAACTCTTTAATGAGTTATATTGACTAACTGTTGCTAATTAACTTGCCCCTAAGGGAAAGATGAATTCTATGCTTATGACTAGTAAGACCATTTTTATTAGAAAAAACGTTAAAATAGACCTATTTTATGACTGAAATGCCTCTGGGATGAAATGCTTATTGGTAAGAGTTAGTTATCAAAAGGCATATGGACCTACATCATGTGTACGATCTCTAATTTAAGGCACAGACTTTACACAGTATATGAATATGTAAATCCAGCATATGATGCAACACAAGAAGGATTGGAAGACATCAATCAATACAATTATGACCAACCTCTCCGAACATAACAAGATTGTGGCCAAGTTGCTCATAGCTCCTGGACACATCGTTGTTCTGTTTGCTTGAGCCTCTCAGCTCTAGGCTGAAACTTCGTGCTTGGCTCATTAGGGACGTTAGAGACTAGAGGGTTACAGATAACTAACATTGTTCCAACGTTATTTGTTTGACTGACCTCCATTATGTGGATAATTGCATTGACAACTTTTTCTGACACTGTTGTTTGCATGTGTGACTCCTTGTAAAAGCTTCTTGAAGGGCAAATTTAAGGCACATGAATATGTAAATCCTATATATGATGCAACACAAGAAGGATTGGAAGACATCAATAAATACAATTATGGCCAACCTCTCTGAACATAACAAGATTGTGGCCAAGTTGCTCATAGCTCCCGGACACATCGTTGTTCTGTTTGCTTGTGCCATTCTCAGCTCTAGGCTGAAACTTCGCGCTTGGCTCATTAGTGACGTTAGAGACTAGAGGGTTACAGATAGCTAACATTGTTCCAACGTTATTTGTTTGAGTGACCTCCATTATGTGGATAATTGCATTGACAACTTTTTCTGATACTGTTGTTTGCATGGGTGACTCTTGTAAAAGCTTCTTGAAGGGCAAGTAATGCAACATCATAACTCCTCTTTGTTACTGATGCTTCCTCTGCAAATTTAAAAGACCGTACACATATATCATTAAAATATTGTGCAACAGATTGTGAGCAGTCGCCATGCACAGTGCAGCCTTCATCCAAAACATGTCTGCTCTTTGCATCCTTTGTCCACCGTTTCAGTATAAAGAAAGATGGAACTTCCAGAACACCTAATGCTAGGAAAACACCTAATGGGACCCATTGTTGCTGATCCTCATATAAACTTTGCAGCCACTCCTCATTTACAAGACCAAAACGATGAATTAATTTCCACCACCTCCTCTCAAACTCATCAGCTGTTGTAGAGTCATAAATGCATTTATTGAGTTTTTTCAAAAAGTTCTCACAGGCTTCGCAAACATCACCTAGTTTCCCAGGGACCCTTTTAAGGATATGCCACAGGCAATAATGGCGACGAGTCTCAGGGAATACCTGTGAAATTGCTGCAGCTATATCTTTGTTATAGTAAGAAATTATTGCTTTTGGAGGCCTGGCTGACATCGCATCAAGCCATGTTTTAAACAACCACACGAATGATGCTGTACTCTGATCTGCAACCAATGCACATCCAAGCAAAATAGACTGCCCATGATGGTTAACTCCTACAAAAGGAGCAAATGGCACCTTATACCCATCAGTCAAATAAGTGGTATCAAAGGTTACTACATAGCCAAAATGAGTGTATGCCACCTTAGCCTTGGCATCAGCCCATAATACATTTTTCAAGTGTTGCTCCCCATCGGATTCCACTGCATAAGAAAAAGCAGGGTTTTTTCAATGCATATGAATGAACAGCATGTGAATAGCATGTGCATCTGCTGGTGCAAAGAACCTTCTCTGCCCTCTATCCATAAGGTTTTGGCATTCTCCATCTTGACCACCAGATTGTTCTTAAGAAGCATTAAGAATCTCCTATATTAGGAACTATTGGAAAGCTCATGTTCTTAACAAGCATTCAGCAACAATGTCCTTTTGCTCAGTCAGGTGCCTTCAATCCATTGCCTCCTTGCCCTGCTATTCAGGTTCTACTGCTTTTGTTTTGATGCTAACTCAACGATGATTAACCAAATTCCTTGATAAAGACATTAAAACACACTCAGCAACACTATGCCAAACTTCAAAAATGTGAATATACCATACAATTATGCAGGACCCTTTCCAAATATATAGCATACAATTATGCAGGATGTTTACCATTAGCTCTTGAGAATTTCTGAAGCCTCGATTTTACATCGAACAGATCTATCTTCAAGCATTCTCTTCACTAACAGGATAAAGCTGCTGGGACAAGGTTGGAGCTTTTTCCCAATCATCTCATCGTAAAAATAAAGGCCCCTCTTTGTATTACTCTTTTCACAATAACCTGTTATCAGTGCATCATATATACAGCTAGCAGGATCCAGTGATTTTGTACCCATAGCAACTAAAAGTTTTTCAGCTTCCTTCAACATCCCACATCGACAAAGGTTTCGAACCAATGAAGCATAAACTACAAGACCAGGATTAATTCCTCTATGCCCCATTTCGTAATAAATTTTGAGAATATCTTGAGCATTTCTGTTCTCCCCATAACCATCAATGAGTTTCAAATACGTCTCTTCATTAGGAATAAATCCTTTATCTAACAGAACAGTCAAGATCTCATTGGCCTTCTCGACATTTCCAGCTTCACAGAGCTTGCCCAACATCTCATTGCAAGCATCACAAGCAGGCAAAAACCCATCTTTGAGCATTCTCTCATAATAATTCAAGCTCTCCTCCAATCTCCCTATTCTAGTGCACCCCACTATAAGATAGCTATAGGTCTCTTCATATGGCTTCAAGCCCATGGACTGCATCTCTTGCATCAATCGAGCAGCCTCTTCGATGCATCCCTCCTTACAATGAGCACTGATAAACGACGTATAAACAAAGGCATTCAAGTTACATCCTCTACCAACCATTTCATTACGTGACTCATAGGCTGAATCCAATTTACCCATCTGGCAGTAAGAAAATATGATCAAAGAATACGCAACATCATCAAACACCATGTTGTTCTGCAACATTCTCTTCAACAACAACATCCCTTCTTCAGCTCTACCCTCCTCAAACATCCGAAAAACCAACGTAGCATTAACAATGACACCTGGAGCACATCTCTTCCCATGAATTCGATCTAGAACAGTCATCATCTTTCGCAAAGCTCCTTCTTTGCACATCGCATTTATCATGGTCTCGACTGTAGTTTGATTTGGATACAGTCTCCTCTCAATCATATACTCAAACACCATCCAGGCCAATGCATTTTGATCGGATTTCTGTGCCACATGCAACAGAGTGTTGAAACTAATGATACTCGGATTGAACCCATGATCTCCCAAGCATCGGCAAGCATCAAATGCGAGCTCAACCATCCTCATCTTTGAGTAGGTCTGCACTAAAAGATCAAAAACTCGGGGACCAGGAAGAACAGCTTCCTGAGTGATCAAAAGCAACTCAACAACTAAAGAATTTGGATTCCCAGCTTCCGAGTTCTTCCTTATAGCCGACTCAAGTAGCGCACGGGCATGGATCAGAAGCCCAGCACGAACAAGAATATGAACTATAAGACAGTAAGACTTGAGCCCGTGTTGGAATTTCCTAAATTGACAGGCCCAGTGGAAGAAAGTTAGCGCCTTTTTGGCATCCATGGGTTCCTTGAGATCGAGAAGCACTTTCTCTACAAGGGATTGAGTTAGTTCGGTGGATCCGAAGCTGGAACTTAGGCTGTCCCAGCTTCCTCCTCTGCTCAAAAGGTTGGAGATTGGGGATGACCAATCCGAAGCCACCGGTTCCTCGGGTTGGGTGCGGATTAGTTTCGGATATGGAAGAAGGGGGCAATGGAAACGGAGGGCTTTGGCGAGAGGTTCCATGAAGTGGCCGATGCTTCGAGATCTAATAATGGCAGCATTCATGGAGAGATTTGGGGGGATTTTTTCGGAGGAAGGATTTCGGAATGGGGAATGGAAACTCTAGAATCTTGGGTAGGGAAGGAGATGGGGAATCCTCTTCTAACCGAATATTTTATTAGATACAAATATGATGACAGGTACATTGTGTTTGAGATTAGAGTCAGAAGGGCGCCCGAATCGATCTCAATGTCGGAATCTATCCGCCAGATGGACTCGAGGAGGAGCCTCTCAGAACTCTTTTTCTCTCATCGCACGTACCGAGCACATGCCTTTCCTTTTTCTTTTTTTTTTTAATTTATCCATCTAGGCCGATCAAGTCGATCAGAACCAGCTCCCCATTGAGCTTAGCAGTTGGGTTATTACACGCTCTCCCTTTCCCCAATTTCAGTATGCGTCAAGTCAGTATAAAATGTATCGATACTAATGACCATAGGTAGATGCTTTGCTCGCTCTTTTTTCTCTCTGTCCTCTATCTTTCTCGAAGATGATGATCTTGACGGCTTCACCCTCTCTCAAATTCATTCTTAAAGATGATGACGATTCTGATGGCTTCGCCTCCCTCTCTCTCTTTCTCCTCTCTCTTTCAATCTCTCCCCCAAAGATGATGACCCCGATAACTTTGTCCCTCCTCTCTTTTTCTCCTCTCTCTCTTTCACTATCCTTCTCCCTCTCCACCCTCTCCCTCTCCCTCTCCCTCATCCTACTTTCAATATGCCTCAAGTCTATACAGTACGTACCAGTACTGTACCAAACCGATCACCTACCAATATGACCCGCGACACCATTTCAATAAACCTTATGTGTGCACTACAACCAATGGTTCGTACCAAAGTGTATCCAAGATAGAGATGAAGTATGATAACCCACTAGAATAAGTTTATTTTGATGATGAGAAATTAAGAATCTTATGATTGATTGGCTTGAGAGCTAACAGCGGCAACCAGAGCTTGATAAATTAGGAACATCACCTCAACTAGCTACCATCATAGCAAAGGAAGATTGGGTGAATGAAGAGCAGTGGGAAAAGAAACACATGCTATGCTCACACCAATCGATGCCCAATGACAGGACCAACCACAATGGTCAAGGGGGAGCACATCAAGAGTGCAACACTCTATGGCAGTGAAATGTTAAGGAAAGGTCACCATAGAACCAAATCCAGTTAGATAAGGAGGGCCAATTATGGTGGTGGGCCTAGTCGAACCACCCATAAAAGCTAGTCCGGTAGCCATGGAAAGAAGATATTTCTCCAAGTAACAAGAAATGGAAAGAAAAAAAAGTTGCAAATCCATAGGAAAGGGGTGATGAGGAGCTTGCTCACTCAGATTCTGCGACTACTGAACCCTCGGACAACCGATTGCCCAAATCATCTTGCGGTACAATTAATGATGCTAATTACATTTTAAGTGATGATGCATCTGATGGCCAAGGAGGCAGCAATGCAATGTGTCTCACAACACCTAGTCTAAGTCTGCTCACTAGCAAGTTGTATTTCACTCATGCCATGCAAGATGCAGACCATGATGGACATCGTAAAGCAAGCAAGGATACAATAGCATATAGAATATTGGTTCCTCGAGATGGTTAAGGACATGACATTGCTACAACTGACAAGTAGAGTAGGGTCTCTGGACATCTCTGGATTCTCATCATACTCTCGATCCTATTCAGCACAATTAAGGTATTATCCTATGCATATCCTTCGTTTGAGGTATCATATTTGAGTGACTATTATTATCCATAGATTGAGCTAGATTATAGGTTAGATTTCATTGCCACAATCTTCTCTCAAATGGGAGTAGGATGCTTGGCCTAGTATCAGATAGAGGATTAGTATCAAGATAGCTATCCATGAAGCCCATATTATTGGATAGAAAGGTTGGCACAATATCTTGAAGTCAAATTCAAAACCTCGACTATGAAAAGATCTCAATGTTTAAGAATGGCAGAGACACTCCATGAGGGATTCAGATGTTGGTATGTATTTTAATTCAAATAAATTTGATATACGTATTTTCAAGCTCAAAATACGCATTATCTATGTTTAATTATGATAAATCTATATTTAATTGTTAAAATTAGATCCATTGAGCAATCATACGATCTCTCAAGACCAACATAAAATAAAATGATATTAAAATCATAATTCAAAGATCCATAAACCTTAAGTATCCTTACAAACCAAAAAAGTGAAAAATTGAAAAAAAAAAAAAAGCAAAAACAGAGAACCGATGCCAAGCAAGTATGCTTCGATGTATTGTGTCGATATGGTTCAGTTCAGTACCATATTGTACTAGAACTTGACTAGTATGGTCCCCAATACTATGATTGTAAACATTGTAAGAGACCCTATAATAAAAAGAAATAATATGTAAGATGCAAGTTCTAATACCTTGCTGGCAGTCTAAATCTACGATAACATATTAGTCCTCCCAAAAGTTCAAGCTAATTGACTCAAAAGCTACTGAAGTCATGCGCCAGTCATTTGACCAACATAGCCAGTCACAGCATTATCATAAAACAGGTACATATTAAAATCTCAATTTTAGACTTCTGGGAACCATACCTGATCAAACTTTAACTTTCAAGTATTGAATAATTGTAACTACGAATATTTACTACTAAATAGTAGAACAATACATGTTTACCATTAGTTAGGACCAAGCAATATATATGACATCAATCAAATGGGTATTTTGGTGACCTTGTGACTTATTGTGCAATAATAACAAGATTAATGCATTACACAATAAAACCCCTATAAATCTTTTGATCATATATCTGAGAAGATATCTCGAATAAGGAGTCATATGATGATCGGTTCTTTCTGCTACCAAAAGTCTCTAGCATAGATGCAATACGGCCATTGCCTCTACTGATGGCCTCTTTAACTGAGGAAGCCCTCCTGAACTCTAGATCTACCTAACTGCTCACAGAATCAGAGTCCGACTCAAAGTATGAGGGTCCAAATCGAGTTCTATGTCTGGCCACCTCATCCTGTTACCATTGATCATTCAGGCTCGCCTGAATGGTAGCCTAGACCTGTGCCTCCTCGTCATCTGGAGTGGACGCCTCCTCTGACTCTCTGGAGTGATAGAAAGGTGGCTCTACCACTCGACTATCCATCTCCGCCTTCTTCTTGGAAACTTTTCTTCGTTGCTTTGAAATCAATGAAGTGTTTCTTCAAAGAAAACAAGAAATATATATAACCTCTAAGTAGGGCAGCTTTAGAGGTGAAAGTGGATTGGATGTTGCTAAGCAACGGGGAACGGAACACTATCTAGATGTGGATAAAAATTTGAACATCCGACTAATATCCGTAGCTATATCCATCCGTCAAAGAAAAATAGATATGGATATGGATAGATAACTACCAATCTGTATTCGATTATCTGATTCTATCTATAATCCTATTTAATTATATATAGCACTCATGAACGTTTAAGAAAAATAAATGACCATATTAACATGCTATTAATTTGATTTATCATCTGCTTAGTAATATCTTTAATTCTGTAGTTATAAAGTTTAATTATCCATATTTATATCTATGCTTTCGGTATCCAATTTATATCTGTATTCATTTAAAACAAATACACATTTGAATTTTTGCATTCGACTAACATCCGTATCCATATCTATATTCGTTAAACAAAATAAATATGGATATAAGTATACTAGTATTTAATCCATATACTATCCAATTTCAGCCCTAGGCAGCTTGGTGCCAAAAACTGGAGCATCCTAGCTAGGTTCTCCCTCAGTCTTGACTTTGTCGAAAAGCCGCAATAAAATTTGTAGGCTAAGCCATAACCACAGCCTATCATTAGAGTGCTATATTACTGCATAAAATCTATGAGAACAACACACTTGGGAGGTAGAGCTCGTGTCATATTAAGTACAAACTAGGGCGAAGATAAGATCCCGACAAACCGAACAATTCAGCACCTAACACGAAGATATTTTAGGAGTGGCAGCCACAACATTAATTAATACACGCAACTACATCAACAGTCCATACGTTGAAGCCGATCCCCATAGCATTGACCATCAGAACTCAGGCGGTATTTTCTTTAACCACTATAACAGGGCTTGCTGCATGGTTCACCACGTAGCTGCTTACGCTTCCCAGAAGAGCCCTGCAAACCAAAAGGCACGGCTTGAATCATTAAAACATGTTTGTCCTAATTATCTTTCCAGTGATCTTTTATTCTGTGAAAGTTTGCATGAACGGTGAAGTCCATGTTTAGACGTGTATTTTCCCTTTTTTAGGAACTCGAGTTTGGAGTAGTAGTACTAGTAGATGTTAACATGATGAGAGAATTAACAATCAATACATTTAATGAGCATGATTAAGCTTAGAAGGAAAATTAATACATATATAGATGAATCACTTTGTTCCCATCAACTGATGAGATGGATGACTATGGTTTCCTGTGATTCCTTTTTTTTTTCCCCATTTGCGTAAATTGAGGGATGCACTCGCTTTTATTCAGTAGACTTCTCTTGTTTTGCTCTTATCCAGAGAGCTGAAACTTAGAGATGCGGGCTAATAGTTTGGGGGAGGAAGAGAGAGAGAGAGAGAGATTTGGTTTCCTTATATTGGGTGGAAGAGGAGACTTCTTTTCTCGCTCGATCTCCCACTTCTTTCCCTTTAGTCTAGCAAATTTGATGCCATTCCAAAGGAAAGTAAGGTGCTAACAGGCTGGAGCCACATGAGCTAGAGATGGAAATGCACTGCAAGAGTTTGTATCATAATTGCTGAAATATAATTTTTCTGGATGGATAAGACTCAGATCACCAATCAACTTTGGCTTCTTTAACTCTTACATCTATTTTGTGATACTAGTTATTTCATTTTTTGGCAAATTTCTGGAGAAGGTTCAAGCAAAATCAAATATGTTGGATCTCTTGAGATTTTCCTCTTTTGATTACAGAAAATAAAGCCTGGCAATGGAATTTTGATGATGAGCGGCAACTGACCTCTTCACTTTGCTGAGTCCTCTGCTACCTACTGCTAGGCAGTGCAGTGGGATCTTCTCGGTTGCTTCCCACAACTTCCCCTTCGGGTCACCCCAATATATCTTGGCAACAACTTCTACCTGTATAAAAACATTCCCCGGTTACGAATTGAGTCCCTTTCGATGCATAAAAGCATTTAGATAATAATAAACTGGTGGAAAAGAGAAAGTATACCCCTTTCTGATTTGCCACATCATGGAGTATTTCAAGCGTTTCCTTGTCTGGGAAAACCCCATACCTTTTCATTATGTAGCGATCCGAGAATTCATCCAAGGGAATGAAGGCTAATTAAACAACCAAAATTAAGGAAGAAATAGTTAAAAAGGCGAAACGTTCTTTCTTCTTTTTAAATATTAGAGGGGCTAATCCCTCCTCCTCTTTTATATACATATATATATTATGCCTAATGGACCAACTCCAATTAGAATCCAAGCCCCGCCTCCTTGTTTAAGTGGCAAGAGGTGATATCATCTAAGTGCGTGCTTGGTGGTAAAAGGTTAAACATTCTTAAAGCAGTCCATACATAAAATTATTACAGAAACCTAACAATTTAGCTTTCAATTAGTATCGGAGAGAAGGAAGGTAATTAAATGCGTAAGATGCTAGCCAGGATTAGCTTGGCACGTACATGGCATAGAAGGAGGATCAGATAAGCTTGTTCAATTTGCAGACCAAACATGCCAACAGGATGGCCGCCAACCTTTCCAGTTGTTGCTAGTTGGATCCTGGCTTATCTATCTTATTTTCAACTGATCTTGCTCGATTTTTATTTGGATAAAAAATATAGTGAGAGCTGATAGGATTTATTTTAGCCACCAAGTCTGCAGAATCGTACAAGCTTGCTCTTACTAAATCTTCGAGAAGCATGCAAGTTATGTGCGACCATGATGGTACGTACGTAGCATGTGATGCATGCTGGGACGGACCAATGAGCTCATAAAACATTGCGAAACTTGGCTTCTAGGACCTAGGCTGAGCTGGTATTTTATATTTAAATTTGTAGCTAGTTAAGAGGAAGAAATTAAGGGTACTTTACTAACGTGAACCCGTGTTTTCCCATAGGTGGACTATCCCTTGCTCATTTTGGTAGCAATTGTTGACGTGGACGAGGATGAGGCGATCACCCCGTCTCACGAGGTTGGTTGACGCCCATCGCAGTGCTGCTTTGCTGCATGCCGAGAAGTCCACCGCCACCCCGACGTTCCTCCGTGCCATCCGATCGATCTCCAGCAGCGGGGAGCAAGCGTGCAAGAATAGAGAAAACAAAGAAGAAAGGGCTAGAGACGGCGAGAGAAGGATAATCGATCACTTGCAACTGCTCTACTGCCTCCTTGTCTTCCTCTTATCCTACTTTCATAAAGACTACTTTAATGTCCTTCCTCTTTCGTAAAAGATGTCCTGCTTTTCGTTAGCCTCTTCGCTTTTTCTTTTCCCCCTCCTTTACATTATTCCTCAGCGCTGCTCCGACTTCTAGCAAGGTGGTTAGTCTCTGAGTGCATGAAATGGACGTGAGAAGGAAAGGACAGATCAAACAAAGTAAAAGGTGGCGGAGAGAATGTGATTCTAATTAAGACGGTGGATAAGAGAGATGGACTTCGTAGGAAAATTTCCTAGCAGTGATATTGACCAAGCATGGTATATGTGGAAACAATCCATGTCAAGCAAACACAAGTTCTCCTTCAGTCGAAGCCCCGGCATGGTCATTAATTATACCAAATCCTTGTTTTCAGATTGAAAAGAGAAGTTAGGATAATATTTCTTGCGCTCGAGTTGCACGAATTGGTTGCAAGGAATGAAGGAATCAACAGCCAATGTAGATAACATGAATGGTGGCATGGGCCCCCTTACGGGGAAGAGTTTTGATCCTAGGCAACATTTTCATCTATGAGGTCTTTTTTTGTGGTGGTGTCATAACGTGGCATTACTCAAGAGTTATAACATAATTTATTTATTCGCCAGCGGATCATATAATAAGTTGAATCTATTTCGCAAAAAATAGAAAAGATAAAGCGAATATGTTTAGCAATGATAAGGTAAAGGAACTTTTCATGAACTTCTACAAGATGAACTAGTGATTACCACTCCAACCAATAATTTGGTCAGGCTTCTAAGTCAGGTCGCTGAATCCTTCCATGAAATCATAGGACTAGAATTGAGACAACCAATTTGGACACAAATCTTGGCTCAGATTAATATGGGCTTGATTTGACAAAAAGGTCTGCCTTGTAAAAGATGGATAGAGAAGAGATCAGAGAGAGAGAGAGAGAAACGAGTTGGTTACAAAGATCGACTAGTTTTGGGGCAAAACTGGTTAAAACCTAAGGTGCCTAGCCGACCCTCCCCCTCCTCCCATCAAATATGCAACCACATTGCAGCACCGCTGATGAAAACATAGTTAAGGAAACACAACTAGCCACTGTTACTTGTGGGGGATGAGGGACGCCCTCCTCTTCACCTCCTTTCCTCCATCCAACCCCTAGTCCAAACCGAAGGCCAGAAGAGTTCAGAGCCATGGTTTCCTCCCAACTAGCCTTCTTGGCTGCCGCCACCTTCCTCCTCATCCTCCATGTCAATGTTTTTTAAAATCGGACCGAACTGGCTAGGCCGATAAGTTGAATCAGGACCCATTCACCTATCAGGTCCAATTCGAAGGATTTCTCATGCATCTAGATGAGTATCATGGCGGTGAACTCGTTCAGCAACTTGACATCAAAGGGGCAGTCGAAGTACAGCAAGGTGAGGAGGTTCTTGACGGCCTTGTCGTCGAGCTCCGCAGCAAGCGCAAAGGGACGAAGGGAGGGTTGTTGGGGCAGCGGGAGAGCGGTGGCAAAAGTGGAGCAGAACTTCACTACAGAAAAAGTTGGCTATCCGACATTTACATGCCGACGCTAGCTAGAAGCGCCAGTAATTTTCGCTCCAGCGCCAAAATTAAATAGCATCAGCAGGCATGATATTATGACGATGCTAAGCATTGTCAGAGGCCAAATAGGAAAAGAGAGAAGTGATTAGACGACACTTTAGAAAATGTCGTCGGAGACCTATTACACCTCCATCCCCTACAATGCTTTAAAAAGCATTGTCCGATCCCCCCTCCTGATCCCTAACCCCTCCAGCTGCCCCCCCTCTTTATAAATCCCCAACCCAACTCCAACAAATCGTCGTCCTTCTGCTCCCTCCACCGCTGTTAATGATAGCTGGACAGCGAGGTCGTAAGGGCGGCGGGCAGGGGGTGTCGGACTGGTTGACACATAGCCACCGTAGGCACGAGCAGAAGCTCTTGAGCTCGCCGCCAGCGTGGGAGAGGCACCGCATGTATGACACCTTCCGGGAAAGCAGAGGCGTTTCCCCTCTTCGATGCTCCCATGGCGAGTCCCTCTCCCCCGCCTCTTCCTCTTCTTCTTTCTTGCCTTCGGACGATCAGGGACCACCCTAGGAAGCTGTCCTCAAGGCCATCTACTATGAGCCCCCAACCCCTTCTCCCCCAACTCTAATTTTTTGCTGATTTTGGTTGTAGAAGCGGAGAGGGTTGAAAGCGGAGAGCATGGACAGTGATTCGGAATAGTGTTGGAGATGAAGAAAAATAAGAATCCGAAGTCAAGGCTGCAGAGAGAAAATAAGAGAAAAAAGAGGAAGCGAAGATTAGATGGTTGAGCGTTTGTGATGCTTTTGTTTTGAGGTGTTCTCCTCCCAAGATGCTCTAAGCTTGGCATCTTGCTGTTTCTCGCTTATTTTTCTTCCTTAAATCTTTGGCTCCTCCCTTTTTTTTATTTTCTTTATTCTTTTTGGTTGTTCTCTCAAATGGATGGAGGAGTGGTGTGGCTTTTTCAATTCTTCAGCTCTTGTATAGATCTTCAGTTCCCATTTTAATGAGAAGAAATTCATTGAATGAATTATAACGATGATTCCAATCCTAGGGTTAGGATTTTTAAATATTTTTTTTCCAAAAAAAGTAATTATAACGATGCTTATAAGCATCGACGGAAATTAAGAGAGCCTAAGCGTCGACAAAGCTTCGGTTTTTACCAATGCTTTTAAAAAGCGTCAGCAAAAAAAGTTTCATGGGAGCAATATCCTTTTCTTTGAGCAAATTTTCGCCGCATTATAATAGATATTGAGGTTGTAATGAATTTTCAAGCCTAGCATATTCTCTAAAGTTCTGCCCTAGGGAGTGTACGGCTGTACCGCGAAGTCAACTCGATGATGGGTTTGGAGCGTGACATGAATTGCTAACTTTCCTAAGTATATTGCAGGCGCCCCTCACTTGATCAAGTGCTGCATACAAACTGACAACTTTGTATTAGGAGTCAAGCCGAAACTGAGAGAAGATTGCCATTAGAATTGTCAACCATAATCAAGCCCAAATGAGAGCAAACTAGTACTAACATTATATCTGAAATTCAAATGATAGAAGCAAATCTTGATTATCTTCATGGCATATGCTAATCTATTTTCAACGAAACAAAACATAATTTACAACTCTAAAATGAGACTTAGAGGTTGCAGCATTAGTCATCCATACATTGATAACCAAATAGGCTGACAAATCTATGACATTTTGGGGGCATTTGGTTTGGGGCAATCATCCTAAGATAAGGATGATGTGAGGAAGGGTAATGAGATCGTTACATTTGGTTGCACCATGATGATTATACATGACAGTAACCCCAAATCATCCCACTTCTCAAGTCACCGTCCAACCCATCGATGGAAATCTTGTCCTTAAGGTCATGTATCCAAGATCACCTCATGGCGGTGATCTTGAGTTGAAATTTAGGGATGAAAATATCCTTCAGTCCGACATAAAAAATTGATATATTAATATATCTAATATATAATATCAATATTATATATATTATATTATATTGATTTTATATATATTGTATTGATTATATATATTATATTATAATATATTATTAATCATATTATTATAACATTATCATTCAATTATAATTTTAACTTATTATAGAAATATGCCATTTTACTTTATATTTATATTACGAAATTATTTAATATATTACTTCCATTTTTTCTTATTTTTTAATCAAAATAAATATTAGTATTAAAAATAATAACAACTAATATATTTTATATGATTAATAATTTTTAGAATTAATTAATATATTTTTTATAAAATATGTTAATAATTTATAGTAATATATTTGATATGATCAATGGATATATTTTATAGAATATATCAGTGATAGTTTTGGTGTTATACAGCCAATGACCTTAGATTCGTGGATACCTGGGATTTTTATCAAATAGCAGACTAACCGCAGTGATCTTAGATCATCGGAGATCGGATTACTTTGAGATAAGAATAACCAATAATTTAAAATCATCTTGGCGTTCCCATTTGGTTACCAAACACTATCCTAAGGTTTGTTGTTATTTTGGATGCAGAAAACTGCAAAGTTTATCAACATTCACTGGATTTCGTATGCAGCCTTTCTGCTACATGTAGAAAAATAATCTGGAATTATAAGCATATCATATCATATCTGCACGATGATGAGCTCTCCCACTATAATATCTCAAATGTTCACAAGAGCAGGTATCTAGGTTCGATTTAGGAGACTGCATCTCGTTCTAATTGTAGATAAGTTGGACCTAGATCCAAATAGCTAAATTTACATTCACAGGTTTAGATTAAGCCAAAAATTCATGGAAGATGTCAGACGAGTCAGATCAAGTCGAGCCACATGACCCAGATGAAATCAGATTCAGTAGATCAATGTGCGAATGCATTTTGAACCTGGCGAGGATCCGAACTTGGATCCTGCACTGGTTGGAGATGGATGGACCCCCTTGCAGCACTGGGACATCCTCTCATCAACCGACGCTTACAGCTTACTGAATTGATGATGGTCATGATGCACCCAAACCCAATTCAATGACAAAAATCAGAAGAACTTTCAATTCCTGGCAGAGATCAGGAGAGGTAAAGCTCTGTACGACAAAATTTTTTGTTGTGGATCCAGCAGGAGATGCAAAGCCGTACAAATGATAAAGCCATTCAACTTGAGAGGAGAGGTATTTCCTGCAACTGCAAGCGTAAAATTTCATATTTTTATTAAAATATTGAAGATTGATTCAAATTGGTGCACGAATTTGTGTAGTTATTAAACTGACTTAGTTATTTATTTTGTAACAGCCAAGGATCTCCACAAAAAAAACTAATCGTAAGATCGATATTATTTGGTTTACTTAGTCTTTATAAGCATCAAAAATATATCCAGTGATAGCTAATATGGGACTAAATGCATGCTTGGACGGTCTTCGTATATTCTCTCGTTTAAGCTCTAGCATCCTTACTAGGTGAAGAGTCCAAAATCATAAGTACTATAAATCCAATTGCAAACATCATAATTAGCTTGTGGTTAGCCAAAATGGGCGTGCACTGCAGTGTCTACTAGTCCATGTGAGCTATGGGCTGGATTTGCTCCGATGTCATTTTGTAACAATACAGGATTTCAGCCAAAAAAAATTAGGCACAAAGTATTATTTGAATTATTTGGTTTATATAAATATCCAAGATCTATCCAATATATTATTGATGTAGAATTAAACACATCTTTGCATGAATCTTCACACCAATCCTATTCAACGATCCGTGCTTGAATCTGGGACTCATGCCATTCGCATCTATGATCGCCATACCACAAGCTTTCTTCGCCAAGAACCTAGGAGCACCGTCGCCATGCGAACCGGCGAAAAGCCTCACTTGTCGGGCTGATCCCTTGAGTGTTGAAATGTTGCCATCCAGGATCCAGCACGTGAAGCTGCACGTTAATGGTTTCGCAAGATTTCAGTCAATGGTTTCAGTCAAACATTTGAAAATTTAAAAAAAGTGAACATCCAAATCAATGGCTGTAATCACGTTAATTAAAATGCAGTGCCGGAAGGCATATCGTGTGGCACATGAAATAGATGCAACTAATATAGCAGGTGCAAGTGTTTGATGTTGAATCAAGATGAAGGACTAATTAAAGAATGGATATGATTCCAGAGTAGTTTCGCAAACGCGTTTCTAATTTTAGTTTCTATCTTATCCCTTTTTTTTTCTTGCTCAAATGTGCTGTAAAGAATCCATTAGGGTGCTTTTCCCTGCAATGTTTCGTATCTTTTTTGCTTTTCATTTTTTTTTTTTTTTGACAGAGAAAGGAAGCATGCAGAGATCATTTTTAAAAGTGTTTGAACAGGATATTTTAAAATACCATCCCACCCTTAACGAGAATAATGATGAAAGCATCATCGATCATTTCATGAAAATCATCAAAGAAATTTCTGACGCCAAATAATTAAATTTTTAATAGATATCTAAAAGCTAGATCTAAGGACCAAGAGGGACATGACATGGTTCAGAGTTTCCATGTGAAAGCCATGCAACAAGTTTGGAAGATACAGCCAAAGCCATTAACAGAAATGTCATCAGCTACCTGCCACACAGTGTAGACCTTTCTAGCCAAAGTTAGGAATAATAACTATGGGGAGACATGTCCATTCCATCGTAACGATAAGCAGACAAAGAAGTTTTAGGAGATTTTTATACGTTTAGGTGCCAAAAAAATCACGCGGTTTGGCATGCGACGTGCATCACTATGAATCCCGGGCCACACGAGGCTCAACGTGGACGGATGTCTAAATTGCCGGGCTATCACCACGACAAACAGCTTACTGGACAGCCCGTCAGGATATGGAGGTTCACCGCATCCGTTAAAAAAAAAAAAAAATCATCGAGGACGATATGGAATTAAGAGTACGCTACTCGCTGTAGAAAATCGGTGATAAGGTCGGTCGGGTGGGAGACCACTTTTTTGACCGGGACGCATGAGAGGCTTCCCTCTCATTTGGGACCCACCCTGAATTTCGATAGCCACAAGATCATATCCAATAGACCCCTCCCCCCACAACCCCTTTGTTTTATTTCCTTTTCCTTTTTCAGATTTCCCCACTCCCGCGAATCGACAAAGAAAAAGTTAAATAAAGCTATCGGTTTCCCGTGCAAAAGAGATAATTGGGATCGCTTGTATGGTGGAGTAGCGTCTAGCTCCTTCTCTCTCCCTCAATTTATTTTTCTAGCCAACTCAGCAACCAAAGCTCCATTTATAATATCATTTATCACCTTTGTTTCTTTCCGGTGGGGCTTTCGCAGGGTCGTCGCTTACCAAGGTAAATGCTGCTTTTAGCCACATCTGATGTGGAGTAACGGCCTGGATAATTTTGATTGGCTCAACATGATACGTTGAAAAAAAAGAAGAAAGAAAGAAAGCCCGGACCAAGCGAGATCTCCCCACCGCAAAAAGATCGAGATGTATCAATTTCTGAACGCTTTCTCCGTTATTACGAAGCAAGAGCATGCTAATGCCGTACGTCTAGACACGATGTCAGTGCATGGAGAAGCAAAAGATAAATGAGCTTCTCGATTCGCATTTTATCTGCGGCCGAATCTTTTGAATTTTCTTTTTTTTATATATTTATTTTAGGAAAGTCCATTGAAAGAAAGGGAAGCTTCCATCTCCTGAGTCGCGACGAGGGTAATGCAGATAAGTTCTCCCAGGGGCCCTTGCCTTCCGTGGCCGCCCTTCCTTCCCACGCCAAAGCACGTGACGAGCCTCGATTCTCGAAGTCTCCCACACGCGTGAAACTCCACGAACCCCACACGCGTCCTTAGTACCTGAGAATCCCCGCATTGCCCGGATCAGCACACACAGCACTCTCCACTCCCGAAGGTGCCGCGTCTTGCGAACTACCGGCACAGCTCCGGAGAGCCGTTTCAGCTCCCCCAACCGCAACGCGCCACGTGGCCTCACGAGGTGACAATCGAGATGGACGGCGCGTCTTCTAATTCGTGGGATCACGGCTTTCGCTCGCTCTGCCGCGCGCGCACACGCTCTCTCTCTTTCTCGCTCCCGCAGACGGACGGCAAGAGGAGGCGAGAGTGAGAAAGATTTCTCCGATCCGCTTTACTTATTTACTTACTTATTGATTTGTTGCCCGAATTCTTCCATCGATCGAAGCAGCGGTAATCGAATCGATCCAATTAGCTTAGAAATTCTTTTTGATACGAACAAGTTTCTACTGGCTGCTGCTGATCAGGTATTGGCATTCTTTTGCCGGTGGCTGAAGGCAACATGAGCGACGCTCTGGGACACAGCTTACCCAAGGAGGCTCTTCGTCGGCCTTGTGCCATAGAGAATCGGGGTAGAGCTCATCCGGGGCTTTCTGGAAGTTTTCTATGCGGAGTCCCATCGGGGTCTCACCGGAACCAGAAGCCGCTGCTTGCTACCAGATTTCTCGGGAACAATTTGAGAACGGCGCGGACAAAATTATCCGAGCAAACGCGCAGGGCGGTCTCCGCGCTTACTCGTGCCGTCTTGGCTGCGGATCCTGCTTCGGAGGAGGTGATCTCTTTTTCCCCTGCTTATTGTAACGAGTCCATGATCTACAAGCGCGCACGCCGATTGCTGAACCTTATGTCACGATCTATTTGCTTGAGTGTCCTCTCTTGGGCCATGACAAACTAATGGCGCATAATTTCTCCCATTTTCCTGGGCATGCTCTGTCTGCAAATTTTCTGATGTCTCCTTATCTTGGCCACCGCTAGTGATCATTACGTTCGTACTGCAATAGATTGAGGGTGCAGTCGATTTTCGGATGAAGTTCCAACCGGCCAGATCCACCTCTTTCATGAAATATACAAACTTTTAACCTATTTCACTTTTCTAATAGAATATTTTACCATGATTGGAATTTACCTGCTCCATGAATCATCGAGTTTCGCAAGATAATGTTGAAATACCAAAACAATTTCTTTGGTTGTTCAGGGAACAGAAGATAATTGCCAACAGTAGACCTGTCGCATCAGATTCTCTTGAAACTATTCCCGTAGGAACTTCTCCGCATTAATCATATGCTGCACTTGAGATGCGGCCAAGAAATTATGCACCGATCAGGCTGAGTGTTAGGCTTGGGATAGATATGCAACTTATGCATTTCTCTTCTTGGCAGTAAAATGGTCCCACAACTATTATCTTTACTGGCATAGCCTTACCTTGCATCTTTCTTCTTCACCCATCACTGACCGTAATATACTATCCCAGCTATTTAGCTCAATCAGTATTATAAGCACAGCACCGCGTCAAAACAAAATTTATTAGCAAGAGCTAATTAGTGATCGATTGGCAAATTTGTGTGCACCAGTACATTAGGGATCCAAAATTGGTTTGACATGTCTGTTTTCTGACAATTTCCTTGATGGGGCAGCTCTCTGGCAAATTCAACCTGGACTCGGATTCTGAACTACAGGTACTTATCACCTATAAAATTCTTAGATTCAATGCAAAGAAATGGATTTCCTAATCCTATCCCTTGTCTCTGCTACTGAACAGATTGCTGTTCGCAGCCCTAGTCGAGGTTCTCTTGTTCAGATTGAAATTCGAGTTACCAACAGCAGTGGCTCCTTGGTTCTTCACTGGGGTGTAATTCGTCAGGGAAGAAAGTAAATCTCGATGCTATGCTGGGAGTTCTCTGTTTTTTTGTGTGCCACCAGTTTGTGCCATTTATAATTTCTTCTTTCTGTTCTTGTATATGTTTTCAGGGATTGGTTTCTTCCTTCTAGCCGTCCCGATGGAACAAAAGTATATAAAAACCGTGCTCTTCGGACACCTTTCGTAAAAGTAAGTCACTGGAAACATGACAAAACTTTGATGTACCAACAATAAAATGTATCCCGTTCACTTTAAGAAGGCTGGCCTACGAAAACTGGACACCCTTATGGTGCAAGTTCCAACATTTCTTTTTTCTTTGTATAATTAGAATTAATTCTATTCCTCCACCTTTCCTGTAGTCTGGTTCTGACTCCTCACTGACTATAGAGATTGATGATCCCAATATACAATCACTTGAGTTTCTTGTTTTTGATGGGGAACAAAACAGATGGTGAGTTGTATTCAGTTTGTGAACTTTCAATCTGTTGATTGGCAGCACGTCCTGAGATTACTTAATTCCTTTCTCCCTGGCAGGTTTAAAAACAATGGTCAAAACTTCCAGGTTCAACTCTTTGGAAAGGGCCATGGAAAGCAAAATGCTTCAGTCTCTGGGAATCCAAATGTTGACCTGCCTGAGGAACTTGTGCAGATTCAAGCATTTCTGAGGTGGGAAAGAAAGGGTAAACAAACATATACACCTGATCAGGAGAAGGTAAGTCAGTATTTTCTTTGTTTGTGCATCATTTCATGTAGTTTGTAATACCATACAGTTAATCACAGGAAATAATTTTATCATGACTGTATATCAGATCTTCCTGATTGAGTTTGGGTATTTGATATATTGATCATCTCTTCAAGATTGAATCTGTCTATTTCATTTATCGTTCTTTTGGAGTTTCTCTCGATATTAGAAATATCCAGATTTCTTCCCACTATTTCATGATGGCTTTTTGCAGATCCATATTTGCCAATTATTCCTATTTAGGGCTACCTCTAGAGTTACTTTAAGCTTCTCAGCATCCATTCTGACACTATATCCACCCATGCAATCTTAGGTCTTTCCCTCCACATCCTTCAACACAAATTAACATGCCCTTCCTTAAAGAGTCCAATCAAATCTTCCTGTGGATGCTCATACCATCTTGATGAACTCTCCAACACTTTGCCCTTAATTTCTGCAACTTCTATAGCTTCTATAATATACTCATTTCTCACTCTAATTCTTAGCTTTACAACACGTCTACCTTAACATTCTCATTTCTGCTATACTTGACATGTTTTATTGGACCCCTTTTAGTGTCCAACTTGTATCTTGAGGTCAATGACAATATTAGGCATGTCATTGTCACCATACTAAATATAGATATTTGTGATAACCCAGTGATATAGGTTATATCCCATGCAGCAACAAAATGACTTTAGTCATCTGTTGTAGGTAATTTATTGGTCAGTCAAATAGGAACTCTCGAGTGCAAAACATACCCACTGATTGTTATAAAGCAGACCTTCTTCCACAATGCAGAATGTCATGTTGAAACATTCTGTATGCTGCTTGACTTTTATTCTAATTGTATATCTATTATGCATAATTTTATGCAGAAAGTAGAGTCACAATTAGCTTCTCTCTTTGGTCTCCCTTTTTGTTTTTATCTATCTATTGTGTATTATCTTGCATATATATTGTTACCCTAAAAAAAAAAACTCTTGCATCTATATCATCATCAACTTAATTCAATATTATCTGAGCTCTTTCATCTAGATTCTTATAATTCTTTTTCTCCTATTCTTCTTTATGATATGAATGCTAGATACACTGCTTGTTATGCTTAACTTTCATTATAGCTGAGCAAATCATTTATCATAATCAAGGTTCGCCGTCTCGGTACTGGACTCCATATCGGTGCCACACTAGCATAATATCGGTATAATACGATATGGAATTTTTTTGGCGTACCGAGTGTACACTTAGTACGCTATCCGTACTGGTTTGGTAAGCCACCCATATCGGATGCCGATATCGAACCGGTATGGTACGGTACGATATGTTACGTACTGTCCAGTTCGGGCCAATATGGCATATCATGATTGTAACCTTATTGCTTATTCTGCTCGCAAGCTTCTATGGCGATTCTTAGCTTTTTGCATTACCTTGATTTCTTAAGGCCCATTCGATGTTGCGTTTGTTTCTTTTTCTTGTTTTCAAAAATCCAAGAAGAAAATTGAACTAGACTGAACCGGTATGTCTGATGAAATTCTTTTGCTTTTTAAATTGGTTATAAAACATTTAGACCTTTTGGCTGCAAAAATTCAATGCTTCAGCAAAAAAAGTGAGATATAACAAGGACCGTCAAAAGCTCCATGCAAATGCTATCTCCAACATCAATCTCCATTCACTATTTCACTTAGCTGCAGGGAACAAAGATACAAAAACAACAACATCCAACAGGCCCTTAGTTTTTTGTCTATTCATCTCAACATTGTCATCACCTTATATGCGAAAGTAGATATAATGGTTGCTAACTTTTTTTTTTTTTTTAATTTCTTCATGATAAATGCTCATCTCAACAACGTTTATATCTATTCTCTTTCAGGTAGTTTACACTAGTAATGCAGAAAAGTTTTTTGACTTTATTCTGGCAGATACATTTCACTGCATACATTGTTCATGTTTAACAGTGACATAGGATTCTTACAAGTTAATGTCACTTATTTTATACTTTAACAATTCCAACCACATTTCTGTATCATTGTGATGTAGAACAACTTAGTAGGTAGAGTCTGCAACATCTTTCAGGAGGAGTATGAAGCAGCCAGAGCTGAGTTACTAGAGGAAATTAGTAGAGGTACTTCCATAAAGGAACTCCGGGCAAAATTGACAAAAACTCCTGATGCTGAGGAGGATAGGACAAAGAGGTCTCCTTCTACTGAGGGTGAAATTCCCAAAGATCTTGTCCAAGTACAAGCATACATACGGTGGGAGAAAGCCGGGAAACCAAACTATCCGCCAGAGATGCAACTTGTGATGCTCTATACCGCCTACAGCTTGACAATCTCTTAAAACTTATGCGCCGCTCATTCATTGTTATGGAAATTACATGAATCAAATTTGTCATCATCAACTTATATTTCTTCTTCTTCTTCTTCTTCTCTGGTTTTCTGAATCTGGATTTGGTTTTATGTCAAATAGAGGGAATTTGAGGAAGCAAGAAAAGAACTGCAACTTGAGTTAGATAAAGGAACACCTCTTGCCGAGCTACGGAAAAAGATCATGAAGGGAGATATACAGACTAAAGTCTCCAAGCAACTGAAGACTAAAAAGTATTTCACTGTAGAAAGAATTCAGCGCAAAAAAAGGGACATAATGCAGCTGCTTAATAAACATGCTCCCGAAATTATAGAACAGAAGATCTCTGACTTACCAAAAGCTTCAAAAGTGCTAGAACCCTGCTTAAAGCCTATAGAGGAGCAGGATGGTGGTCTCATTCTGAACAAGAAACATTTTAAGCTGGATGATAAGGGGCTTCTGGTAAGATAACCTTTGTTAACAGTAACTTGATTCTATTTTTTTAATTATTCCTTTTTGTAAATGATTCTCTTTAAAGCTATGAGCCTGCTTTCTTGGTGTGAAGGTACTTGTGACCAATGCTGTTGGTAAGACAAAGGTTTATTTGGCTACAGATTGGAAAGGGCCGCTTATTCTTCACTGGGGATTATCAAAGAAGGCTGGAGAGTGGATGGTGATGTTTTAAGATCTTCCATTTTCCTTTTGGAACCCTGTTTAACTTTCATTTGATGGCACTATTATGTTTATCAGTTACCTGTTTCATTTTTATGGTGATTGTTTAACCATGCAGGCGCCCCCCTCAAGCATGTTGCCTCCAGGTTCAGTATTGCTAGACAAGTCATGTCAGACCCCATTTGGTGAGGCTTTCTCGGCAGATCTGTTTTACCAGGTATAGTTTACTTTCTCAAAACCTAGGACATTCCAACTTTAAGCGGTTTTAACCATTATTTGTGCTGTTGAGTTGCATGGCAGAAAAGCTCATTTCTCACAAAATACTATTTGTATCTAAGCTTGATATGTTGCAATAATAATTGTTCAACTGAAATGATTTTCACATTTAATTTTGATATTTCGAGTACAGGCTATTGAAATAGAGATTGATGGAGGGGATTACAATGGAATGCCCTTTGTCCTTCTTTCTGATGGAAAATGGATGAAGGATAATGATTCTGACTTTTACATTGATTTTGGTAGTGAGACTATCGAGAGTTGGAAGGTTGCTCCTTTTTGTATTTCCTTGTCTATTTTTTTTAAGGTTCATTAAAATAGCTTTTATGTGATTGATGACATAGAGTATTTGTAGATTTAAAATTCTTTTCTTTTCTTTTCTTTTTAAATGGAAGGATGCTAGAGATGGAAGAGGTACTGCAAAGTCCTTGCTGGACAAGATTGCAGAATTGGAAAGCGATGCCCAGAGATCTCTTATGCATAGGTCTAGCATCTTTCACTAGTTCTTATTTTCAATTTCATTTCTTTGTGTCCCTATGCATTGAGTTATTTCTTTGCTATATAAGAGTTCTAAGAAGAGATGATTTCTTTTTTCTAATAAATGATGTTGCAAGTTTTTTTTCTTAGTTTTTTATGTATAGAATGTTCATGTTAGAACTACATATTATACACATAAATAATAAAAGATAAACTAACATATGCATAGCAACAGGTATAGCTGTTACGGCAGACTGAGCACAGATGATGCAGGCCTTTTGTTGTCTCCTTTTCTGCATTTATAAGTCCTTAATTTTCTTAGTAATATTCAAAATAAGAGTTTCTATGTTAAAATTTCCTGGTCAACAATTTAATTTTAGCATATTGCATCGATGAAATTCCATAGCGTACATGTACCAACACTTTCATGCAGTGAAGTTCTCTTCTGATGTAGGCATATTTCATAAAATGGTTTCATAATTAGTTTTAATGGGTTTAGACTGATAATTTTTCACTTCATCATGGTTATTTGGTAAAAATTTTGGTCTTTTTTCATGTGTCCATTTTCTAGCCCACAACAATAGTGTTTTCATGCCTATCTGGAATGCCCATGATATTATACATTTTACGTTACCATTACCTGTATGTTTGGTGGTTTTCCATAGTTGGTGAAATTAAGTCATTTCTGAGTTTTGGTAATTGAACCATGGCAAAAACTATGACTATTTCCCAGGTAATTTGTTCTATATATTTTGGTTGGGTTTTTATTCTGCATGTTGATTTCTTTGTTCTAAAAGATACTTAGGATTAAATTTGTTCAATCATATACATTTTTTCTTCAAAAACTCTTGTTTCCTATGACGAATTGTAGAGTATTTCTTAGGTAGATGTATTCATTCTCAGACTCCACTTTTCCCCTCTCATTTTGAGGGATAGCATTTCCAAAGGCTGAATTCCTCATATTTCTTTCCAAGCATGTTTCTTTTTCGTCACACTCATATAATCATATAGCAGAAGGATTTGTTAATGAGTGCTGCTCATGTTTCTGGAAATAATAGACCAATTTTGTTTTGTCACAGATTTAATATTGCAGCAGATCTGATGGAGCAAGCCAGAGATGCTGGGCAACTTGGTTTTGCTGGAATTCTTGTTTGGATGAGATTTATGGCTACAAGACAACTCATATGGAATAAGAACTACAATGTGAAACCACGGTATAAATTCTAATAATTTCTTATTTTTCTGAATTGGTGGACTATGATTAGTTTATCGGGAAAAAGAAAAAGCTAAATGAAAGAAAATTGAGCATAACTAGGTCCAAAGTGACCAATATGAATTGCCTAAGAGATAATGCTGAGGCCTGTTTGTATGCACAACCATCATACCCATTTGTTATGTGCCATATGGATTGGAGTCGCCAAGTAGAGAAGGTGAATAGGTAACCCTGTTGACCCCCTAATCCCCACAGTATTTTGGAATACTGGAATCCATCTAAATTCCTTATCTTGACAATCTTGGGTGTGTGGGGAGAATACTGCAATCCTCCTTTTGATCCTTTCTGGTCTCCTGGATTCTCTTCAGTCCTTCCTACCATGCTGTGAGTTGTGTTACTTCGAAAGAAATGCAATATCTTCTTATGATAAAACCTTTTATTTTCCAATTACAGTGAGATTAGTAAAGCTCAGGACAGGCTTACAGACCTGCTTCAGAATATGTACAAAATCTGCCCCCAGTACAGGGAGATCTTGAGAATGATCATGTCCACCGTTGGTCGTGGAGGTGAAGGGGATGTTGGGCAACGTATCCGGGATGAGATCTTGGTAATCCAGGTAATTGCTGTTTATTTGTGGAGAGTTCTTTTTATAATCTTAATTAGGTCGATTAGTAGCAAATTAGATTTGGAATCATGTCTCGGTTGTGATTTCACAATCTATAACGCTGGTAATTGTAGAGAAATAATAACTGCAAGGGTGGGATGATGGAGGAATGGCATCAGAAGCTACATAATAATACAAGCCCAGATGACGTTGTAATCTGTCAGGTACTTGATATGTGAGACTGGCCGAAGGCTTTACATTTTTTATTTGTTATGAAAAATCTGACCAAATTCTCTTTGCAGGCACTAATTGATTACATTAAAAGTGATTTTGATATTAAAGTTTACTGGGATACCTTGAGTAAAAGTGGCATAACAAGGGAGCGTTTACTAAGCTATGACCGTGCCATTCATTCCGAACCAAGCTTCAGAAGTGACCAGAAGGAGGGACTTTTGCGTGATCTAGGAAATTACATGAGGACTCTGAAGGTTAGCTGGGTGTTTAAGCTTCATGCTTAAGATAGTTTTAAATCCTAGTACTTACATATTAGTTGCAAACAGAAACTATCTACAATAGAGGAACTCTTAATGAAAAAGAAAAACAGACTTCTTTTTTGGTTATACTACCAAGTTTCTTGGAGTAGAGATTATCAAGTTTCTTGGAGTAGCAGTGTTAGTGATAATTTAGAAAGTTTCTCTACATATATGATTTAACTTGTTAAATTTGTTAAATTATGTAGAAAAAATCTACTGGCAATAAATTGATGCTTAGTGAAGTTCATTGCTAGATAATATTGATTATGTAGGTTGTAGTTTTGCATGTCATAATTAGGTCATATCTATGCATCCTTATTTTGTAAATGCAGATGGTTGATGGTTTACCCCTAAGTAGCATCAAAATCATTCATTTCATTTGATATCCTTGCTGAATTTACAAATCTGTACCACAGTTAAAAATAATGGGCCACTATAACATTGTACTGTCATTATAATGGTTTTGGAGGGGTTCCCTCTATGTTATACAATGGAACGTTCTCGCACGTTCTATGCACGTGAAAAAGGAAATGGAAAAGAATGGGATGAAGGATATTATGGTGGTCAGTCAAATGCTCAGGTGGAGTTGAAACCTCAGTGTGCGTTATATTAGTAGATAATGATTATGGGTCTTTAGATTACTGCTGCTATTTCACATATCCCATTTTAATGGCTGCGATGTAATGGGAATAACAGTTATTTGACTGTTATCCTGTTATAACAGCCAATAGATCACGACCTCATGGGAATAACAGCCATTACTTCGCATTTGTATTGTTTCCCTAAATAAGTGGTATCTTTTTCAAACTCAGAATTTCATAACAATTTTGTCTCTAAAATGGTTTCTTGCACCTTATTTTTTTTATTAAGTGAACAGTGATCTGAAGCACGATGCCGTTATTATTCTGTTATTTTTACCATTATAATGCTATTATAATGGGCATTAGAACATTCATTATTGCGATACTAGATTAGTCCAAATCAACATATGGGGCAAATATTGGCTTTTATAACTGTTATAGTGGTCAATAATGGTTTCAGCGGGGATCTTTATTCTGTTATTGAAACATGGTCCTGTACTGGTTCATATTCAGTAGCACAAGTGGAAAAATTTAGTAGATCAATTGCCCTTTAATATAATATCTTGTTAATGTCCTTCGGGTCCCATCTGTTATTGCAGAATGTGATAATGCCTTTTATATTTATTCTTTATGGACTATGTTATAGTAACTTCATTTTGTATGATTTATCTCTAGGCTGTTCACTCAGGTGCAGATCTTGAGTCCGCTATTGCAACTTGTATTGGGTACAAATCTGAGGTATTTTTTCCTCATCTGTAGGCTTTCCAACAATTTCTTGTTCGTGAGTTCTTGTTCATGAGACATGAATGAACCTTTCTTATTTTCTTCAGGGTCAAGGCTTTATGGTTGGCGTGCAAATAGATCCAATAAGGAGTTTGCCATCTGGATTTTGTGTAAACTTTTCTAAACTTATATGACGTACATTAAGGCAGCAAACCCTAATTATGAAATCTAGTTTATGCATGTATATTCTGAATTTGTTTGAGCAGGACCTGCTGAAATTTATACTAGACCACCTTGAAGATAAGATGGCGGAGCCACTGCTTGAGGTCAGTGTCAAAATCTTTGAGCAGTGTTTCCTCTTGCATTTACAGCATATCCACAGACAACTTTGTTCTATATTATTTTGATTTTCTTGGCCATCAGTCCATGAAACCCCACCACTGAATAATGTTAGATTGGTCCTAACTACCAAAACAAATAGACACAATGGTAATTTTGTTTATAGTTGTATATGAGCTGCTAGAATTCTGACCTTTCAGGGCTTGCTGGAGGCACGAGTGGAACTTCGACAGTTGCTGCTCAATTCCCATGAACGTACGAAGGATCTTCTCTTTTTGGATATTGCCCTTGACTCTACAGTCAGGACAGCAATTGAAAGGGCATATGAGGAACTGAATAATGCTGAACCAGAGGTCTTTCACAACATTATCTTTAGTGCCTTCCTGTTGCGTTCTTCAACCACTTTGTCTGTTATGTGTATTCTTTTATTTTAAAGTATGTTTTGTCTTTTTGTTTTGTGTTTTGTATGTGTGTGTCTGCATGTTTGCTTTATATGTGTATGTGTCTGTGTGCGCGCATGTGAGGACTCATCTCCGTGGTTTTCTTTGGCAGAAAATCATGTACTTAATTATCCTAGTTCTTGAAAATCTTGCTCTGTCAACAGATGATAACGAGGATCTCATATACTGCTTGAAGGTACTACACACTGTCATGGTTCATTCTCATTTAGAAATTAAATTGGTCTGTTGCTACTCTGACATTGCTTATTTCTTTCGTATTTACTTTTGACTGGATGTGAATACTGTTGAAGTGGTTAACACTCAACCTTCTACATTCTGGTAACAGAAGACTGGGAAAGTGCTAGTTGCATTTCTCACAAATGAAGCACCACATCCTATAGAGATATGATGTTTTCAAGCACATAGCAAGTTAGCAACAAATTCAGGATTTGGAATTCTTCACCAAGTGTGAAAATTCATTATTTCGTAGAAGTTCAGGAACGTCAAAGTATAAAGGGTAAAAGAGAGATATTATGAATGTTAGACAAAAGAAAAAGAGTAAACAGAGATTAGCAGAGGTGCCAGAATAATTCAGAAAATATTTGAAAGGGATATGAAATTATATATTAAATCATTGGAAATTTATAGAATCACGACCTTTTCATTGAATTGGTATAGATCCAGGGGCAGATTTTTGGATGAAGAATTCAAGAATAACTGGAGAGTTTTTCAATTAGTTGGAGAATTTTCGTGCTAGAGTCATGCCAACTGGAATGCATGTTTATATCAGTCTCAGCTTATTTGTGATTTCTATTATCCAATATGTATCATATTGATATGAAAGTTAAGCAGTCTTACCTTACCTGGTAGCCTGATACTATGAATTTTAGGTACAAGTCAAAAGATTTCTCATTGCCTCCATTTGAGCTAGCAAGCAACTAAAATTCTAGATTGCACATTTTGCATTAGACTAAGTTCTCTCTATCTATATGGATAGCTCCCTGTCCAAATGAGTCGAACAAATGTATAATTTAAATTTTGTACTAATAATGATGCTTTCCAGTTATTTAGTTAATTTTATATTCAGATTGCATTTTGATCTTGAGGTCTTTCAGATTCTAGACCATACCTAGTAACCAAAATGTTTATTAGGTATTGTCCAGCAAAGGAGTGAATCTAATTTGGTATTATTCTTTCAGGGATGGAATCATGCTCTAGAGATGTCCAAGCAAAAAGATGATCAATGGGCATTATATGCAAAATCATTTCTTGATAGAACCCGGCTTGCCCTGTCAAGCAAAGCAGAGCTATACCATCAAATCCTGCAACCTTCTGCCGAATACCTTGGATCATTGCTTGGAGTTGATCAATGGGCAGTATGTATTTTATATATAAATGCTACCTTAGAACATCTAATTTAACTCGAAGCTTTCACTCACAAGAATTTGTCCTGCAGGTAAGCATATTTACCGAAGAAGTTATTCGTGGGGGATCAGCTGCCTCTTTATCAGCACTTCTTAATCGACTAGATCCTGTTCTTCGGAAAGTGGCACATCTGGGAAGGTTTGGCAAACACTGCCAACATTTATTTTACTTACAACCTTGGAAGTCATTAAAGTGATCTTTGTATATTCAATATTTAAGTTTCAATACGTCGTTTGTTCCCTAGGTTTCATTTGGGCTAGTTTTACCTAACCTTGAATTTAGATGACTTCTACATGTTTTGCTTGGAAGTTCTATTCAAATATCTAATCTGATCTTGGCTGGCTGGAACAGTTGGCAGGTTATAAGCCCTGTTGAAGTTGCTGGATATGTTGCTGTCGTAAATGAACTGCTTGCTGTTCAGAACAAATCTTATGGACGGCCGACAATTTTAGTGGCAAGAAGTGTCAAGGGGGAGGAGGAACTACCAGATGGCGCAGTGGCTGTGCTGACACCTGACATGCCAGATGTTCTTTCTCATGTCTCTGTGAGAGCAAGAAATAGCAAGGTAATTGTCTAGATGCCCATTCATGAACTGAAGTTTTGGATTTATCTGCAATCATTATGGAATATTACGGCTGCATGTGGTGTTATGCAGGTTTGCTTTGCTACATGCTTTGACTCCAACATTCTGACTGAACTCCAAGGAAATGAAGGGAAGCTGTTTCGCCTGAAACCTACTTCTTCAGATATCTTATATAGGTTGGATCTTTTTCCCATCAGAAACAGACTTAAAATACATTTGAAGGTTGCTGTGATGTGACCCTGTTCTTCTCTTTACCAGAGAAACTGGTCCTTCTCTTCCCATTAAATGATTAGAGTGTTATATTTTTCTTTATCTGCTCTTTTATTTCCTTATTTTCCTAGATCATAGGTTTGCATACTTGAGTCGTAGGAACTTCTACATTAAGAACCTTTTCTGTTTTCAATTTTGACTATAGTGAAATAGAGGAAATTGAGATATCAAGTTCAGCTGGCATAGGAGATGATCAGTCTCCACCATTTGTAAGTTTGGTCAGGAAGCAGTTTTCTGGTAGATATGCCATATCAGCTGAAGAATTTACCAGTGAAATGGTTAGTATTGTAACTTATGTTTAACATTCCTTATGAATACTTTTCAATGGTTTACAACTTATCGGTTGATGTTTAAACTGCTTAGTGTTATCCAATAACATTATTTAGCCAAATAGGAATGTTCTTGCATCTGCAGACATACGGACCCCAATTAATGTTGGCTTGCTTTACCTACATTTCGTAAGCTACCTTTCCTTAATGTTTGTTTAACTGATACCATGGTATTTGTATTCTTAGGTTGGCGCTAAATCACGTAACATCTCGTTTTTAAAAGGAAAAGTGCCATCTTGGATTGGAATTCCAACATCAGTTGCACTACCATTTGGAGTCTTTGAGAAGGTTCTGTCAGATAATAAAAACCAGGTGGATCTTATATTTTCACCTTATTGCTGCTTTCCATCATGGATATGCACATCTAAGCAAGAAAGCTCCTGAAGATGTGTTTGGTGTGTTGCAGATTTTTTCTTATTTTATGATTAAGTAGGTAATTGTTTATTCTAGCAAGTTATAGCTGGTCATATTATGACTCTTGGGGATTAAATGGACTAAAAGAGCCATTTTCTATGATTGTTTTTTATTTCAATGTGAAAATATAGACGTGAATATGACCTTTTCCAGATACTAGGACATATGTGGGAGAATAGTTCCATGTAATGTCTTGATACTAGGACATGCATACACATGTAGATTACCCTATTCAACATTCTAAGAGGAACACATAGGTACAAGCATACTTACTAAGATATTTTGGTACCATATAACATGGAGTTAATGATATTTATGTAATGGTGAAAAAAACTATAGGATTATACTAAATAATCATTTATCAGATTTTATGGGATTATTAGTTTATCATAGCAAACAAAGCCAAGTTGCATATCCAATTATAGGCATCGAAAATGATTCATCTTTTCAGAGGAGTCGAACTTTATGTGAATAGTGTAAATTTTGAGCATATACGAATGCAAAGCCAAACAGACAATGATTACAGCAAATGATAAGCCTTGTCTATCATCAACATAGAGTAATTATTTTCCTTCCATTTCTCCTTTTTAACATATGTCTACATTTTTTGATATCTCTTTTTGATTGTGCTAAGAAATCCATTTTCCACTTCATGAAAATTGCATTCAATAATCATTTTTAGTCAAGATTGCATCGTCTTAATTAGCGAATTGCATGTTGCTAGGCATGTTGCTACCTGTGTATAGAATGGCTTGGGTCTTACTTTTTAATTTGTTTGCTCAGTTTCATTGTAACAACCCAAAATCTCACCGCCAAAAGTGTTATATGGGTTTTTTTGGCCTGTATAAGTACTTAAGACTTTTTGGTACATAACCGATGTGGAACTAAACACATGCCTCTGCGGGTCCAAACACACTTTCCATTTAAGCCGTGGCACTTTGCTTGGCTAAGGGACCAAATCTAATCAAATTCAATTGTAAATACCATGATCAGATCATGGTCAGCCCTAAAATGGTTCGTGCTATTAGTGTCCCCTAGTTCACATGGCCACGGATTGGATCCCCTCTGATACAATTTGTAATAACCCAGGATCTCATCCAAAAAGGCTAGCTAGAAGTTATTATTTTGGTTCCTTATCCTTGTGTATGTACCCAACATCTACTCAGTTGGGGTATGTACGGGTCGGGCTGGGTTAATTTGGAGATAAACTCGAAATTGAAGCGATTTAAGCTAGTTTCTTGAAAAAAAAACCGAAACTGAACCAACCATCTACCAACCAGGCAAGATTAAGGCCTTCCATGGCTTTCAAGCTCTCGGGTGACAAAAAACCACTTGAAACCGACCTAAGAAATTCGGTTTGGTTTGGTTTATCAGGTTGATATTTAATGGGTTGGGCTAAATGGGCTAGTCTAAATCTAAACATAAATATTCCATTTTATATAGGGTTGATGTTCAACCGACTAGGCTAAATGGGTTGGGCTAAGTCTAAACATAAAAAAATTATTTTATATATATGTGAAAACATAAGAAATTTTTAAAAATAGAAATATATACACACACATATGGGTCGGGTTAGGTTGGGTTCGGTTGGTTTGAATATATTTGTATATACGTATGAGTCAGGTTGGGTTGGTTTGAATCGGTTTTTTGAAAACTAAAACTGAAACCGAACGAATTTTTTCGGTTCAAGCTTTTCTCAAACCGACACCAAGCTGAATTAAAAAAAAATGATATAAACTAAACCGAAGAGATCGATTTGGGTCAGATTCGCGGTTTGGCCGGTTTTTTGCATGCTATTACTACCCAGTACATAGTGGATGTGGGACTAGGTCCTCACATTCATGAATCCCATTATGGTAAATTTGTGTACGAAGCAGTCCAGGTAGATTAATAAGTCAAAACAACTATCAGTTACATGTGTTCACTTTTTTAGCTTAGTTTCTTACTGGATGAGGATTTTTAATTTCATAAGTACAATACCATGCCAAATACTATTTCTGTCATAATGCTTTTTCTTTTTTCCTTTTTGTGTAAAATTGTCAAATACAGGCTGTAGCTGACAACCTACAGATGCTTAAGGAAAGGTTAGGACAAGGAGAATTTGGTGCACTTGATGAAATACGCAGAGTGGTTCTGCAACTTGCAGCTCCACCTCAATTGGTAAGTCTCTCCAGCTTTTAGGGCGAATGCATTTAAAAGCTTTCTCAATTTGACAGTCGCCAGTGGGAGTTCCCAAAACTTGTCTCTGCATATTACCAGGTAATTACCTTTTATGTTTTACAGTCCAGAAATATTTCATATGCTGTTCATTTGGGAATAATTGTTTATTTTTATGGAGAAATCTAGGTAAATTACTTAATCCCATAGAAGAGAATTTTTTTTTTTTAGCAAGTGATGGAGGTGCAGAATGATGCACTTTTATGAAGTACATTCCTCTTCAAAAGCATTAAACCGCACCAGAAATTCTGAAAAAAGCTTCTGAAAATATCCAAGTATTTCCAAAAAGTTCGTTATAGAAACTCTATTTCATTTATGCATCTCTCCAAAAAGCATCTGGATCCTCATTCATATAAATAACCATAAGAATATTGAATATATCCTGTAATTTTCCTTGATGGGCTAAAGTTAAGTAATAATTTGAATGGGAAAAAAATACTTAATCGGCATGTCATGAAAAATGAAGGGAATAAAGAGGTGTTTGGAAACTTACATCTTACATCCAGTGTCACTTCAACATCTGGTATAAACTTCAGAAAAATGATATGGTCCATTGGATTTAGTCCTTGAGATGCTCTTTAGGTCCTTTGGCTGAAATTATTTAACACAATGAAGTACATGGCTTGCGATTGACTGCATCACTTCTTCTTGGCCACCTGCAATTAACATGGCAACATTTGAATTGGATTTCATTGCCTCATTGCCTTCTGTATGTGCTTGATTTTGTTTAATTTAATGTATCAATATTTTTGAAGGGCGCCATTGATTATAACACTGATAAAGATCTGAAGAATCATTTTAATTCTCTATAACCATAGAGAATTTGGCCGACTTCTTACCAAGTTGATGAAGATTTGGAGGATCAAACTGATTTGGAGAATCAGTTTGATCCCTGTTGTTATCAGCCATTAGTATCATTATTCTTCATTAGTTAACTACTTTTGATGTTACGCTAGTAGATGATACATGCTGTTTCAGGTACAAGAGCTTAAGGAGAAAATGCAGGGTGCTAGAATGCCATGGCCTGGTGATGAAGGTGTGCATCGGTGGGAACAAGCATGGATGGCAGTAAAAAAGGTGGGAATATTTCTCTAGTATAAATGGAAGATGTTTTAATGGTCTTAAATGGGAACAAGCATGGATGTTATAATTTTTCTACCTGAGGTTTTGAATTCTATGGGACAAGGATGTCCTGTTCTGCACGAAACAGGATGCCCCGTGTACCACCTCATCCCGGTACTTACTTGGGATGCCTTCTTTTTTGTTTTATTTTTTTCCCTTAATTTATCTAAGAAGTTTGGCTGTTTCATTTGTAATTTAAATATATCTGAACTTCAAAAGGTTAGAAGCTATGTATACGGAAGTATAATTATCTGAATATTGTGTAATAAGCCCTATTTCAATATTGCACAAAATGGATTATGAGTTTACGATAAACTTATCAAATTAATTATTAATCCCATGTGGAATGTCTTTGGCGCTCATGCGCATCAGGGTCCTATTCATTACAAGGTACTTGAATATGATGTCAGCCTGGATGCAGAACCCATCTTTGTTGTGTGTACCATGTCTTCATGTAATTATCGTGGACCAGTCCAGTTGCTGGCATATGTAGGCTGTAAATGTAAAGTACTTTGTATTACAGTTGATGAATATTGAGAGTATGCATTAACACTGTCAAGAAATCCAAAAAAGTCAAAAGCTTGCAATATGGCAAGGAAATTCAAAATTAATCGAATCAGTGGGTGCTTGTTATTGTAATCAAGTTACAGGGGCCCTGCACCTTTAATTCTGTGCCTTGTATTCGAGTTTTCACATAAAAGGAATTCCAATCATTTAAATTGATCATAACAGAATGTTATATCTGTGGCTTCAATTTTCATCTTCACTTAGTCTCTTTAGCTTTCTCTAGGCTTTTCGCCTAACTGGATTTCTTGTTGGTCTGTTTCATCAAGGTGTGGGCTTCAAAGTGGAATGAGAGAGCTTACTTCAGCACCCGCAAGGTCAAGTTAGACCATGACTTTCTCTGCATGGCTGTCCTGGTTCAAGAAATCATAAGTGCAGACTATGCATTTGTCATCCATACTACTAATCCCTCATCTGGAGACTCATCAGAGATATATGCTGAGGTATATTTTTAGGAAGACAAACCACTTCCTTCTGCTGCTTTCGTATTTCGACATGAATCAACTTCTTCATGTAGGTGGTGAAAGGACTAGGAGAAACTCTAGTAGGAGCCTATCCAGGTCGTGCACTGAGCTTTGTCTGCAAGAAAAATGACCTCAACTCTCCCAAGGTTTGTGTACCGGAATTATGTTTTCCAACTTCATCAATGCTGAGTGCATTTCAGTTTGTGATCATTTTTCCTGTTGCTGATTAATCTCTCATTAAATATATCTTGTCGTCGTTTATACTTCAGGAGTTCAAATATTTCAAATTTCAATTTCTTGTAGGTACTGAATTTCCCTAGCAAACCAATTGGCCTCTTCATAAGACGGTCGATTATCTTCAGATCTGACTCTAATGGTGAAGATTTAGAAGGTTATGCCGGTGCAGGGCTTTATGACAGGTGAGTCAATTTCCTATCTGGGAAGACCCAAATATTTAACCAGGAAGTGTTTGATTCTCAGAGATGAGTGATGATCAATGAGGTGTAGAGGGGTTTTATTCTGATCATTCGAGGTTGGTCAAATACAGTGTGCTGATGGATGAGGAAGAGAAGGTGGTGCTCGACTATACTTCTGATCCGCTGGTGGTGGATCGCAATTTCCGGCTGTCCATACTCTCCAGCATTGCAAAAGCAGGGGCGGCAGTTGAGGAATTGTATGGCACTCCGCAGGATATTGAAGGTGTGGTAAAGGATGGGGGAATTTTTGTTGTCCAAACAAGACCACAGATGTGATTTGCTATCGTAGAACATCCAATTTTTACTGTGCAGCGAAAGGAAAGAAAAAAATAATCCTGCAGGGACCCTTATCTCTCTCTCTCTGCTTAGATCCTGTTATTCTTGTAATTTTAGAACTACTTGCTACAAGTTGTTTGTGCGAATAATTACTTATGAATTGACAATATAAATAGTTCTGCATAATAAAATTTATAAAATTGTATTTTCATAAAAAATGTTATTTTATAATCCATTTATTGCTTTATGTAATAAATGTTACGAAGTCCAAGTCGAGAACTCCATGTATTATGTTGCTTCAAATATTGTGTAAGCGGGTGGCATGCAATGGAGCAGTCTGGATTAAAAAGAAAAGGGATAAAAAAATGAACTGGAATTAGATTTCAAATATAGGTTTGAAAAATAATATATGAATCTCAAAATAGGCTATATGCATGGCGTAGAAAATTAGACCTCCACAGCTGTTGTGCTTGATCCGACTGAAACTCATTTATTAGCAGGCTAAGCCTGTTACAAGCGCAGATTTTAGAATTAAATGTAGATTCTAGAAACTTGAATAATGCCGCATGGGATGCTCAAGAAGAGCTGTCATGTAATACATGGAAGGTGGTGATTAGATTGATTGGTTTTTGTTCAGCACCGAATTGCATTGATAGTGGTGATTAGATGGCCTAGTTTTGTCCAACGCTAGTTAAATTCAACCCTAAAGTGGCGAGTATTCAAACTTCTGGTCGAGGCGACCCTCATCAGAGAGAGTACGGTACAAGGTTCTCGACCTGGCCGAGATGTTCGCTAACATGCTATCAGTTGCGGCGATTCATTGAGACGATTTAATTGATATCTCAGGGCTCATTATCTTGGTTTGATATAAATTGACATATTCCAGTATGACATCCGATATGATATTTGAAGTATCAAACAAACAGATACTTCGTAATCAGTTTTCACTGATATTAAATTCATTATTTATTTATAAAATATTGAAATCAATAACTCTTTTTTTATGTGAATCGTAACATAGCAATTAATCTGTTCTCGGACTTATTTGCGGGAGATGCCAATAGTTGGATTTCAAAAATATTGGGAGAGATTTTGGAACGTTCCGGTATTACCTTTTCTTGCCGAAGTTTCCTTCTTCCTCTTCGGGACTACCAGAGATGCTTCTTTTCCTCCATGTTCGGGGTCATGAATACGATATAATGCTGTGTGAGGCCTGCCACGTTTCGATGAGAGAGGGCCTCTGGAGAAGATATGACGTTGCTAGTGGCAGAAGGGTTTGGTAGTAATTATCCTAGATTGGGTTACAGCTCCTGGGATGGACCATCGAGGCCCCAAGTTCTCTTCGCATATGAAAACAGATGAAGCATTATGTATCAAACCCACAAAATTGTGCTCTTAGATTGCGTAGGCATGAGTATCTGTGCCCTTGGAGTCGGGTGGTTCTATATACACCCCCCCTATTGCTAAGGACACCCCCCAAAAACCAAAAAAAAAATACCCAAACTAACCTTTAGTGTAATTACCATATTGCCCTTGAAATTTTCTCATACACCCCCCCTTCCTCCTCCTCCGTTTCGTTTTGAAAAGAAAAAAAAAACACCCCTCAAACCCCCCTTAAACCCCTCGATCCATTTACATCGTTTAGGCGATCTTTGAAGGAGATTTAAGCCCCATTCGAAGCATGGACAAGCAACTAGTGATTTGGGACGAAGAATCGGCCGCAAAGGTACGTGTTCCACCTTGTTTCGAAATTTTTTTTTTTCACGGTTCGTGCTCCGTTCGGTACTGGATCGCCGAACAAAAGGCTTCTGTTCGGCTGAACAGTGCCGAACAGAAGCCTTCTGTTCGGCAACCCTCAACCGAACAGATCTGTTCGGCTGCACAGTGCCGAATAGAAGGCTTCAGCACTGGACCGTCAACGCATGAGATGTCCGTGATGGATGAGGTTTTTGGATCTGCATGTGTCGGCATTAGGAGTTCAGGTTGTATCTTTCAAGCAAAGGAGTGATAGATTTTTTTGTTTTTGCGACATTGGTGTCATATATTGCACAGTTCTTAAAGCCCTACAACTTTTTCTTCATCCATCTACATAGGTCTCAAAACAGCCATTTGCTATTGTGAAAGAAGGAAAATCATTATAGCACGAAAGATGCAACCTAAACCCAACTTCAACCGGGGGATGATGAGAAGAAAATCGAGGCAAAGTTACATGCCAATGTGGGTTATTGCTTTGTTTTTCTGTTTTTGTTTTCACAAATACCTAACAAGACTGAACAAACAGGTATCATGATACTCTTTTGTTTTCTGAAGTCGTTTGCAAAACCTTTAGAGCTTTTGGTAGCAAAAATTTATTATTTTCCAAAAAAAAAAAAGAAGAAAATAGCAAAAGTTTTGTGCAAATGTTATCTTCATCACCGATCTCCATATTGTATTTAACTAATTTGTAAAAAAACAAAAACACAGAATCAACATCAATGCCAGAGAGGCCCTAAATCATGCATTCACAAGCTCATATTTTCGTCCCATTTATAATCCAACTTGTCAGGTCTTTGAATCAACCCGCCAAAGCATAAAATAGACCATTAAATTAGTCCAACCTTCATATGACAGCTTTACACTACTTTCCACAACAGTTATTATCAGAGGAAAAAGGAATAGGTGTGAATCAGTAAAGAAGCTATTTCTTTCAGTGCATACATTTCAGCACAACTCTATCTTTCAGAGTATATTTCCATAAAAAATTACTTGTTTTCCATGAATTTTTACTTCTTACCGGAAGCAGGAAAACAAAGTCTCATCAGTTCAAATGAATGAAGGAGCAAAGCATGCGACTGAAAGAAAAAGAAAAACTCAGCTCCCGGTTTAACATTCATATAGCATTGCAATAAATAAAACGAGGAAGGATTGACCTAAAAGTACAGCACTTTAAGCTTTTTTTCCTTTGCAAATGTGTCCCACTCAATTGCCTCACGAGCTGCTCCATCATAAACAACATACTTTGGCAGTTTGTTGCTGTAACCATCGCTGAAATTTATACGTCACCAGAGCCTTGCCGACTGCAGTGGCTTGGTAACTGTTGCTGGTGGTCCAAACCGAGAACGATTGGCACAGCGGTGTGAACGGGGTTCCCTTGGAGTTGGGTTGATTGCGCTCCACCTTCCACCGGGAAACCTGCAGGCAAGCCTCGCACCACCACTGGGGTAGTGGGGGCCCTCCGACGATCAAGTCAGAGGAGATTGAAGGAGAAGGAGAGATAGTAGTAACGGATAAGAGAATACTCTGGAAAACCTTTGCTTACCCTCCCCCTTCCCTCCCCCCAGCCTCATATATATCAGGCTGGGGGGTTTTTCCGGGGATTCGTCATCGTGTGACACGATGGGGCTGCCACTGACATGGCCGTTACAGGGCGTCGTGGGGCAGCGCTGGGTACGGCCCTGGCAGGGCATAGTGGAGCTTCGCTTTGTACGGCTGTTACAGGGGATCGTGGGGCAGCGCCGGATACGGCCGTTGCCGGGAGTAGTGGAGCAGGGGGCCGCGGCGTGCCTCAGAGGAACAGTCTATTGTTGTCGAGAGATTGCCGACTCGGGGTCGGATGACTGGATCAGGGGGCAGCCGACTCGGGGTCGGGCTGCGGAGCCGAAGATATCCGACTCGGGGTCGGATTGCTGGATCAAGGGGCAGCCGACTCGGGGTCGGGCTGCGGAGCCGAAGATATCCGACTCGGGGTCGGATTGCTGGATCAAGGGGCAGCCGACTCGGGGTCGGGCTGCGGAGCCGAAGATATCCGACTCGGGGTCGGATTGCTGGATCAAGGGACTGCCGTAGTCTTCCTGGGCACGCGTGCCGGTCACGTGGGGCATGGTGGCTAAATTCCCCCGTAACAGTAGCCCCCCACTTCCGAGCCTGGAACCAGGAGGGGAACGGGTGAAGGGAGTGATGCTTCGAGATTGCCGCCATCCCTCGGAAAGGCGCGCGCGCTTCGAGCTCCCCGCCTCCTTTATGGCGTATAGCGGTTGTCGCTGATCTGGCAATCTGCGGATTTCGGCGGACATCCTTCCTCTTTTTAACTCTTGGTAGCGTCTCGCCGACTCCTAACTCTTGAAGTTCTTTCGGCGCTAGGCCAGGCATCCGAGGGTTAGGCCTCAGGAAATTCTTCCGGCACTAGGCCAGGCATCCGAGGGTTAGGCCTCAGGAAATTCTTCCGGCGCTAGGCCAGGCATCCGAGGGTTAGGCCTCAGGAAATTCTTCCGGCACCAGGCCAGGCATCCGGGGGTTAGGCCTCAGGAAATTCTTCCGGCGCTAGGCCAGGCATCCGAGGGTTAGGCCTCAGGAAATTCTTCCGGCGCTAGGCCAGGCATCCGAGGGTTAGGCCTCAGGAAATTCCTCCGGCGCTAGGCCAGGCATCCGAGGGCTAGGCCTCAGGAAATTCTTCCGGCGCTAGGCCAGGCATCCGAGGGTTAGGCCTCAGGAAATTCTTCCGGCACCAGGCCAGGCATCCGAGGGTTAGGCCTCAGGAAATTCTTCCGGCGCTAGGCCAGGCATCCGAGGGTTAGGCCTCAGGAAATTCCTCCGGCGCTAGGCCAGGCATCCGAGGGCTAGGCCTCAGAAAATTCTTCCGGCGCTAGGCCAGGCATCCGAGGGTTAGGCCTCAGGAAATTCCGCTCGTTAGTCGGCCAAGGCTGGCGCAAGCCGAGGCGACCGGTCGGGGCTTCAGGCTAGTCTACTCCCGGGATGATCATCGGGTTAGCCTGGCATCTGAGGGCCGAGCCTCGGGAGATTCCGCTCGTTGGTCGGCTAAGGCTGGCGCAAGCCGAGGCGACCGGTCGGGGCTTCAGGCTAGTCTGCTCCCGGGATGATCATCGGGTTAGCCTGGCATCCGAGGGCCGAGCCTCGGGGGATTCCGCTCGTTGGTCGGCCAAGGCTGGCGCAAGCCGAGGCGACCAGTCGGGGCTTCAGGCTAGTCTGCTCCCGGGATGATCATCGGGTTAGCCTGGCATCCGAGGGCCGAGCCTCGGAAGATTCCGCTCGTTGGTCGGCCAAGGCTGGCGCAAGCCGAGGCGACCGGTCGGGGCTTCAGGCTAGTCTGCTCCCGGGATGATCATCGGGTTAGCCTGGCATCCGAGGGCCGAGCCTCAGGAAATTCCGCTCGTTGGTCGGCCAAGGCTGGCGCAAGCCGAGGCGACCGGTCGGGGCTTCAGGCTAGTCTGCTCCCGGGATGATCATCGGGTTAGCCTGGCATCCGAGGGCCGAGCCTCGGGAAATTCCACTCGTTGGTCGGCCAAGGCTGGTGCAAGCCGAGGCGACCGGTCGGGGCTTCAGGCTAGTCTGCTCCCGGGATGATCATCGGGTTAGCCTGGCATCCGAGGGCCGAGCCTCGGGAGATTCCGCTCGTTGGTCGGCCAAGGCTGGCGCAAGCCGAGGCGACCGGTCGGGGCTTCAGGCTAGTCTGCTCCCGGGATGATCATCGGGTTAGCCTGGCATCCGAGGGCCGAGCCTCGGGGAATTCCGCTCGTTGGTCGGCCAAGGCTGGCGCAAGCCGAGGCGACCGGTCGGGGCTTCAGGCTAGTCTGCTCCCGGAATGATCATCGGGTTAGCCTGGCATCCGAGGGCCGAGCCTCGGGGAATTCCGCTCGTTGGTCGGCCAAGGCTGGCGCAAGCCGAGGCGACCGGTCGGGGCTTCAGGCTAGTCTGCTCCCGGGATGATCATCGGGTTAGCCTGGCATCCGAGGGCCGAGCCTCGGGGAATTCCGCTCGTTGGTCGGCCAAGGCTGGCGCAAGCCGAGGCGACCGGTCGGGGCTTCAGGCTAGTCTGCTCCCGGGATGATCATCGGGTTAGCCTGGCATCCGAGGGCCGAGCCTCGGGGAATTCCGCTCGTTGGTCGGCCAAGGCTGGCGCAAGCCGAGGCGACCGGTCGGGGCTTCAGGCTAGTCTGCTCCCGGGATGATCATCGGGTTAGCCTGGCATCCGAGGGCCGAGCCTCGGGGAATTCCGCTCGTTGGTCGGCCAAGGCTGGCGCAAGCCGAGGCGACCGGTCGGGGCTTCAGGCTAGTCTGCTCCCGGGATGATCATCGGGTTAGCCTGGCATCCGAGGGCCGAGCCTCGGGGAATTCCGCTCGTTGGTCGGCCAAGGCTGGCGCAAGCCGAGGCGACCGGTCGGGGCTTCAGGCTAGTCTGCTACCGGGATGATCATCGGGTTAGCCTGGCATCCGAGGGCCGAGCCTCGGGGAATTCCGCTCGTTGGTCGGCCAAGGCTGGCGCAAGCCGAGGCGACCGGTCGGGGCTTCAGGCTAGTCTGCTCCCGGGATGATCATCGGGTTAGCCTGGCATCCGAGGGCCGAGCCTCGGGGAATTCCGCTCGTTGGTCACGCGTCTGTCGCTTGCCGCTCGACGAGATTTCTCCGTGGCCAGCTACGATCGTGTTTCTCCTCTTCTCCAAGCGTCGCCTGAGGAACACCAGAAGGGTATTAAATGCTAATTGAGGCGTTACCTGGGGAATCGGATCGCCAGTTGCTGCTTGCAAGGAGTGTCAGTTAAGCGGCCGCGATACGCGCGTTCTTCGAGGCGGATGCGGCCTGGGCGCGAGCGGAGATACGTGGGCCGTGGGATACACACCGCCCGGAGTGTTCTGCATGAAGAATGCAATTAAGGAGAACGACGCTTAGGAGATCGTGGGAGGATACGCCTCGAGAGCTGGAACGGCTCCGGATTCGGTGCGCCCGCCTTTATTGGAGCCACCCGCATCGGAACGACCGGGGGGCCACAGTTTGGCTATAAATATAAGTGCAGGCGCGGTGGAGCCTGCCAAGCCGGAGCTATTCAGGTTACCATGGATCGTGGACCTCCTCTCCGGCGTGTGGCTGGGAAACCCCCGCCGGAGGAACGGGAGGCGCGCCCCTCGCGACTTCCGCCAACTAGCCGTTTCATCTGGGATCAACAAGGAGGTTCTCCCCGGCGGAACTCCGCTCTAGGCGTTTCATCCGGGATCACATCCCCCCTCCTTTCAGCCCCGCCTCCCGATTGAGCTCTGCGCCAGACGCTTCATCCGGGATCGCGCCTCCTCGCGCTCTTCTCCCTTGTATTCCTTCCCTCCCCTTCTCCTGGGGAGGACCGGAATATCCCTTGGAGGTGGCGTTTCTCTGGAGGCAGCGGGAACTCCTCCTTCGTCCGCGCCGGCTCTTCGTCCTTTGCGTGAGGCGTGGATGGCGCCTCTGGGGAGAAGCACCCACGCCCGGTGGGATTGCAGCTGCTTCGGATGGAGGGTTCGGGGTCCCAGATCTTCAGCTCCACGGAGTCTCCACCTCTTTCTTGTTTTCTTTACTCCCCAATTTCCCTCTGGGAATTCTTTGTAATCACACGAACACACCGTTGTAACCAGGAATTATTGAAATGAAAAGAATTGTACATTTTTCGAACTGTCTTCCTGGCTTTGTCGCTCTACTGGTGATACACCCGCAGGTTAGCGGAATTCCAGCTCCTCGGAATTTCTCGACCATCTAGGGCCTCCAACTGGTAGGAGCCAGGTCGGTTTACCCAGCGAACCCTATACGGGCCTTCCCAATTTGGCGCCAGCTTCCCACCTTCCGCGGGTTGAGATGCTTTGGCTCGCCTTAGCACCAGATCTCCGATTCTGAAAAGTTTCGGTCGGACCTTGGAGTTATAATATCGGGCCACCCTCCGCTGATACATCGCCATCCGCACCTGTGCCATTTCTCTTGCTTCTTCCAAGAGGTCCAGGTTCCCTCGGAGTTGCTCCGAATTGGCCTCGGGTCGGTGCGCGGCGACCCGGGGCGAGGGGAGTCCGAGCTCCACGGGAACAACCGCTTCTGTGCCATAGGTTAGGCTGAAAGGCGTCTCCCCGGTAGGGGTCCGATGCGTGGTCCGATCCGCCCAAAGGACATTTTCGAGTTCTTCGACCCAAGCTTGCCCCGTCCGACCGATTCGCGCCTTAATTCCTTGGAGGATTGTCCGATTTGTGACCTCGGCCTCACCGTTGGTTTGGGGATGCGACACAGATGTGAACCGATGCTCGATCCCGAACTCCTCGCAGAAGTCACGGAAATGCTTGTTGTCGAACTGTCGACCATTATCCGAGATGAGGACCCGAGGTACCTCAAATCGGACAATGATGTTCTTCTTCACGAACTTCCGGACTTGCGCCTCCGTGATAGTGGCCAGCGGCTCTGCCTCCACCCACTTGGTGAAGTAGTCGATTGCAACAATCAAAAATTTCCGCTGGGCTGAAGCGACGGGGAATGGTCCGAGGATATCCATTCCCCACTGTGCGAAGGGCCAGGGCGCGGTGATTGGTGCCAAGGGGACAGAAGGGACTCTCTGGACATTGGCGTGGCGCTGGCAGGCGTCGCATTTCCGTACGGGATCCTTCGAGTCCTCCAACAAGGTAGGCCAATAATAGCCTTGCCTCATGATCTTGTGCGCTAAGGACCTAGCCCCCAAGTGCGATCCGCAGACGCCCTCATGGACTTCGCCGAGGACGTAGGCCGCCTCCGAGGGGCGGAGGCACCTTAAGAGGGGGGCGGTGAACGAGGTCCGATACAGCCTCCCTTCATAGAGTACGTAGTGGGCAGACTTCTTGACAAGTCGCCGAGCTTGATCTTCGTCTTCAGGGAGGATCCCTTCGGCGAGGTAGGCGACGAGCGGGTCCATCCAAGACGGCTCCGGATCAATCGCCATCACCGCTCCAGCCTCGCCGATGCTCGGGGCATCCAGGGTCTCCAGGTAGATTGCCCTCGACAAGTTGTGCGCCTCTGTGCCTACCAAGCGGGACAACCTGTCGGCCCTGGCATTTTCGCTTCTGGGGACCTGCTGAATGTCGACACTGCCGGGGTCGGGAATGAGTGCTTGCACCTTCCGGACGTAGTTCTGCATGGTCGGGCTCCGGGCCTCGAACTCCCCACGAACCTGCCCGACCACCAGCTGGGAGTCGGTGAAGACCTTCAAACGCCGAATGCCGAGCTCTCTGGTGAGTTTGAGTCCCGTGACTAGGGCCTCGTACTCCGCCTCGTTGTTGGTCACTGAAAATCCAAACCTCAAGGCATACTCGGCTATCACTCCATCAGGACTGGTAAGGACCAGCTCGGCCCCTCCACCCTCGGGGTTCGACGACCCATCGATGTGAAGCGTCCAAATCGGGAGGTCGAGGCTGGGCGTTTCCGGCGGTCTAGGTTCCGCCTCCTGCACCGTGCACTCAGCGAGGAAGTCTGCGAGCACCTGGGCCTTGATGGCGGGTCGAGGCTGGTAGCGGATGTCGAACTCACCGAGTTCTACTGCCCACTTCACCAGTCGTCCCGCATTCTCGGGGTTGCTGAGGATCTGCCGTAGTGGTTGATCGGTTAAGAGGGTGACCGAATGAGCCTGAAAATAGGGGCGAAGCCTCCTGGTCGCGGTCAGCAGCGCGAAGGCGATCTTTTCAGCCTTCGTGTACCGCGTCTCGGCATCCCGTAGGACCCGGCTGATGTAGTACACAGGCTTCTGGAGCTTAGGCTCTTCCCGAACCAGCACCGCACTGACCGCGGTTGGGGAGACCGCCAGATAGAGGTAGAGCATCTCCCCTTCTTGCGGCTTGGACAGTAGGGGAGGAGACGCCAGGTATTCCTTGAGCTGGTCGAATGCTGCTTGACATTCGGCCGTCCAGAGGAAGTTTTTCGGGCGTTTTAACACCTTGAAGAATGGTTGGCAGCGTTCGGCCGATTTTGCCACAAATCGTCCAAGCGCGGCGACCCTTCCAGCGAGCTCCTGAACCTCCTTTACTTTGGTCGGAGGGGACTACCTTGGATGGCCTTGATTTTGTCTGGGTTGGCTTCGATACCCCGCTGGTTGACAATGAAACCGAGGAACCTCCCGGCCGAAGCGCCGAAGGCGACTTCGCTGGGTTCAGCTTCATGCGAAACTTCCGCAAGGTGGTGAAAGTCTCCTCCAAATCCGCGATGTGCTGGTCTGCATGGCGGCTCTTCACCAGCATATCGTCCACGTAAACCTCCATGTTCCGGCCGATTTGCTCTTTGAAGATTTTGTTGACGAGGCGCTGGTAAGTGGCGCCAGCATTCTTCAGACCGAAGGGCATTACCTTGTAGCAGTACAGCCCCCGGTCTGTTATAAAGGCAGTTTTCTCCTCGTCCTGTGGGGCCATCATTATCTGGTTGTAACCGGAGAAGGCGTCCATGAAAGACAGCAGCTGATATCCGGAAGTCGCGTCGACCAGTTGGTCTATTCGCGGAAGCGGAAAGCTATCCTTAGGGCACGCCTTGTTCAGGTCGGTATAGTCGATGCACATCCTCCACTTCCCGCTCGCCTTCCGGACAAGTACAACATTTGCCAGCCACTCGGGGTAGCTTACCTCCCTTATGAATCCTGCCTCCAAGAGCTTGTCTACCTCCTGGTCGACCACCCGGATCCGATCCGGGGCACAGTGTCTCTTCTTCTGCTTTATTGGTCGGTGGGTCGGGTCGACGTTGAGGGCGTGAGAAATGACCTCCGGGTCGATCCCAGGTACATCGGCCGCCGACCAGGCAAATACATCGGCATTGGCTCGGAGGAATTCCACCAACCGGGCCCGAGCTCCCGGGTCGAGATTGGCGCCGACCCGGACCGCCCGGTCGGGGCGGCCTTCCTCAAGGGGGACTTCGACCACTCCCTCGGCCGGCTCCCCATGCCGCAAGGCCACCTCGTCTCTGGCATCAAGGGACTCGACGCTTAGGGCTTCCACGGGCTTCTTCCCTTTGAGGGTTGCTAGAAAACATTGCCGTGCGGTCGGTTGGTCACCTCGGACCTCTCCGATCCCGACCGCCGTGGGGAACCGCATGAGCAAGTGGTACGTGGAGACCACCGCGCGAAGGGCGTTCAGCCCGGGTCACCCGAGGATAGCGTTGTAGGCCGAGGGGATACGGACGACCAAGAACCCAAGTCGCACCGTGGCTTCTGCGGGTGCGACGCCTGCAGTCACAGGCAGCTCAACGACACCTTCCGCCGGGACAGCGTCACCGGTGAATCCTACGAGGGGGGTGGACATTTTGTGCAACAACTGTCTGGACAAGCTCATCTTTTGGAAGGCCTCGTAAAACAAAATATCAGCTGAGCTTCCACTATCCACAAGAACACGCCTTACATCATAGTTTGCCATAGTGAGGGAGATCACCATGGCGTCATCGTGGGGAGTCTGAACTCTCTTTACATCCTCATCAGAAAAGGTGATTACATTGCCGACCCTCTGCCTCTTTACGACGGCCGTCCCTGACGCTTCCGTCGAGCCCCCTGCGTTCCTCACGGGCCGAGAGCAGCCCCCAGTGATAGTGTGGATCACGCCCGCAACGGGTCGATTCTGCTCCCGAGGCTCCGAAGGAGCCGGGTCGGCCGGACGCGGGTCTGCGGGGGGACGTCGGTCGCTCACATACCGACCGAGACGCCCTCGACAGATAAGAGCCTCGATCTCGTCCCGAAGCTGGAAGCAATCCTCTGTGTCGTGGCCGTGGTCTCGGTGGTACTCACAGTACGCCCGGGAGGGCCTCTTTCCAGGGATCCTTCGTATCTGTCTCGGGGCCGGGAGGTCCTCCCGCCCCTTGATCTCCATAAGGATCTGGGCCCGGGGAGTCAGGAGAGGGGTGTACCGGTTGAAACGTCGGGGCGGAGAACGAGGGCGTGGGGCGCCGTGGTTCTTCGCCGGCGACGGGCTTCTGCGCCGCCGCTGGGGCGTCGGGCTCCTCCTCTGGCGTGCCTCTTTCCGCCTTTTCTTCCCAAGCTTTTGTGGGATCTCGGCGGCCTCCTTGCTCCGGTGGGCGGCCGCCTCCTCGGCGTCCGCATACTGGTTCGCCCGGGACAACAGCTCTGGGAAGCTCCGCGGCAGGCGTTTGTCCAGGGAGAAGGTGAGTCTGCCCTTCCGGAAGCCACGCTTCAGGGCTGAAAGAGCTACCTCCTGACTCAGGTTCCGGACCTCCAGCGTAGCCCTGTTGAAGCGGGTAAGATAATCCCGCAGGCTTTCTCCCTCGTTTTGCCGGACATCAAAGAGGGAGTCGGAGACCAGTCGCCGCCGGCTACTGACGGCGAAATGAGTGATGAAGAGGCGAGTGAACTGGTCGAAGGACCGGATTGAGTCAGCCTCTAGCCCGGCGAACCATGCCCTCGCCGGGCCACGGAGGGTTGCCGGGAAAGCCTTGCAGAGAAGGGGATCTGATGCTCCGTGGAGGAGCATAAGGGTCCTGAAACTCTCGACGTGATCCCGCGGGTCCGCCGCCCCGTCATAGGGCTCGATCGCCGGCATTTTGAACCCCGGCGGATTCGGGGTCCGCAGGATCCTCGAGGCGAGCGCCGGCTGGGAGGAGATCTCTAAGTCGGCGAAGGGATCTTTGGAATGGCCCTTCAGGACCTGGAGTTGTCGGTGGAGATCGTCCACCCGCCGGTCCAGGGAACGCGACCGGTGGGTGGGAGACAAGGAGCGGCGAGAGGGGGATCGACTGGAGCGCGGGTTCCTCGAGGACTGGGGGGTCTGGGAACGCGCCCGGGCCCGCCTCTCGTACCCCGCGCAGCTCCGGTGGGAAGGTCCCGGCAGAATGGAGCGTGCTCGAGAATCCTCCTCGCGTCGGCGCTCCTCCCCATGGGAGAGGAAGGAACGCGGGTTGGGGAGGACAGGCGAACGCTCAGGCAGCGGCGGCTCCTGAGCCTGCTGCGGCGCCCGGGACATCGCACCCTGCAGATTCTGCACTGCCTCCGCGAGGGTGCGAACCTGCTGGGTTAGCTGGTCGAACTGGGCGGCTTCGACCATCTGAATGGGCGGTGGGGGCGGTGGAGTGTTGCTGAGAGCGTGTTGGGGATGCAGCGGCCTCCCGGCCAGTGGCGCGAGAGGCCCCGCGACCGGAAGCATTGGAAGCTCCACGACCACCTCGCCGTGCCATTACGATCGCTCTGAGATCCGGTCCCTTCCTCTAGCGCCAACTGTTGCTGGTGGTCCAAACCGAGAACGATTGGCACAGCGGTGTGAACGGAGTTCCCTTGGAGTTGGGTTGATTGCGCTCCACCTTCCACCGGGAAACCTGCAGGCAAGCCTCGCACCACCACTGGGGTAGTAGGGGCCCTCCGACGATCAAGTCAGAGGAGATTGAAGGAGAAGGAGAGATAGTAGTAACGGATAAGAGAATACTCTGGAAAACCTTTGCTTACCCTCCCCCTTCCCCCCCCAGCCTCATATATATCAGGCTGGGGGGTTTTTCCGGGGATTCGTCATCGTGTGGCACGATGGGGCTGCCACTGACATGGCCGTTACAGGGCGTCGTGGGGCAGCGCTGGGTACGGCTCTGGCAGGGCATAGTGGAGCTCCGCTTTGTACGGCTGTTACAGGGGATCGTGGGGCAGCGCCGGATACGGCCGTTGCAGGGAGTAGTGGAGCAGGGGGCCGCGGCGTGCCTCAGAGGAACAGTCTGTTGTTGTCGAAAGATTGCCGACTCGGGGTCGGATGACTGGATCAGGGGGCAGCCGACTCGGGGTCGGGCTGCGGAGCCGAAGATATCCGACTCGGGGGTCGGATTGCTGGATCAGGGGGCAGCCGACTCGGGGTCGGGCTGCGGAGCCGAAGATATCCGACTCGGGGTCGGATTGCTGGATCAGGGGGCAGCCGACTCGGGGTCGGGCTGCGGAGCCGAAGATATCCGACTCGGGGTCAGATTGCTGGATCAAGGGACTGTCGTAGTCTTCCTGGGCGCGCGTGCCGGTCACGTGGGGCATGGGTGGCTAAATTCCTCCGTAACAGTAACCATCACTGAAATTTATACCTGCTGAGGGGTTCATTTCACTCACTACTCAGCTTCATGTACCTGGGTTGAGAGAGATAAGTAGCTTTCAGCTGACGATGATACATAACAGTGTTTTGGTATGAAAGTGCAGAATAGTTGTTGCACACCATTAACAATCGTATAGCATTTCAACCACTGGAAAGCATCACAATTAAACTGGCCAATCCAAAAGTCTAAAGAAGCAAGATTAGTTGACCACTAAACTCATTTAATATTGGGCAGGGAAGAAGGTAATGTGATACTTCCACTTTATCTGGCAAAAGTGGGGAATAGCATATACATTTCTCTGGAACATGGAAAATGCACCTTGTAAGTTCTCTAGCAGAAAAGATTATCCAAACCTGTTGGACGCTACTAAGAAATAAAAAAAAGGCCCTATGATCGGGAAAGATAATTATAAGGCATAATTATTTAGCTATAATAACCATAGAAGATCTATGCAGCACCATTTATCAGGCTTCGATGACAAACCTAAAGAAGTAGCTTGAATAACTTAATCTATTTGTGATTGTTGGGATGCCAGTATGAACCATCCGTAAGATTTCTCCTTGCACAGTAAGCACAGGTAATTACTTGACGATGAGAAGGAAGAACGAGGAGACTCTACATCATTGAATTCCCAAAAATACAGGATATGGAAAATCACCATTTTAGTGGAACAGGGCATCTCAACTTTTTGTGGATTCTGGGCTCATGGAAACCCAAGAGAATCATTTTTTCCTTAAATTTTTTTTACCTGGTCACTACCTTTCCCTCTCAACCTCAGCCCAAGGTCTAGACTATTCAAGGATAAGCTATGTCTGCATCCAAATGGGCCCTTCGACTTATTGGAGATATCAACTTACTTTCTCTCCCCACAATTAAGAAGCCGTTTATTTCTTAGGTAGCATGAAGTAGTTCTTCTTTACCTTTTTCCTTTCAAAAGATCCAGTCAGAGAGAACCCCAAATATACATGAGGTTTTCCTAGGACTTGCATAACAATACGAGAATCTTTTCTTGAGTTATTATGATGTAAGGCAACACATTGGGAGAAGGAAGAAAGGGGTTTCTAGAGTTCATATTCTAGCTCGAAAGTGTAGTACCTTGAAGAGAAATAATAAGTCTGAGACTCTGGCCACTAATAAAACAAATTTAACTAAGGTAAAAATGGTTTTGTAAGCTAACAGACCTATCACAGAATCTAAAAGAGCATTCTCAATGGCAATCCAACATATGACTGAGGTTTTGCGTAAAATTAACTGTAGATAGTAGCATTATGATCTTCTCCCATTAATATAGATTTTTTGACATTATTTGGTGCTATATCAAAAGTCAAAACAATCATGAAAATTTCAACAAAATGACCTGACAAGGACATCCGCTAATTCACAAATCTAGGATTTCCGTTATCGTTTACGACAACGGTCTAACCCTTGGAGGGAATGAATGATAAATGACATGACAAGCGAATCTCAGATATATGGCAGAGGCTTATTGATTATGTTTATAGTTGACCATGCTTACAATTATGTTTTTTGTAGATTCCTTCAACGTCTTTATTATATGTCATGAACTTGTATCAATAAGAAACCACAAAACATGTAAAATATAAGTTTTGGCCAAAACCGTCCATTTCGATCAATATCAAACAGAAACCAACCCCCAGTTTCAGGTTTCAATCAGTTTCCGCCAAATTGACTGAAATTAGCTATAGATAATTTTGAAGGTTCTTTTTGATGTTTTCTATCATATATTTGTCATTTCTTTGTTCCTGTAAGTACATCAGCTATAAAAGAAAGGCAATTATCCAGTTTTGGTTCCAGCAATATAGGGACCTATGAGGGGGCAAATTGGGGACAGACTTAACCTTTGGCCATATTTTTTAACAAAGTGGCTACCATGCGACTTGAACCTGTGCCATTGCGCTTGTCAACCCAAATCTTTTACCATTTATTTTTAATTAAAGGGAGGTGTAAACCACCCAAATCTATTAGAAAGAAAGGTTAGAAGAAGTACAAGTGGAAAAAACAGCTGAAGAACTAAGAATAGGAGTTGTAGCAGTTGTTCAGAGCAAACAATAAGCCTTTTACCATTGCACCAAGCAATATTCCCAGTTAAGTACATCAGTTAAAAATTTCAATGGATTTTCTTGTTTAACTTGAGTTAAAAGGGGATATGATAGATATAATTCTTGATGGCCAAGGCTTCTAATGACGTTATGACCCTTATGTTAGTACTTTACAAAGGTTAATTTAAACAACTAAATATATTATATTTTACAAAAATAACATTTTTTATATATAACAAATAAAATATATCATAACCTCTTGGATCCGTGGGAAGCCATTTCACGCTTGTCCTCATCTCTATTAATACTCCCACCCACACTTTGATGATGATGATGGTCCTTATCATTTGGACAACACCTTGCAATAGTACTGTGGTGTTGAATAAATAAACCTTATTTTTTTACACTCCTGCATACTTGTCTTGTTAATTTACGCTTGATTGATTGATATTCGGTATTCTACTTTGTAATATATTTAGTGCAGATTCAACATATCTAATTTCAAATTCAAACTGCCAAAATTATATGAATTATAATCCTAGATAAACTAAAACACAATAAAATGATGGGTAAATGACCTACCTATAGTTCAACTTCAGCAAAAAACTACCCAGACTCTATAATTTATGAACCTAGATAACTTAAAACACAACCAAATGATGAAAAATAACTTACCTTCTTTTTTTCTTAACTTTTATCTATTTATTAGAATTTTTCTAGCTGAATTTGAAACTCGAAGCGAAACTGTCGAAACAGTAACTCTACCTAAAGGAATGAAACCATAACTGAAATTGAGTTTTAAAACCTTATTCATGAATTGAAACCACAAAAAAGATGCAAATATGTGAAGTGTAATAAGCAAGTGGATATTATGAATAGAAACTGTGGACAATGGACACCTCTGGATACCTTAAAGGCCAAACAAAAAGCAATTCCTTAACTTTTCTAAGAGAAGCAGTGACCTCATGTTCCTCACAAGGATCAAGGTTCCCTCCCACGTTTTGCATTTATTTTGTTCTTTTGTTATATCCATGTAGCAAATATCCTTGTTGCTCTCTGTTCAAGAATTGTCAAAACCATCTCTATCAGGTTTTTCTTGGAAGTGAATATGCATTAGTAGTTTTTCCAGCACTACTAGTTCAACATTCCAAATCTACATGTTGCAGCTACTTCACTGAGGCCTGCAAACGAAAATTTAAAAAAAAAGCTGTTCTAGTTTCTTACAACTATGTCAAGAAAGAGGGATAAAAAACATACCAAGTTTTTGTATAGCTTTCTGGAACAACCATATCCCCACCAAGGGCCTTAAGCTCTTCAGTTGTTTCAGGAGTGCCGGGCTCGTTACCAATTACGCTGATAGTCAGAAGTTTGCGCTCCTTTGCCAATTCAATTACAATCTTCCCAACATCACTGTCCCCACAGTTCTGCACCAATGTTTGACCTTTCCAGCAAAATCATAGAAATCCAACCATAAGCAGTTGCATTTTTATAAGTGAGCCACCAATAGTTCATCTATTATATTTCTCTGAAATATTAGATAGAGGCAAATTCATTGCAAAATCTAAAATATGCAAAACAGCAATAAATACCTAAACAAGACTGCTTAGGATTAGAGCATCAACTTGAATTCCAGAAATAAAATTGTCAAGATTCAAGGTCTGAAATTCCAGCACTCATCAGAGACTCTGTGGTGTAGAACCAAGTCCGGGAAGGCAGACCTTCAGTGGATACGATGTACTCACGTTGCAAATTTTAAATCAGGAACAGAAGAAGAGGGAGAGGAGAAGGAGGAAGAGGAAGAGAAGAAGGAGAAGAGAAGGAGAAAGAGAGGAGGAGGAGACGTGGGGAAGAAAATTGTTAATCTTTCATTAACCCTAATCAACATAAAAGTTTCCTATAAATAGGGCCCAATAAGAACAATTAAAATAAAACCCCTTACACAAAATATGCCCAATAAACCCACAAATAAGCCCTAAAATGCAAATAAATCCGGAAATAAAAATAAACAAATATGCAAATAAAATTGGGACCTAGCTGATATCCCCTAAACAAATATGCAAATAAAATGGGGACCTAGCTGATGTCCCATCAACTCCTCCCGGGTGGGAAAAACTCGACCCGTCGAGTGTAGATCTGGCCGGCTGTCGTACTGCTCCAGAAGATCAGGGTCAAGGCGCTGCAACTCAAGCTCGCGAAATCCACGTCACATCTGATTCGGGTCGACCTTTCCACCGAACAAGATAACGTTGGTAGCTTCCTCTCCTGGTAGATATAACTGCTCATCTAATAATGTTCTATGTGTTCTCTGCGTGCATGAAATTGTGGAGGTGGAGGCTCAATAGCAGGTGCTGGATCAGGGTGATCAACAACAGTGGATGTATCAAACAAAAGGGTCAGAAGGGAATGAATGTTGATTTCTTGTATGGGACTAAATCTTTAATATTAAATGTCGCACTAATCTCATAGTCTTCAGGAAGATCTACAACATAAGCATTCGAACTGATTTTCTTTAGGACTTTGAACGGTCCCGCACTACGAGATTGCAAATTTTTGAACGTCCCCGAAGGAAGTCGTTCAGGTCTAATTCTTACCATGACAGAATCGCCTACATTCATTCTTTTATAACGTCTGTGCAAATCAGCAAGGGATTTATATTTTAAGTTATTAGAGTGAATATGTTTGCTGATCTCCTGATGCAATGAATGCAGGTGTGAAGCAAATGATTGTGCAGACTCAAAGACTCTATGTTGATGAGACTGGGAATCAAGTCTATGGGTTGCCTAGGTTTATATCCATTCACGCACTTCGAAAGGACTCATGCCTAAGGTCCTATTGACCGAACTATTATATGCAAACTCGGCAGGTGGTAACACGAGATCCGCAAGTCCTAGCATGCTCACCTACTAGACATCTTAAAAGATTCCCTAGACTTCGGGTTGACAACTTCGGTCTGGCCCATCAGTTTGGGGATGATAGGCAGAAGAAAAATTTTAATTTGGTACCCATCATGTGCCAAAGAGTTTTCCAAAAATAGCTCATAAATTTAACATCCTATCGGACACATAGATTTTGGGAGGCCATGGAGTCTAACGACTTCGTCAAAATAGAGTTTCGCAATCCTAGAAGCATCGGAAGTCTTAGAACATGGGAGAAAATGAGCCATTTTAGAAAACCGGTCCACCACTACAAAATGGAATCGTGTTTGGTCGAGGTACGTGGAAGCCCTAACACAAAATCCATGCTAACATCTTGCCCACGAAAAATCAGGAACAGGTAGTGGAGTGTAAAGCCCAGTGTTCTGTTTACGTTGTTTGGCTAGTTGACATGTGTGACACTGAGCGACAATTTTGGCCACGTCTCTCTTGAGACTCGGCCAGAAGAAACGTCTTTCCACCATTTCAATGATTTGTCTCTCCCGAAATGCCCAGACAGTCCTCCAGCGTGTACTTCCCATACTAGAAAATCTCTCAATGAGGTTCGAGGAATACACAAACGGTCGGAGCGAAAGAGATAATCATATTGTAAAAAGAAATCATCTTGCTCTCTCTCTACTCCATCTCGTAAGGTCAGGTATACATCACTAAAATCAGGACAGGTGGTATATTGTTCCCTGATCCTTTCAAAACCAATTACTTCAGTGCTCATCACGGATAGGAGGAAGATCCGTCGACTGAGCGCATCAGCAGCTTTGTTCTCAACTCCAGCTTTATATTTCAGCACAAAAGTATAGGCTTGCAGAAACTCAATCCATCGGCCATGTCGAAGGTTTAGTTTCTTTTGAGAATTGAGATACTTTAAAGCCTCATGGTCTGAATACAGGACAAATTCTTGCGGTAGCAAATAGTGTCGCCAATGTCGCAAGTTTGCACTACCGCATAGAATTCCTTATCATAGGTGGAATAACGCAACCTGCCGTCACTTACTTTTCGCTAAAGAACGCGACAGGGTGACCTTCTTGGCTTAACACGCCACCTATACCAACGCCAGAGGCATCACATGCGACCTCGAATACCTTAGTGAATCGGGGAGGCGCAAGACAGGTGCTTCGGTCATCCTATGCTTAAATCTTTAAATGCTTGGGATGCCGACTTAGTCCAGATAAAGTCTCCTTTCTTCATGCAATCTGTAATGGGAGACATTATGAACTAAAATTTCTAATGAAGCGACGATAGAAAGTAGCCAGACCATGAAAACTACGTACTTCTGCTAGGTCTTGGGCTCAGGCCAATCGACTATCGCGCTTACTTTTTCTGGATCAGCGGAGACACCCTTGGAAGACACTATGAACCCTAAGAAAGTGACGTGATCAGTCAGGAAGGCACACTTCTTAGGGTTTGCAAAGAAGCTTTCTTTCCGCAGGACATCACAAACCTGCCTTAAGTGTGAGAGATGGAGCTCTTGAGTTTGACTATAGATGAGGATGTCATCAAAATATACAACGACAAATTTATTCAAGAAAGGTCGAAAGATCTGTGTCATCACCCTCATAAAAGTACTTGGAGCATTTGTTAATCCGAAAGGCATTACTAACCATTCGTAGAGTCCATCTTTGGTTTTGAATGGTTTTCCATTCATCCCCAGGACGAATCCGAATCTGGTGGTACCCACTCTTTAGGTCGATCTTGGAAAAAACTGTAGCACCAGACATATAGTCTAAAAGGTCGTCCAGCCTAGGAATGGAAAACGATACTTAACCGTGATTTTATTGATAGCACGGCTATCGACGCACATCCTCCAAGAGCCATCTTTCTTGGGAGTGAGGAGTGCAGGTACAGCACAGGGACTCAGACTCTCACGAATATACCCTCGAGTGAAGAGTTCGTCAACTTGACGTTTCAGTTCAGTGTGCTCGTTTGGTTGAGTCTATGTGGGGAAGATTTGGCAATGACGCTCCAGGAATGAGATCAATTACGTGCTGGATATCACGCATGGGGGAGTGCCTCTGGAAGATCATTTGGGAAAACAGAGTGAAACTCCTCCAACAGAGGAACTACGGCGGCCGGATGCTCGGCATTTGACTCCACATTGATAACTCTAGCCACAAGGGCGAACACAGGTGAATGGCTTTCGATATCTTTCATTACCTCTTTCGAAGTAATGATGTGAAGTGACTCATCTTTTCGTGGTGTAGCACCCTTCTTCTCAGGGCCGGGCTCTCTAGGAGGCAATGAATTCAGTATAATTTTCCGACCCTGGAACATAAAACTACACGAATTTGACCGACCATGAAGTGTGACGTCCCTATCGTATAACCAAGGTCTTCCTAGAATGACTTGACCTACGTCCATCGGAAGGCAGTCGCACCAAATCTCGTCTTTATAAGATAGGAATTGAATCGGGACAAGGCATCTTTCGATACCGAAATGGACGTCTTATCTACCCAGGCTACTTTATATGGATTAGGATGAGGGGTAGATTTCAGGCCAAGGCGAGAAACAACTCCAGATGCAATGGCATTGATGCAACTCCCGCTATCAAATAAGATTTTGCATGTTTTACCATTGATCTTAATAAGTGTAAAATAGGGAGGTTCTCGCCAGTCTTGTTCGGTCTTTGTTTGGGCTAGTGTACACCTAACCACATGAGCCTATGGTTTTGGTCATTCCTATCAGTGGGCTCATTTTGGTCAGCTGAACAAACTCTAACCCGGTCTTTTCGTCTCCAAAGTCATCTACAAATCCTCGATGTTTGGTTCATAGACTTCTTCGACATATTCAGTCTCCTGGGTCCCTGCTTCCAGTTCAGTCATCAAATAAGTCTTGGCATTACATTGGACGCGATATGGCCAAACTTTTGGCACCTGAAACACTGAGTTTGGCTTTTTGAGGGCGGGTTGGACCCTAATATGCCTTTTTCTTTATCAGTTGACGGACTTTGAGCAGGCATCGGGAACGGCCTAGTCGGTGTTTGGGCTAGAGCCGGGCTGGGTAGGATGGTTGGAGAGTGGTCTGGATTGCGGGAGATAGCTTTGATTAGGTGGGCTCCTGGGGTAAAAACCGAGAGTCGGTACGTCTCACTACAGGGACTCGTAAAAAACTATCTACATCTTGAGCCAACTGGTATGCTGGCCAAGGGTGGTAATCTCTCGGGAGGATTAATTCTTTCTGGATCTCCTCGCGGAGTCCTGCCCAAAATCTAGAAAGAGTAACAGTCTCCTCTTCGATTACACCGCACCTCATGTGAAACTCCTCAAATCGTGCAATGTAATCGGCAACAGTTGAAGTTCCTTGAGTTAGTTTCTGCCACCTATCCATAAGGCGTTGTCCGGTAAAGGAGAATGGCAGATACTTCTCATTCAGTTTTTCTTTCATATCCTCCCAGGTAGTGATACGTGAAGCCTCTGGGTCTCACGCCTATGTTCTACGTTATGCCAGTACCAGTGAGCTTGCCCAATAAGCTTCATTTTGGCAAACCGTACTTTTCTATCATCAGTCATATCGTACCACTCAAAATATTATCCATGGCTGCTCTCCAATCAAGGTACACGCTCGGCTCTAATTGACCAGCAAATGTGGGGCATCTACTCGTACGGTACGAAGTAGTCGCTCGTCAAGATCGCGCTGGTGATCAGAGGAAGTTGGTTCCTAGGGAGATGGGGAAAAGCTACAGGTGGTGTGGTCAAACCAACTCGGGATAAGCTGCGATTGGGGTTGACGGTTCAGGAGTCCTAGGGTGTTGCACTAGAGCAGGATCTCTCTTTTGAATTCATCTTGATCAGCTCGTAATGCAGCTAACTGTTCCAAAATATCTTGTAGAACTCTGGGGGTCCATGGTGGGTAAAAGGGGTCTGAGAGTCAGTGATGAGTACTCTCTACCACTACGGGTTGGCATGCAGGAACTACTCTAGTTGGTGATATGATATGCAATGCTACTAATGAACCCTAACTGACAAATGTGATGCAGGACACCTACTAATGAACCTACTATGATTCGGAAATCAGCAAATTTTCACAAAAGTAACTTAAAATTAAATGTTACTAATTTGTACTTTGGTTATTTCAGAATTAAAGTAAAAAAAAAATAGTCACTATAAGAATTAGGTTGCAAACACGTTTTACGGTTATTCAAAGTCCGAAAGTAATCTGATTATGGATGTTGAGCTGTCCTGTCGCTAAGGTGTGCTAATTTAATACTTAGATTTAAATGGTAGGTAGGACGGGTGTGGTGGTAAATGTTCTAGGTTTTGCAGTTTGACAAGAAAATAAGTTTCAAATAGGATTGTCATGCAAGAGAACTAGAACATAATTAGATAAACAAGCCCAAAAGGAGGAAGAACCTATTACCTGTGGTGAATGCAATCAATCAGAATCGGTGTACTCGTGGGCTGGGGCGACGGTCGGGGCGGCGAGTCGGCTCGTCGGATAGCGTGAATCTGGTCGAATCACAGCAACTTGGGGGCCTGCAGAACCTGCTAACTATAGGGTGTACTGTGTAGTGTGGCTGGCGGGCCTGTAAATGAAAGAGGCCTATGAGTTGACCTCTGAAGCAGTGGCGGGCCCTGCAGTCGGTTGGGCGCAGATGATCGGGCTCAGAAATGGGCCGCAGGTGGATCGGGTGCAGAAATGGGGCGCGGCTCAGAAAGAGGTGGGGAAAGGGGCATGATGGGGCTCGAGTGAAGGACTGTTAAGGGAGCCCAAAATGGAAGGGAGATGGAGAGGAGAGGTGGCGGATGGTGGAAAGAGGAAAGGGGTCGGCGACCACAACTGGAAGAGGGGAAAAACTCTGAATGGTGGCGGGCAGTGGAGGTATTTGAGGAAAGGGGAGATGGGATCCGGTGTCAAAAGGGGGCACAGAAGGGAAGAAGATGAAGGAGCGACGGTTGGGATGATGGCCAAAGTCGGGAGGTGTTGTGGTGGTGCTCGGGGGGTGGCGGTGGCGAAGATGGCGTGGGTCCGGCGAGTGAAGGCGGAGACGGCAGAGGTGGTGCAGAAAGATGGAGGCGGCAGCAGCGGCGGCGACTTGAAAGAGAGGGGGAGCTCGGCTTCGGTGACGACGCGGCGAGTCATGCGCAGGCGGCGCGGTTCGGCAGTGGAGATGGCGAGGTGGCAGCGGGCGTAAGCGGTGGCGATTGGCGGCGGCGGAAACCTCTGGGTTTCCTCCGGCAGAACAGAGGTAAGTATTTTCCTCTTTTTTTTTTCTTTTTTTTTTTTAGGGACACGTGCAGGTCAGTGATCCAATGGTTTTTTTTTTTGAACCTTACGGGTTCGGGTTATCGGGTCCGGGTTTCGGTTGGAACCCGTTCCGATAATCGTGAAACCCAGCACGTGCAATTCACGTGCAAAAGAATTTTTTTTTTTTAAATGGATCGCTGAACGGGTTACCGGGTTGTGGGTAACGGGTTTAGGTCTTACCGTTACCTGGCTTCTTCTTCAACCTCCAATCGATTCGGGGGAGAGTCCGGACGCTGTCGGTAGGGTTGCGGAATGGGCCGAACGTCGTGGCGCGGTGTTCGCGCCGGAGCTCCGTGGTCGGCGGGCAGCGGCGGCGACTGCGTGCGGAACGGAGGGCGGACCGGCGGCTGCAGGCCGGGCGGCCGACGCAGTGGCGACTGCGGGTTCGAGGGACAAGGCCGCAAGGAGGGCGGTGACGCTCTTCTTCTTTCCGGCGGCGGGAACCGCTCGTGGCCCTTCGACGCGTTCCGGTGTCCGTGGTCGAGGTACGGCGTAGTACTCGTGCGCCCACAGAAATCCAGGGATCCGGCAACGCTCGGCATACACCGGCTGACGATGGTTGCAGGTGGTGGGCAGCAGCGGCTCGGGCAGGGTACGTCGGAGGAACGGGTAGCAGCGGCGACGAACGGGGACGAAGACCCTATTTCTCTATTTTTTTTTTTGAAACTGAGGGATTGTTTCCCTCTGTCGTTCCTGTGAAAACCGAGAGAGCGAGGGAATATTTTCTTCTTTTTTTTTTTTTTGCTCTCGGTTGGGATGAAATAGCCGGGAGATGGAAGTGCTAACACGGCGTTCACCTGACGGCAGCCCACAGGAACTAAGGCCCTGATGGAACGGGGCTTTGGCAGCAGGGGCAAAACCCTCCAATGCTCTGATACCAAGTTGGTGTAGAACCAGTCCGGGAAGGCAGACTTCAGTAGATACGATGTACTCACGTTGCAATTTTAAATCAGGAACAGAAGAAGAGGGAGAAGAGAAGGAGGAAGAGGAAGAGAAGAAGGAGAAGAGAAGGAGAAAGAGAGGAGGAGGAGACGTGGGGAAGAAAATTGTTAATCTTTCATTAACCCTAATCAACATAAAAGTTCCCTATAATAGGGCCCAATAAGAACAATTAAAATAAAACCCCTTACACAAAATAATGCCCAATAAACCCACAAATAAGCCCTAAAATGCAAATAAACCCAGAAATAAAAATAAACAAATATGCAAATAAAATGGGGACCTAGCTGATGTCCCCTAAACAAATATGCAAATAAAATGGGGACCTAGCTGATGTCCCCATCACTCTGACAGGCCAAATGCAAGACACGGAAATTCATAGATTCGCCTCCATATAAAACACAGGTTACCATCAATCAGTCTGATTATTAAAAGCATTTTCCTCTCCATGTCCACCTTTTCTATGTTTTTTGGTATGCTCTGTGAGCTCACATTCTTTCCATTATGTTACAAGCTCAAGTCAAGACTTCTCAAAACGTTAAAATTGTGAATTCCAACAGTCTAACCAATGGGCCATACATCAACAACTCATTTTTTTCTGAAAGGATGAGAGATTGCTGTAGCACTAGAACCAAACAGGATAATTAGAAACCCAATAAGTTAACTTTGATTGAGGCAGTAGCGAAGTATTTTAACCTATACAGGTCAAGGGTTGTCATTCACGATTATCATAATCCATAGCTAACATCAGATGGCAATTCCCACTACAAAGTTTTGAGCTTTCAATAGGCCATTGATCAAAACGTGATCATGATCATAAATTTAACAGACAGACTATGATAGAGATCCAAAAATACCAAAAGAGAATTGAGCTAGGGAGAAAGAATAGGAAACCCTAGAAACAGAATGGCATGAAAGATACATCAAACTCATAGCAACAAATCATTTTATTATTATAAAGTGAACTTTGGGGTTTAAAATCCAATTCCAAGTTCGGTTATATATTATTTTTATTTCTAAAGTTGTCCCTTCCCTATTTCTTCAAGCTTCAGCAATTTTCGTGAAATTTCATATATACTAGATTTTTCTGTTATGCATAGCACATGCTTGCTGCTATTTTTTTAATGTAAGCAAGTTAGACTTTATAACACTCTTCTCCCAAGAGGAAGGAGAAGAAGATATCACCTAAATTTCAACACCATTGGGACTATTACTTCATTGAACAAGTCACTAGAAGGCACATTGAACACCAGAAACAAAGTCAGAGAGAAACATGCAAAACAAAATGGCTACATTTAAAGCCTTAATGTAAAACACCGAAAAGAATTGAGCTAGGGAGAAAGAATAGGAAATCCTAGAAATAGAATAGCTTGAAAGATACATTGAACTCATAGCAATAAAAAGGCAGGGTGAGAGCGAAGAATCACACGTGGTCCAACAGTGTCAGAAAGGAATTTGACTCGACTTAGGGTTAGAGATTCGGATTACCTTGCCTGAGAGAGAGGGCATCAAGGAGAGAGGCAACAGATTCCTTAGGGAAGAGGAATTAGAGGATGAGGAGAACACTCCAATCCTCATCCAAAGATTAGGGCTTTGGCGGTGAGAGGAAGGAGTCTCTGAAGCAAATCAATTTCTTGAGCCTGCGGGGATCTTCCCGACTTCGCCGGTAGTGCAAGAGCTGAAGCTTTCTAACTTATTATGGGATAAGTTGGCAAAATTGCCGACTAACGCCGAGTGCTTCTTGGCACGAGTAGAGCATGCGATTCAATTTTAATAGGAATCAATAGGCATTTCAATCTAGACTACTTGGACTAGCATGACCAGCCAAGGCCCAAACTCAAAGCTTTCGTAACTGAGTTTGGATCCTCTCTGACTCAGGGTTCAAATGAATAGGACCCAATCTCTCCTGCAACCTATATTTGTATTTTCACTTATTTTTTGAGGAGATTGAATCTGCTCTTGGAACGAGCCATGTAGGTCATATTTGGGTGTAGAATAAGTTAACACATAATGAACATGTTGCCAACAAATTTTATTGGGTGAAATAGTTCTGTCTAAATTAAAAGAGAAAAAATAGGGTTTATTTTTAAAATATCTACTTTGCTCCAAAAATCAAGTTAATTGTTGAAGGGTGTTTCGTAAGAATAACTGGAGTAGACAATTAAAATGGCTTTACTCCATTCAAACTTAATCTAACTCCAAATAGAACACATCCTTAATGTTTAGACCTCGTTGAGCAGATGTTTTATGCTTGGTCTTGGTTTTATAACTATTTAAATTTTAACATTTAATCCCTAAAGACAGATTTTCTAAAAAGAGACACAAGTATAGACAAAAAACTAAAACAACCATAATCAATAACATATGATGCATACTTTGTCATTACCCTTTAATACCTTTTGCTAGTAGCACCCTCTGCCTTTACTATCTCATGGACTGGCTCTCAGCCCTCAATAGTATGATATCAGCAACTTGTAAGTCTTCTGGATCCAAAATATATAGCTCAATTTTACCAGTAGAAACAGATGTGATCAAACGAATGCTGTAGGTGAAAGATCCATTCCATCTTGTAAGTGACTGATCTTTTCCAACATGCAAGTGAATGATCTATTCCAATATAAAGGAGCAAGAGAATTCCTCCAACCACATGTCAAATTGTGATTTTTTTTGTCTGGCAGATAACCTGGTAACATCAGCCTTTGTGTCATATTATTTAGCAGAAGATATATCTCCATGATTTGAGGATGTGAAGTGTCTCCTGCGGTAAACTTATGGAGAACACCTTGTAATTCAATGCAGCTACAACCAGGATTCTTTACCACCCCTTTCTCCTTCATAATCTTCCACATGTCCCTAGCACTTTCATATTGAGCTTTATATACATATATGCTAGAGAGTAATGCATAAGAGCTACTATCATCTGGCACCAGTTCAATAAGTTGCCTTGCTGCATGCTCAGCAATTTCAATGTTTCCATGGTTCCTAGCAGCACCCAGAAGTGCTCTCCCAAACAATATCATTGGCTCTCAATTGCATGTTGTTCACCAGTGTAACTGCCGCATCAAGATGCCCTGCACGGCTTAGAAGGTCAACCATACAACCATAGTGCTGGATTTTAGGAGTAATTCCATACTTGTGGTTCATAAGGATAAAATACTGTTGACCCTCATGTACTAAGCCTGCATGACTGCATGCACTCAGAACACCAATGAAAGTTATATCATCTGGTCAACAAATGACCATTCCATATCTTCAAATAAGGAGATAGCAAGTCTCCCATAGCCATGTACTGCAAGTCCTGATATCATTGCATTCCAATGATCTTTGGATTTTTGAGGGATGCAGTCAAATATTCTCATTGCAATATCAACATACCCACACTTGGAGTACATGTCTATGAGAGCAACACCAACAACACCATTCAATGGGAACTTGTTCCTATCAACATAAGCGTGAACCCATCTACCTTGGAGAAAAAGGCCTAAATCAGCGATAACAGAAAGAACAATAGCTAAAGTGGAGCAATCAGGTCTTTCTCCTAGCAACTGCATATCAATATACAGTTCCATAGCCTCTTTTGAAAGCCCATTTTCTTTGTAGCCGGATATCATAGCATTCCATGAAATCATGTCTCTATAAGGCATGGCGTCAAAAAGCTTTCTTGCTGCTTTAAGTCTTCCAAGTCTAGCATGTCCACCAATCATAATGTTCCAAGAGACGACATTCTTGGTTGGCATTGTATTAAAAAGCTGACAGGCTAGTTCATCTCACCACATTTCGCATAGGCATCAAGCATGATATTCCACGAAGTCAAGTTCCTAGATGGCATTAACTCAAATAGCTTATATGCTACAGTGATTTTGTCACATTTAACATACCCACTTATCAAAGAATTCCAAGAGATTAGATTCTTAAAGGGCATCTTTTCGAACCAGCTATGAGAGATACCTATTTGATTGCATCTTGCATATCCATTAAGCATAATGGCCCAGGTGACTTCATCTTTAAAGGGAACCTGATCAAATAACTTCCGCGCAGCTTTCATATTTCCACATCTAGCATATCCATCAATGATGGAATTCCATGAAATGATATCTCTGTCGGGCATCTTATCAAACAACTGTCTTGCAAATTCAATCTGCCCACATTTTGCAAGCCCATCAATCATCACATTCCAAGAGAAGAGGTCGCGTTCAGGCATTTGATCAAACAAATCTAATGCAGTATTAACATTTCCATGTTTGACATACCCATCAATCATCATGTTCCAACTAATCAAATTTTTGTGTGGCATCCCATCAAATGAAGCACGTGCAGCATCAATCTCCCCACAACTGGCATACATAAAAATCAAAGAACCCTGCACAAATAAGTCTGCATGCAGTGGAGTCTTTAGTATCTGACAGTGAATTTGCTCTCCTTCTTTAAGTGCTCGAGAAGTGGCACAAGCTTTGAGGACAAAAGGAAAGGTGAACTTATCAGGAGATACATTGTTGTGCAACATCTGATTGTACAAATCCATCGCTTTCCATGGTCTGCGACTTTGCTCATAACCTCTAATAAATGCGTTCCATATGAAAGGATAAGGATCATCTACCTGCTTCAATAATAAAACCACATCTTCCAACCATCCAATCCTTGTACTCAAAAATGTCACCACTTTGCGCATCGCCAAAACATCCTTGAAAAACCCAGCAACAATCAAGGGTGTAAGCACGTGTTTCAAGTCTCTCATGCTCTGACATTTATATAAAAATGGGAGAAGTGATGCAACCGAATAACGCGCAAAGTCTCCTTTATCGTAATTGAATCGGCTTACAGTCGATCTCTTCCCTTCTTTCTGCCTCATTCCATCATCTGTCTCTCTTCATGTCGAAACTAGGACTGAAAATGCACGATCAATGTTAATTAAGCCGGTACAGTAAATGATCCATGCAATCATTTTCTTGAACTTCCGCTTACTTCCTTCATAAATGACATGGAAACCGCGTAATACATGAACCCAAGATCAAACTGCACCTAAAGATCATATATTTGTAGAAGTAAAAGCGACATCAAAATTCAGACTATCTATATACGAAATATTGCATGCCAAGATGCGCCTAGTTTGCATCACTAAACCCATCAAGTATTCCAGAGCATCACCATAAAACCCTGATTTTATTGGATTGCAGACAACAGACACAGTCTGTCCTAAAAGGTAAGAAAAAAAGAACAAGAAAAGAAAAGTTTCCAACGATTTTCCAAGCCAGGCAATAAAATTCAACCATCAAACTCCACAAGAAATCAAGATTGTAATTGTATCAATCGCAACTGAGCCCCAAGTCTCACAAGGGCATGACAAGAATAGAAATAAAAGTTCCCCAAATTAAGAGGGCTATCGAGCTAATAACTCTAAATCCACCCAAAAAAAGTATTGCATCCTAGAACCTAACTCGGGAGATCAAAATCCAAAAAAAAATGCAGCAGAAAAAGATAAAGAAAGAAGGTGGAGAACACTATAGCTCCGGAATTGGATTCAGAGAGGTCGAAGGGGGGAATGAGGAGAGGATGCCGACCTTTTTAGTATCGAGGAACTGGAGGGTCTGTTTCTTTGAGGAGCATCTCAAGCTCCCGACAGGATTCTGACCGTGACTGTTGACAGGAACAGCAGGAGGAGGAGGAGGAGGAGAGTAGAAGGGTGGCACAGAATCGCAGTGCCATTACGCTGTTTATCATTATTTTTTTTAAAAAACCCGCGCTATTTTAAAGAGGACAAAGACGAGAGCTGAGCTTTCTTTGGGCAGGCAGCAGAGGTGATACAAGTTGAAACAGAAAACCATGGTCCGCCGGATGAGGCTGAACCGCTCGGTTCAAATAGTACCAAACCAATTCAGTATAAAATCGAATCGATCCATCATTTCAATTTGATTTCAGTTCATAGCCAGAATTGCAAAAGGACCAGGCGGGTCCTTTTCGGACCGAAACTGACTAATTTAATATTAGCTCAATGCGATTCAGTTGGTTCGCATCGGATCAATCCGATTTCAAATCAGATTGATTATGGATACGGCACGTCCTAGCCATACCGATTCTAGTTCGGTATCAAATCAGTTTCAAACTATACCAACCCCCGACCAGTACAGAAGGTTCTGGTACCGGTTCGGCGGTTCTTGCAGGAAATAGATGAAGGTCCATCAAAAAAAAAAAAACCAAGACGATTTGAATTGCTGGATAAAGGCGAAATAGGCCACACTAAAATTGAGAACACAATTTTACTTGCCTGAGCTGGAAAAATTTTGCTAAGCATGGCTACGCTTCAAAGGTTGAATTCTTCGAATTTACTTGCCATCTTCTCTCCCTACCACATAGAACCATCATACATCTGGGTGTGGTAATTTTCTATTTGATGCACGACCGTCATCAATCGAATGCTGCATGGCTTCTATCGCCATCCTATCACTCCCGTCTGCTTAATCTTTTTTTGCCATCCCACCATTTGGCACCACTGCTCGTAGCTTGAATAAGCCATTGTACTATAATTATTATAGGTGTTCCTCCTCCATGTAGCATGCATGCCAACTGCTTTCCAGTTGATGCCCAAGTGGCGCATATCATCCACATGCACCCATTCAATAGAGGAATTAATCATATATGACTACCAGTATCAATTTTGCTAGAAGATCCTTATTTTTTTTTTCTGGGGCCTTAGCTCTCGTCATGTTCATCTCCTACTATTATAAAGCGAACTTTGGGGTTTAAAATCCCACCTCCAAGTTTGGTTCTATAATTATTTTTATTTCTAAATTATCCCTTCGATATTTCTTCGGCAAATTTCTTGAAATTTAATATATACTAGAATTTTCTTTTATGCATGGCACATGCTTGGTGCTAGTTTTTTAATGAAACCGAGTTATACTTCATGGAACTCTTCTCCACGAGGAAGGAGAAGAAGATATCACCTAAATTTCAACACTATTGGGACTATTACTTCATTGACCAAGTCACTAGAAGGCAAGTTGAACACCAGAAACAAAGTGAGAGATCCAGAGAATTTTGTTTGTCAGTGGACACCTCTAGTGCATCTATACATATGTTTGTCCTTCACCTTTGTGATCTATAATGGTATATCCTCCCTGTGATGCATAAAGTGAATCTTTGTTGCATTTTTTACTGGTAAAAATTTCTGATCCTCACAATGCATGAGCGTTTAATATCAGCTTGAAACATGCAAAACAAAAGGGCTACATTTAAAGCCTTAATGTAAAAAATACCAAAAAAGAATTTAGCGAGGGAGAAAGAATAGGAAATAGAATGTTATGAAAGATAAATCAAACTCATAGCAACAAAAATAACATAAATAAAAAAAGAAGGGGTGAGATCGAAGAATTGCAGGCTATCCAACAGTGACAGAAAGGAACTCGACTTGAGGTTTAAAAATTCGGATTGCCTTGCTTGAGAGAGAGGGCACCAAGGAGGGAGATGACGGATTTCCTTCGAGAAGAAAAATTGGAGGAGGAGAAAGAGAAATCAATAGGATCCAATCTCTCCTGCAACTTATATTTGCAATTTCACTTATGTTTCGAGGAGATTGAGATCTGGGCCATGGAACGAGCCATTTAGCTTGACCCTCAAGCTACTAATCCGACCTAGTCCACCCCATACATGAAGGAAAACCTAGTTTTTGAGCTGACGCTTGATAAGGACAGGTAGGTCTAAAGGTTATTACCGTACTGCCTCAATCACCTTCTTGAAAGGGCCTCATCCTTCTCCGAACGGTGGTGAAGTGGAGGGAGAGAAGCCCTCGTTCTTTAGTTAGGTAAGTAGGGGGTTTAGATTCTCCCCTTTTTATTACCAAGGTTAAAGTAGATGTAAGTAAGTTTTTTATCATGCAATCTAACTTCTCTTCCTCTTCCGAATGGTAAATATTTTTCAAAACATGGAGTGTGAATCAAACCCATGTTTGAATTAAAACTAAGATACTGATGCAAGTTTACTAAGGGCGTTAAATCGGTTAATATCTCTGAGCCTCCCTCTTGTTCCTGGACCCCACTCGGAATGGTTACTGGACAAGAGTGTGTTTGATTCAATCATCTTACTAAACTCCTCTGGGACCTTCGTCCATTTAGGGCCCTTCTTTCTTTGAGGAGCACAATCAACAACACTTCCAATGCCTTCATTGGAGCAAAAGCAGGCAAGGGAAGTCGTCGAGTAATACTCTAGGATAATTTACCTAGGGAAGAAGCACTATGAAAAGAAGGGCTTGAAAGGCACGCACCTTAAAGGCAAACTTGTACTTGTAGTGTCAGCATCATCTCGAAACTCATGATGTAGCAGCCATTTTTACAAGGCTACACCACCTGATCGAGGAGCTGTTGTTTGCTCACCACCGGGAGATGACCTCCTACACCAGAAGCGACACTCGAAGGGTGAGCTTCTGGCAGTTAGCTTAACGTCACTACGCATTATGGGCTGAAAGGAGGCTTTTATCTTGGAAAGCCCATTTGCATCCAACAAGTTGAGGCTAATTTTCCCAACTCCCAGGTCTTGTTTTTCTTTAATGAAACAATTGATTCCTGCATTGCCTCCTGCCAACACTTTTGTTGAGTTGATGCTATAAATAATATGGTGAAATCCATTCTCTTCTCTCCTGTGGGTCATGGGTACTATACCGTCACATTGGACCTAAAGACTCCTGTGGAGGTTCGTTCTATTGGATCCCCTAGTCGTTCTATTTGAGCATGCCAAAACTGTCATGGCCAATCAACTAAATCGGTTTAAAATTATGACTTTATCTTTCAATGAGGGTTCGGCTTCGTTCAGTACTATTGCCTCTTGGTGTTGCGCTTGGTTCACCCGAAGGAAGACCAACAAATCTAGAACCAAAGGACTACTTCTCGTGATGAGCTATTTAAAGGAATCTTTCGCTGTATGGCTCTGAAGCTTTTGCGAATGTATTTCCTTTGAGTTTTCACAGAGGAACCACAAACAGCTCTTTGCCTATCCATATTGAATTGCAGATACTTCAATGATAGAATCATTTCTGATTGAAACAAGGTTTATTCAATAGAAATAAACTAACAAAGGATCACCAAAAAATAAAATAGATACACTTTTTTCGATATGAGAAATCATTATCTAATGAATTCAACGGTTCCAAAATAAATGAAAGAGATGGGTGGAATTCCAAACTGGATGTTGGTCTCAAATCAAAAGGAGATATGGCGAAATTGATAGACGCTATGGAAGCAGATTGATCGGTGGTGGTTGGTCGAAAGCTTTAGTGCCATAGCCACTTCCTTCTCGAGAGACCGTACGTGAGACTTCCGCATCATAGGCCTTCCGTCCCGAGCTTTCATCGTCAGCCTGGGCCGTCAAAGCGGGACTTTTTTTGGTAAAAAAGAACCTTTGAATAACTGTCGGTTTCTGAAAGGAATCGGTAATTTCTCTAATCAGAAGAACGCTCTGTCATTTACAACCCCGGCCATATCTTCAATGCTCTGAATGGCCCCATCGACCCGAAGTGGCAGTCAAGGGGAGAAATCTCTGCTCAAACACTGAGCAAAGCAAAGGGAATGGCTACACTCGGTGAAAATCAAGGTCAATGAGTGCAGTAGAACAACTTAATGAAGGTTGTCCAAGGTTGATGCATCTAATTTAATCAGAAAAAATAAGAAGAATCTATTAATTAAAAATGTTCATTAAAGCGATGAGCGATTGCAATTTTATCTCAATTTCTTATCTGTGCCTCCACTTCACAACCATATAACTCCACATCCAGTGGTATGTTCATTGCATAATTGGTAATGCTCTAAATTATGATATTATAAAGCCATCTGAACAACCTCATAAATTATGATCTGATTCAGAAAATTAGAAGAAAAAAATGATGATTTTCAACAACTATTTACACATCCGGAAAAACAAAATTGCCCAAGTGTTGGTTAGGTTTCTAAGCATACAGGACATTTTGCTCCGGAATGAGGTACTTAAACTAGCACCAAACAAACATTAAGATAAGCCGTACCAGCTCTTATGCAATAACTCAAACACATGGGAGTATTTATATCTTGGCCCCGCCAACAGACAGATTTTGCAGTGCCCAACGCATCCTTATGTCACAGTTCACAAACAAGATGATGGGATGCCTCGCACTCTTATCATTTCTAGTCGCTGACAGTAAAATCTGAATGCAAAACTTCCGGATTTATGATTTCGGTGTACCTTCGCCATAATTTCATGCTACGGCTTAGCTGGAAAAGGAAAGTAAAAAAAAAAGAAGGTGAGCTCAAACGTGGACTTCCATGGAGTGCCCTGACCTAAGCTCTTTGGGGTGGAACAGCATCCATCACTTGTTTACCAAAGGGGAGATCCCATGATGGGGCATTCCTAGGACGCCACATGAAAGCTGGGACTATGATGGCAAGGATGTATGCAAAAATTACGGCATGTGGTGCCGAGAACTTGACAGTGCAGTCAAAAGCATGCAAAAGAAATTTACCAAAAAAAAAAAAAAAAAAAAGAATACACTAGAGAACACATCATGATGATGTGTAGCTGTAGGATGATTGAGAGACATAGATATTTCCCTCGAATTAAAGCCGTCTTCACTCTTTACAGTGCCAGCCAGTCCTAGATCAATTAGTTGGCATCCCTCTCTACCACATTTCTCAATAAATGCATGCGCAAACAAATAAATAAAATAGCCTTTCATACAAAGTGTGGTAAGACCGAGCATTCTTCACTTAAAAGGTAGTTGGTCAACAGCATCAGTTTATGGCTAAAAGCAGTTGGCCTACTTGATGGGTCTGTTCCGGTGCACGTCAATGATCATTAAGGCAGACCACGGCTTCAGCACATAATAGTTGCATTATGTTATATATTTCAAGTTTTGGAATCGTAGGGTATTAATTTCTCCATTTTCTTAACTATACTCTACCTCATGATCATAGCTTACAAGGAAAAAAAATCAACCACTTTTTTTCTATATATATGGATTCAAAGGATAACATAATAATAGAAGTTTATTGTAATTTTTTATAATAACTTGGTCCATATTGGATCAGAGAATATCTCGTGCAATCTTTCTCCAGTTATTAGTTGGCAGGATGGTATGATATATTCGGCTTATAAAAATAAAAATAAACTGTTTTCTTCTAATAAAAAATAATTAGCAAAGATTTTCCTTCTGCATCTTAGAGTTTTGATAAGATCATTACTTCTTAAGACTTGGAGCGTCCAATAGAGCCAATTGAGGTCTCTGTCGATCTCCCATTTATTGTACATTTGCCAGGCCAAAGCTCGAAAAAGTTTGATGTTATCATTTTTAGCGGTGGGAGCAATGATATCTCGCATGCTTTTGTCACTCCCCAAGGAAGGCAGGCTCAAAACCGATGAAGTGATGTTTTACAAGGCTTTGGTGATAAAGTACAGCAAAGACAAGTAGACAAGCTCTCCTGTTCTCATAAAAAGTTTTAGTGAGAGGGGACCAGGCCTACATGTGTCTTGCTTGTTAAAATAATGGACATTTATATAGATCCTGCCACTGCACAATTCTAGGTTAGGTTCTCTTCTTTCCATGCACGAGCTTGGTGGGCTTCTCTTCCCTGTATCGCTGTGGAACACCAGGGGGCGCAAGGTGTACCCCTCCATTGATTCTTGTTGGAAAGGCATGCTAATTGCCAGCATCTTTGATGGGGAAAAGGGAGTTTTGAGTCCACTTTCCTTTTGCTTTGTGATGAAGATGCTTCCTTCTTTTTGAACTATATTTCCATCCACTTATGTTACATGCTCATATGTGGTCACAATTTCACACGTTAACCAAAGCTCAAAGTGGTCTCCAACAAATGCTTTCATAGGGTTTCTACTCCTTCGAAAATTGTAGCACAGACACCCAAAGAAAAAGCTTGCGTCATAGCAAGTGTGGATTGGTCAGAGTAGAAGTGGGAGCTTTTTGCTTCCTGCAGGCATCAAATACACTTTTATCCATTATTTCCTCTCATTTTAAACAAAAATCTCACCCTTGTCTTCAAGCCTCTCTTCTTTTTCCCCTCTTATTGTCTCAGGAAAAGATACAGAAAAACCTCATGAGTGGCTTTTTATATGGGAGTGCGACTTACAACAAGAAGGAGCTTTAAGGATATTATGATTAGTTATTTAGTTGTAGCAAGTAATATCTAGCTCTAAACATTTTTATGCAATATTTAGCATTGCACCGGATGGCGCTTGAAATGTATTTTTTAGCATATTGAATGATATGAACATTAAGACTTTCCACGTTATAATATCTACATACTTTAGTATAGATGCAACATATGACGACTAATTTCATGTCTATGATGATTGAGGCCTCAAGTTCCTTAGGAATTGAATTGGAAGAAATCACACCCCAATCTGACTAATATATTTGGACTAGCACGGGATCTCAATCTGAAGGAGATAAATTTCTGTCAGCTTGCCTGATGCACACTGGCAAAAAGTATGGAAAGCATGTTTTTATGAGTTTTTTGTGATATAGTCCAGAGTACTACAACCAGGAGAGTAATTGGAGGAACAAAATAAAAGGACATGCAGTAGGTCGGAACGCCATTTGTTTGTGGTCAATGAATGTTCCCCGACAAGTAAAAAGCATCGGTCGCCCACAAGGAAGAAAGAGAGCTTACTAATCTGGAATTTTATAGTTCCTGGCTGGTGAAGAGAATGAACCTGGAGTATCATGGCAGATGATAGTAAAATGCATGATTAAGACAATATAGGTGTGAGAGCTTGTTTTATTTGGGCATGGGCCGGGTCCGGCCAGGACCGGCCACTTAGCATGCGCCCAGCACGTGAGATGGAGGAGGAAGACTCCCGAATGAGAGTCATCTTCCTCCCCAGGTCCATCAAAGAAAGTGGATCCTAAGGCTTGCCGAACTCCGTTGAAGATCCTAGGATGTGATCTATAAGAGGCCCTCCCCTCTTCCCTCTTGGCATCTCTCTCTAACCCCGATCAATCGCCAACGAAGTCGGTTGAAATCCTTTTGGTTTCCGTCGAGCATTCTCGACAAGTCATCGTTGATTTGCTGCCAAAAAGGAGGTAATCCATCCCAACCCCTTTTCCATATCCATCTCCGAGTCCTCGGCCGTCATCGACGGCCTGATTGTCACCGGCAGTCACCAGATTCATTTGATCACCGCTTTCCTACTTTGGTTTTTTTCCTCTATTTTCAACTTCTTCCACTTTCAACCATTGTGGTCGTTGGTGTCGCTATGATCTTTGCCAAAAGGTCGGATCCCGGGCAGCACCACTATCGTCAATGCCACCACTGGTCACGACCACCATCGGGCCCCATGAGCTCTTTTTCCTTCCCTTGTTTTTTCCAAAAAGAAGAGGAAGAAAATAATATTTTTGACTCACTGCACTTGAGTGTGTGACCGATAAAGATAAGAATTTCTGTACACGATCACTTATATGGATAATATATACTTTGTACATATGTTGATAATTTTGGGTTTTGCATTGTTTGCCGCATGATTACTATGATTGATTTTTGATATGAATATAAAAATCACCTATACAATTAGTAGATCGAATCGTGACTTTTGGTTTGCCACCGTGAGACGAAGCATAGATATTATAGTTTGCTACCTGGGCTGAAACGTGGGATTGTGTTTTGCCAGTCACGGAGCGTGACCATGGATGGTCCAAATTGGAAAGATAATTATTAATAAAAGATCTAGATAGTAATGAAAGATAAGGCATATGAAACCATTGTTGAACAAAAGTTTTAGATTGGTATATTTCTTGAATGAGATGTATATTTGATGATGTATATTTTGTGTGCACAATTATATGAATTTATTTAAGCTCAGCTGAATAATCGGTAAGAGACTACATAATTCCCAACATTCAGATTGATAATATATATGACTCTTCATTGTCCAACAGTTCGAGGCCCAAATGGACAGTAAATTCCGTTCACTGTATGGCTTTCAACAATTTCCCCCTCTTAAAATTTATCCTTCTTTTGGCCACCATGCTTTAATTCCATTAACCTCTAGGGCTTTCAAAGCAATTCCCCTATATGATATGGGTGGCTGGTTAGTTATGTAGTTATCTCTTTGGTGCTTCCACAAAGCGTTTATCAAGTTAGAAACTCAACTTCATCTGCCTGTCCACTAATTTTTCATTCTAGGTTCCATCTAATATCATTGAATTTTGGCATCTACTCTCTCCCAATTAGTGTACTCTATGACTCCAATTCCAGAAACACTTGTTTTCTTATCTCGCTCGTCACTGTAGTGTGGACATCTGAATTTAAAATAAACAATGTGGGGCTAACCCGGTACAAGAGGCTTTTTGACTGCGATGAGTTGAACGGGAATGTCGAGCTCAGGTGCTAAAGCTGACCCTATGGTAAGCAAACAAAACTGGAAGATCAGCAGTCATGGGTGAAAGGTCGATTGGAACGGACTAAGTATGAACATTATATCCTTTGATAAAAGTATGACAAGTTCATCAATTTCTCTATATGAGAGGGTAAAGTCTCCGCACAATTAATTAAAATTCTTCCATTATAATTTAAGTATCACAGATAAATACGAGAACAAATTTTCCACACATGAGCCATTCCCAGATCCTGGATCCTAGTGCACACGAGCCATCCTTTTCCTGATTCATTATATTATGGAGGAATTGAATGTGATGTTACCAAAGATAAGAGTGTGTTAGGAGACATTATTATTTTTCAACAAACTTGATTAAAAAGCTGGAGACATGAGAATCGAATCACCTGCATAAAGGAGGTGAAGAAAAGAGGGATGGCTGGACCGATGTATAGTGGATGGTTGGACCGATCTTAGTGAAAGCTGACTCGCCTTCAGTTCTCCTGCCTGCCTAAGGGTGCTTTTCTGTCCTTTTTCCTCTTTAAATATCCCTCTACATTTGGTGAATCAGGCTTTTGGTTCTGTTAAAAAACTTGATCTCAACCAAAGCAGGACATGGGTTCGAATCCTTTAGGCATCCACATCAGAACTCGTTGTTATATAAATGTTCTCAAACATGGCTAGTATTATATTGTTCTCAATGTCCGCATAAAGAAAATTCCAACACCAATGAAAAAAGCTGCAGATCAGTTGATTGCTGTTATTTGTTGAAAAATATGAAAGAAGTGAAACTACTCGATTTTTTTTAAAAAAAATCAAGTTCTATTTATTGTATTTTATAGAAATCTTATCAACCTTCTTTAGTTGGAAAGCATTTGTGATTAGAGAGAAGCTGCTTGATTCTTATCTCAAACTTTGAAATAACCTTATACTTACATTCGCACGCACGTTGAGAGACGTTGATCTATCTCTTTAGAAAAAGGCTGACTCACATTAGGATATAGAGCTTACATAGCTGCACATTGAAAATATTGAGATTATTCAAATCAACTTATGAGATTGTTCAACTTGTTGAATAGTTTAACAGGTCTATTTACAGACCACTATCTTTTTGTAAAAAAATTTATTTGCTCCTTTTATGTTTTTCTTTCTTGCAAATTATTTATAATTAGCTTATATAAACTCCCCTTTTTCTAATAAAGACTGGATGACTTTGTCTCCCTCTTATAATATAATATATATATATATATATATATATATATAATATATATATTATATATATATATATATATATATATATATATATATATTGTTCTTTGTAACCCTTCTGATAAAATATTTCCTCACATCTATCTTTTTTTCCTTTTTCTTTTTTTTTTGGAGTAAAAGGAGACTACGGGCGTGACTCACGTTAGTCACTGATTTCCTCACGTCTACATGGGTGTCAAAACTTGGCAACTATACATCAAAAGAGTAAAATGTTAAATTAGTTTTAAGACTGGGGGACAAGTTTATAAAGCTCATGATCCTTAATGTCTCGTGCTTGAACCTCAAAGTTCAGAATTCTTTTTCCTGTAATATCTCATAGGATATAAGATAAATTTATAATGACACAGGAATAGAGGAGGTATACTGCTATCATCTATATTCTGAAAGCCAAGGATTACTTGTCTTGTTATGTTAGTCCTCAAAAACTTCTCAACTAACTGCATATAGCTGAACAGGTATGGCTACTCCAGCTACTGGATTAAATGACGGACTGGGAGGTTAATTAGTAGCATTGAGGAATCTAATGGCTCCTTTACATTTTGGTTGGGGTCCTAGTCATAAGTCATGGTCTGTATTCATCACCAGCTCCACCCCACCTGTATTCACCTGATCAGAGTACGGACCAGCAGCACTCAAGAATATATATATTTCACTCCACATAAAAGGATGCCATTGAAAAAAAATTCATATATGCATTGGATATATAATGCAAATACATGAGTCGGTTTAGCTTTCCATGTGAAACTGTAATAAAAATTATCCTTCTTTCATGGACTAATAAAGGCATATGCGGATACTTATACGACAAATAAAGGAATAAATTCTCTTGCTGTATATAATCTCCAAACTCTGAAGTGTTTTTATCTCGATCAAATTATATTCAGTTAAATATTATGGGACAAATTAAATTGCAAGCAGTGTATGACTTGAATTGATTCATATGATTCAAAACATAAATTGAAAGGTTATTATAACAATGCTATGGATACAAAAACAGTATAACACTATTAGAATTAGCCATGTCAAGCCTACTCCATGCCTTCTTGAAGCACACGTAAACGAGAACGGTGCGCACGGTGTGCATGTCGAAATGCGGTCGCCCGTGCCAACTAGAAGACTTAATTGCTTGCTAATTTGGATTTCATCCCGGCTAGTTTCAGTTCGAAACATGCACGCATGTGCTTGCAAACTGGCTCGCAGATATATCTACGAGTGGAGAATCCTTGCAGCACCTACATCTTCGCATGGGTACTGCACACACGTACCGCATGCCACTGGATGCATGTGGATCCATACGATTTCCATAGTTTTATTTTCAACTCCACCCAATCACTTTGCCTCGTAACATCGCCCACTTAATTATCTTTAGAGATTGTCCCTTCGTAAGAAAACAATTGAAGTTGTCCTACCAATTTCTTAACAAAGAATTTCTCTTGTATATTATACATTTTATGCCCATGGCTTCATCAAGTATCTGTTTCTAATTAATTAAGTAGTGAGACTAATCATATCAAGTTACCCTCGCAGGGAGAATGGATCATGGTGCAAAGGCTATTGGGTTAGATTCTAAAATACTAACAAAGAAGCCTCGTAGGCCTTGGCATGTTATTGTAAGATGGGGAATATAATAACATGAAAGAAATAGATAGTCTGTGCGCTTCTATACCGTATTTTTTTTCTCGACGTTGATTTTGGAATCTATTCTCCTGCCAACTCTTGAAAGCGTTGGCTCCCACTGAGATATCTTAACCTTTTTCCCCTGACGAAAAAGTGGACTGGCTCTCTAGGTGCTCTTTTTCTTTTTCCCTTTTTTATTTTTGTTTTTGCTTTTTGAATATTTCAGAGGGGTGAGTGGGCTTTTGATAAAGGAGAGGAGACAGCGAGTGCTATAGAAGTGGCGAGCATAATGGCCAGAGTCCTATAAAAAAGAGCTTGACCACGTTGGCGCACCCAAAACATAGACACATTGCATTTTATTTATATTATTAGATAAGCTTGTCATTATTAGCGTAGCTTATATGTATAATCTACATTTCACCCGATTCTGCACCGTTTATTGCACGTATCAAGGAAAACAGTGAGGGACAAAACGAAAAGAAAAGGCCGGCATGGTCTATTCAGCATATACTCACAGACATAAAGGAAATCGAAAAGTTTTTTGCTTTATGTATACAGCGAGCACAACCGCGAAAAAGTTCAACTGTTATCATAAAAAATAAATGAACGAGCATATGAACATATAAAAAAGTTTGCAAGTTTTTCATTATTTTTTCGTGGCTCGGATTCTTAATATAACTGCTGAACTTAAAATTTGAATTGGTAAACTTTGTTACCTAACCCTTTTTCGGAGATTGAATCTGAAAATTTTTGTCTTCCCAAGATTAAAAAAGTAGAGCTCTTCATGTTCAAAAGAGGATGTATAACAGAAAAATGTTGGCTTGAAAATTTTATAAAATTGTTTGAAACTTTCAGGCAATGAATACTTTTTGCTTATATATCTGGATGATCTTTACTGCTTCTCCTTACAAGGATGAACATTTTCTAGTTTGATCATCAGACACTTAGTTTGGGGATCTTTTACAATAATGCAAGACAGAGAAAGATTAGGTTTGGGCTACGGTAATGGTCATTTCTAGAGTAAACAACTAAACAGCGCTTCCACCTTCAAAGAGGACAATGGGATCTTTAGAATTTAGAAAAGCAGGGTAAGAATCTCCTTGTTTTCTCCTATATATGGATAAGATGGAGAGCATCACATTAATACTTCATGAGCTACAGACAAAGGAAGTGTACCCTGACCATAAATTCCACCCACTCCAAAGAAGAGCTACAAACAAAAAACTGACAGTAAAAAATATCTCCAATTCACGTATCTACGGCAACATACCCGCATAATCAAGACAGAGAGAGATTAGGTGATTGGGATACCTAAATCAGACCTACAAATTCTGAAACTAGAACATGCAAATATGCAATGACAGTTATTTATATCCAACGGATTATAGAGTCACAATCAATTTCCTTCCTAGATTAAAAAGTGAACCAGATTTGGTTTGTTAATAAGAGCCACGCACCACCTTAACTGACAAAGAACATCTTGGGAACGGAGAAAGGAAGACCAAGTAAAGAAGTAGGGGGGACCCAGAATCGAGTCCAAGTTCCCTCTTGTGATCAAAGAAAAGGCAACGAGAGGAGCCATAAGGGCATTCACACGTACAAAATTCTGCAAGAAAGAAAGAAAGAAATAAATGAACAGAGGAGAGGCTGAAGTTTGCTTGCTCTGTAAGCTTTGATGGATGGGTAGAGTCCCTCGCATACCAATAAGAACTATTATCTAGGTGAAGAGAGGAAAAAAAAAAAAAACTGGCTTCTATTTGAAACACGCCCGCCCCGCTTCATTACTGCTTCCTCTCGGTGACCACATGGAGGGAACTCTAAAAAAACCCCACATCCAATTAGTTCTTTCATATTTTATTAGCTCATGCTCGAGATTTCTGGCTGTCAGAGCCCACCATGATGGAGCTGAGCCCGGAGAGAGAGAGCGAGAGATAAAATATAAAGAGAGGGAGAGATGGGTTTATAGTTATTCTGAGGTTTCTAAGCATTGGAAGTGGTGGGAGGAGAGGTGGTGGTGGATTAAGTTCCATGCATGGTCATTCTGTTTAGTGGGGTGGGGGAGGTCGCTTGGAAGTGGGAGTTGTGTTCCTCTGGACAAAACCGAGGGAAGTTTTTTATAGCCGGATGGCCAAATGATCGCACAAGAAGAAGACAAGCACACCTATGTCCGCAGAAACAGACAGCTCTAGAAGAAGGATCACAGCTCTAGAATTCCACAGGGATGGCTTCAAGCCGCTGCAAGCCTCGCCGAATCATTGCCACCTTTGTTGTGCTGCTCCTCCTCCTGGCAGCCACCAGTCCCGTGCTCTCGGCGTCGGCGCTGGCAAATAGCACGCTTCGGCCCGGCGAAGAACTGCTGAAATATAGGAGGATTAGAGCCCATCTAAAGAGGCTCAACAAACCTTCGCTCAAGACGATCGAGGCATGCATTCTCTTCTTTTTTCTTCTTTGTTCGCTCTTCTCTTCTCCCAGGGGAGGTTCGTGACTTGAGTTTCTGCCAATAAGCAGAGTCCTGATGGCGATCTCATAGACTGCGTTCCATCTCACCTTCAACCAGCCTTTGATCATCCAAAATTGAAGGGACAGAAGCCATTGGTAATTGAGATTTTCTCTAATGACTCCTTGCAAGCTTGGATTTTCTCTTACATAGTTTGGTTTTTGTTTTTCTTTTTCCTTCTTCTTTTTTACTTGAAGGATCCACCTGAGAGACCCAGAGGCTACATTCGGACAGCTACAGTGGATGGCACCTTCCAGGCATGGACGGTTTCGGGTGAATCGTGCCCGGAAGGAACCGTGCCGATAAGGAGAACAACAGAAGAAGATGTACTCAGAGCCAGCTCCATTCGGAGATTTGGGAGGAAGCCGGCGAGGAGAATGCGGCGCGATTCCACGAGCACCGGTCATGAGGTGACAGCCCAACTGAATCAAAACTTTTTTTTTGATTTTTAATCATTCAAAACTTAAAAAAGAAGAAAATTGAAAGGGGAGACAAATCTTAGATCATCGTATTAAGGCTGATCGAAATTACACATCACTTCGCTAGAATCAGCCAGACCAGTCACTATATATATATATATATATATTATATATATATAAACTCTGATTTTTTATTTTTATTTTACTTTGCGCAGAGAGGAACCAAATAGCTCTTCTTCTATAACTATCTTTCCTTTGATAAATGCAGCCTCTTCTTCTATAATTTTTGGATTTTTGTTTGGGAACGGAAGGTCTGGTACTTGAAGGGCAACAAAAGAGCTTCAGTTCTTTAACTCGAAAGGAGGCAAAAATAAAAAATAAAAAATGAGAGCTTTGTTTTGTAGTCAAAAACATGGATTTCATAACAAAGACCAGGTTGGAGTAAGAGTTAAAAACAGAGTCTGTCTTCTCTTCCAGCTCTATATCGTACGCTATGATGGGGCAATCTCCTGATGCTGCGGGAAGTTAAGGGTTAGAGTTCATGGGTGAATCCCATAAACTACACACAAAACCATGCTCGTTTAAAATAGGACAAGGCATTCATGTGCATCCACACACAAGCTTCAGAAATGGAATCACAATGAGACCCTTGACTAAACTTGTTAATTATTTGCAGAGTTGTCTTGCATGTAGCTTCTAGTTGACCTAGCTTGAAGGAAATTCCCAAGCACAAGGCCAACTGATAATTTCTTTATGACAGATTAGTTAGAATCTAGATGCTTAGATATAAGACCTTTTTTTATCAAAAAGATATAAGACCTTGGCAGACTTCTAGCAAGCCAGTCATATCTCTAATGCTTGACTAATGCTTTATATATGCATCATGGTTGCAGCATGCAGTTGGCTATGTGCTGGGAGATCAGTATTTTGGTGCAAAAGCTAGTTTAAATGTGTGGGCACCAAGAGTAATCAGTCCATCCGAGTTCAGCTTGTCGCAGATCTGGGTCATATCGGGATCCTTCGGCAATGATCTCAACACCATTGAAGCTGGATGGCAGGTGGATAGAAAAAAAACCTTTTTTTTGGATTGCATAGTACCTGTATGGGTTTTACAAAATCATTCTTTTTTTTATATATTTGTGGGGTTATACCCCAGCCCATATATTTCCAGGTCCCAATGCACGTCATTCCTGCATTATCCTGCTGCTAAAGCCTTTTCTTTAGTAGCTGGTGCAGCGAACAAAATATCTTTTGATTGTTTTAGCAATCCCCTGTTACCTTTATTTGTTTTCTGCCCACCCACAGATACTGTCATTGCTATGTTTGCTGAGGAACAGATTATTTTTTGGATACAATCGCCTGAGTTAGGATGATCTTTGTAAGCCGAATCAGGTTAAAGTTTCAAGATTCTTCTAAAATTTTTTACGGATTTTTTTTTTGAGCCAATATTTTTTAAGGGATTGTTGGAATGTCAGGAAAGAAGCTATGGTGGAAGACCACGGGACCAGGGGATGGATGAAAAAAGTTCTCTCTTCATTTTTTTTATTATTTCAATCATAGACAGGGATGGATAAAAGTTTTTAAATTTTTTAATTTATAATCATATTTTATTTTTTAAAAAAAACAAAATTTTCTAACAATGCTGAATTTTAGTGCACTTCGTATATTATATTTTCTTTTTTTCAGTTGATTCGATTAATTTCAATGAAATAACGCATGCCTTTTTTTTTTTTTTTTGCTATTTTCAGATTAGCCCACAGCTCTATGGGGATAATAATCCCAGGTTCTTCACATATTGGACAGTAAGTACATGATCTAGCCATCAGTTATATTATAAAATTCCATACCATATTTTTTTTCTTTAAATAAAACGGCGACAAATCATCTCACGTTCCATTGATAAATTAAATTTAAAAAAAAATCATACTAGCATATTGCATTTTTCTTTATACCATCCGACCTAAGAAACCAAACATCAAATATGGCTATCTAATGCTATATATTATTCCGTTTTAATGTAGAGCGACGCATACCGAGAGACTGGATGCTACAATCTGTTGTGCTCCGGCTTTGTTCAAACAAATAATAAGATTGCTATCGGGGCAGCTATCTCACCCATATCAATTTCCAATGGCGGCCAATTCGACATTAGCCTACTGGTGTGGAAGGTAATCTTACAGTAAATCTATTATCATGTTGAGCAAAATACGAAGTAGGGACCAGACCGTACTGCTAATTTATGGGGCCCGCCACCTGGTGGTGGTACTGATCCCCTGCATCCATCCGGTGGGCGAATAGTTACGTGCGGGACCATTCCACCTTCCACCTTCGCCTGCCGTCCGGAGAGACCACCATGGGCTAAGGCTCGCCTTCTTCCTTTTCGTTTTTTTCATCCCCTTTTCCACGTAATGCACTCCTTCACCTCCCAACCGTCCGTCACCTTTGGGATTTTGTCCCTAGTTGTTGAACGGCTTCTTCTTGTTGCTGCTTCAGCACAAGGCTGAATTGCTGCAGGTCTTTTATCTTTTTATTGTAAATAGCTTTCCTATGGATATTCTGTGTTTGTTGTTTTAAACGATATGTTGAAATCACTACTTGTTTTAAAAAGCTTAAACTGATAAGATGAGATAAATTTATTTATATATTTTATATTTTCTTACAGGATCCCAAGCACGGACATTGGTGGCTGGAGTTTGGGCCGGGGCTGCTGGTCGGCTATTGGCCATCGTCTCTGTTCAGCCACTTGGCAGGGCACGCGAACATGGTCCAATTTGGTGGAGAGATTGTTAATACTCAGCCATCGGGGTTCCACACATCAACTCAAATGGGCAGCGGCCATTTTGCTGGGGAGGGTTTTGGTAGAGCTGCCTACTTCCGAAATTTGCAGCTTGTTGACTGGGACAATAGCTTGATCCCCTTGCCCAACTTGCGAGTCCTGGCCGACCATCCAAGTTGCTACGACATACGAGGAGGAGTCAACACCGCTTGGGGGAATTATTTTTACTATGGAGGTCCGGGAAGAAACATGAGATGTCCTTAAAACATATATATGGGGCACTTGCATTCTTTTTCCAAAATATTTTTTGAGGATGGCGTCCGTCGAGATTGTTTTGGGGGATCATTCTTGGCTTTTTGGGTACGAAGGAGTCTCTTCCTTCTTGTTCATCATATTATACGACTTTTGGAGGGCAATGTAAATTCGGGAAAAAAAATATAGTGAAAATATATACTATGCCGGCTATGTATCCTCTTTTCTTTCATTATTTTTTATTATGTTATTATACACTACTTGAGTCAAGTCAAATCTGGGTCTACCATATGCTACTATCTCGAAGAAAATTGTTTCTCAAAACTTCAAAAATGCCTTTTGAGAGAGAAATTTGAATTCCATAAAAATTGCTGCATGAAATTAGCATGATTACATACTGATAATTACTTTTGATATCCCGAGTAATATATTCATATTTTTAGAATAAATTTATACTGCAAGATTTATTATGCGGGCTATTTTTAATGCACAGTATTTCAATAATGCTTCAAAAAAGACTATGAGCATACCGATTATATCTCATGTTATAGTTGTCATCCTAGACGATGGACCCTCCTATGGCTTAGCTGATAACCTAAGTAGACAGAAGATCTTAGACAATGGCTTTGGTGACGATGACTTAGCTAGAAAGAGACAGGGACACCAAACAAAAGTCGAGAAATTCAAATGTCTTGGTCGGCAATTGATATTTTCATATTTTGGTGGACATCTAATAGATGTGATGCTCAAATTCTCAATCGATGATTGACATTCAAATGTGTCCGTCGATGATTGCTACACAAATGTTATGATTACTATTTCTACGAAGATCATTTTTATACCGAGAGATCATGTACTTCGTCTTAGTCTCCCATCAAAGAGATCAAAGTTTGAATATCCCAACATTTTGCAACAACTCGAATCCAAAGCCAGAAGACAATAGAGGAAACACTAGTCGAGACCATTCAATATGTATGAGAGAGAAATTTGAATTCCATAAAAATTGCTGTATAAAATTAGCATGATTACATATTGATAATTACTTTTGATATCCCGAGTAATATATACATATTTTTAGGATAAATTTATACTGCAAGATTTATTATGCATGCTATTTTTAGTGCACAGTATCTCGGTAATGCTTCAAAAAAGACTACAAGCATACCGATTATACCTCATGTTATAATTGTCATCCTAGACAATGGACCGTCCTATAGCTTAGGTGATAGCCTCAAGTAGCCGGAACATCTTAGACAATGGCTTAGGTGACGATGGCTTAGCCAGAAAATCCTAGACATGGACCCTCCTATGGCTTAGGTGACAATGGACCCTCCTATGGCTTAGGTAACAATGAACCCTCTGATTATATCACTCTCTTTTTTTTTGAGTCAAAATGGAGCAGAAGCTGCCCCCCATATTGTACTTAATAAGAGGTAAATTTACAAATGGGAAAAAAGTGCAGGAGAATTACAAGGGTAAGAGAGGAGAAAGAAATAAGTGTTGCAAAGTTTATGATAGAGAAGCAAAATCCCTCCATTGTTGCAGGTGATTATCCTCTATTTTCACGGTGGCTCCGGAGCAAAAGCAAAATAAATAAAAGACCAAGTTTATCAAAATATTTAGATATTTATATATGCGAAAGCGAGCATAGAAGGAGATAGGGACAACAAACAGAAGTTGAGAAATTCAAATGTCTTGGTCGACAATTGATATTTTGATATCTTGGTGGACTTCTAATGGATGTGATGCTCAAATTCTTAACCAATGATTGACATTCAAATGTGTCAGTCGATGATTGCCACACAAATGTTATGATTACTATTTCTAAAAAGATCATTTTTATTCCGAGAGATCATACACCTCATTATGGTCTTCCATCAAAGAGATCAAAGTTTGAAAATCCCAACATTTTGCAACAACTTGAATCCAAATCCATGAGACAATAGAGGAAACACCAGTCGAGACCATTCAATATGTATAAGAGAAAAATTTGAATTCAATAAAAATTGCTATATAAAATTAGCATGATTACATATTGATAATTACTTTTGATATCCCGAGTAATATACACATATTTTTAGGATAAATTTATACTGCAAGATTTATTATGCATGTTATTTTTAGTGCACAGTATTTCGATAATGCTTCAAAAAAGACTACAAGCATACCGATTATACTTCATGTTATAGTTGTCATCCTAGACAATGGACCCTCCTAGGGCTTAGGTGATAGCCTAAGTAGCTAGAAGATCTTAGACAATAGCTTAGGTGACGATGGCTTAGCCAAAAGATCCTAGACAATGGACCCTCCTATGGCTCAGGTGACAATGGACCCTCCTATGGCTTAGGTAATAATGGATCCTCTGATTATATCGCTCTCTTTTTTTTGAGTGAAAATGGAGCAGAAGCTGCCCCCCATTTTTTGTACTTAATAAGAGGTAAATTTACAAATGGGAAAAAAGTGCAGGAGAATTACAAAGGTAAGAGAGAAGAAAGAAACAAGTGTTACAAAGTTTGTAATAGAGAAGCAAAATCCCTCCATTGTTGCAGGTGATTATCCTCTATTTTCACGGTGGCTCCAGAGCGAAAGCAAAATAATAAAAGACCAAGTTTATCAAAATATTTAAATATTTATATATGTGAAAGCAAGCATAGAAGGAGGCAAGGACAGCAAACAGAAGTTGAGAAATTCAAATGTCTTGGTCGACAATTGATATTTTGATATCTTGGTGGACATCTAATGGATGTGATGCTCAAATTCTCAGCCGAAGATTAACGTTCGAATGTGTCAATGATTGCCACACAAATGTTATGATTACTATTTCTAGGAAGATCATTTTTATACCGAGAGATCGTGTACTTCGTCTTAGTCTCCCATCAAAGTGGCCAAAGTTTGAAAATTTCAACATTTTGCAACAACTCGAATCCAAAAGCTAGGAGACGACAAAGGAAACTCCAGTCGAGACCGTTCAATACGTGAGCTATATGATATGTTGACATGGTCCGTCCCTACCACCATTGTGAAATAAAAAGAGTATAAAGACAATAAGGTTCAGATTTAAGAGCGAATTAGGTGAGTATATTTGAACTTTTAATTTAGGAATTTCGATGGTAGATTTACTATCGGGTCTCCACTTCGGTCTGTGACTCTGTGTTTCTTCTCTTTCATGGTCATTTGGCAGAGAATTAGCATGAACAAGTGCATCTAATTAGAAAAGGTGCGTTTATAAGTAATAAACCAGATGCATGGCTTCAGAAGACACATATACAACCAACAACAAGCATCTCTAGATTGGACATAGTGGAGAGCAAGCAAAGGACCTGCGCAAATGAGATGGAGATAGATGTTGCAGCCCCACTATAGTCTATAGTTAGTTTGGTTCTCTTGTTTTAAAATCTTTTAAAAGAAGAGAGCAAGAATTGAACTATCAATGGTGTTCTCATTGAACTCCGTTAGTAAAAGTAAGGAAATATACATTTGATTGAAGAGAGAATTCCTCTCCTCTATCGATCTGCCAGCTAAAACAGCAGTCCCACCGCTGAAATTTCTAAATTGGGCCACCCAATTTTAGCCCGAGCATACTCGGGCTGGGCTAACAGTGAGCCGGCCGCGTGTATTGTCATGTGGGCTGAGCCTGACACTACCTGGAATTATGATTCTCCGCGAGTCATCATACCAAAAATCTCCTTGGCTTAGGATTATTATTATTATTATTGTTCTCTCTCTCTCTCTCTCTCTCTCTCTCCCTGTTCGTGCTTCCTTTCTTCTTCCTTTACCCTAGACAGGATAAATTCTCCGAGGGCGATCTGTTTCGTTTGGATTTTGGTCGAAACCTGTCTTCTCTTCTGTTGGAGCCGATGAAGACGTCGGAGTTCATGGACAAACAGATCCTGGGGTTGTCAGGATCGCAGAAAGGCGGCGGCGGCGAGCTCTTTGATCTGATGAAGCCCCAGGAGGAGCACCCGATCAATGGCAAGAAGGACGAGATCCTCCCCAGCTACGACTTCCAGCCCATCCGGACCCTAGGATCCTCGCCGCCCACCGCGTCCGCCGCTCCCCTCTCTAAGCCCTTCTTGGGCTCCGTCGACTCCAAGATGGCCTCCTCCAATCTCAAAGTATGCGTCTTTTATCCATCCTATGCGCAACTCGCATCTACATATATATCTGTTTAATGCTTTCGTTGATTGATCTGATTGTTCATGGTGAATTTATTGAACGGGAGAGTGTTATGATTTGCGCGGATTTGATTAGGTTTGTGCTAGTAAGATTTGCTTGTTTTGGATGGATCGATTTTTAGGGGAGAAGGCTTGCTGAAATTTTATCCGTTATGGTTTTAGAGAAGACCGTGAAGGTTTGGTTCGATTGTTTTTTTATTTATGTAATTAGGAACAATGATGATGCCATTCTATTTGTTTCGGAGAAAAGATTGTGGCTTTAATGGTTTTAGAGGAGATGACAAGGGTCAAGATGACTCCGTGGCTCTTTTCCTTCTCAAGAAAATATATGATGTATAATTTTGTTTTCTGTCATGGGAATTGCTCTTTATCTTATAGTAATTGGTTTCTTTTCCCTTTCTTCTGAAAAGATGGATCTATTAGGAAAAGATTTTTTTTGAATTTTTAAACTTATCTGGTTGAAAAATTGGACATTGCTACTCGTGGAACTTTTTTAATTAATAGCTCATGCCGACTTTATATTGTTGTGTTGTCAACAGTAGAACATAGAATTGGGGGCAAAAAAAAGAGGGAAATAAAATCCTCAAATCATGAAAACCCATCATAAATTTTAAGCCCACAGATTCTTGCCTAAACCATGGGATAAGTGTTGACATTGAACATTTTCATGAGGTATTGGACAACTCAGTCCGTCGGATGACTAATCAGGATTGAATTGGTGGGTCATTTTTCTGTTGGGGGTGTGTTTGGTGAACTAGAAAAAAGAAAGATGCCAACCTGTAAAATAGCATCTGAAAATTAAGATATAGTAACTATTAGTCACTAATCCACATGAAGCTTGGTGCTTAACCTTTTCCAATATGCTTCAAAGAGCCTGAAACATGGATAAAAGTAAATTGCAGTAGTTGCATGAGATCCTGATTTCTGTTTACTCGTGGACATGCATGTACTTATTTGTGGACTAATGGTTCATGATTCATGTCTGCATTGCTTCCTGCTAGGACTTAGAGGCTGATATTATCAATCCTGTCTTCTTCAAAGTTTAAGGCAGAATAATGAGATAAAAGGTTTTATAGTAAAAAGCAACAAGCAGTTCTGTGGTGATATATGATCACAATATTCATGTGGAAGGGCATCATATCATTAAAAAACTATCATGAATTATTCACTTCATCTTAAATGATATTTTATGGGAACAAGTTTACTCTGTGGGTGTTTTATGCAGGACTGCAATTATTTTCAGGTTTCCTCCCGAACCAATTTGATAGTTTACAAATTCTTCTCTTGCTGTTATTTTGCAACTTATTACTTTACTCTATCTTTTGTTATGAATGCAGAATGCGGGTATTTTAGACCCATATGAATTGATAAAGGCTAGTCATGAGAAAGAGAAGAGTGCATATGATGCGGCTACAGTTGCTGAGGTTGACCGTACAGTGAAGAAATATGCTGATAATCTGCTACATGCTTTGGAAGGTGTCAGTTCAAGGCTGACAGAGCTGGAGAATCGGACTCACCAACTTGAAAGCTCCGTAGATGGATTGAAGGTGATGATTGGGAACAATAACGGGACCACGGATGGAAAATTGAAGCAATTGGAGAATATTCTTAGAGAGGTGTGTCTTCTTGAACATCATACTTGATCCATAGCATATTAGATTGTTCAAATATCACTTTTTCATTTAGGGATCTTATTTTATGAAAATGTTGCAACGGCCAGGTTGAATCTGTGTTTAATCTGCTGCTTCCATGCTGGGCTTTTAGTATCACATTGTTTCACCAGACAAAAAGATTTCAACGGCATATTGACATTTATGTCCTTCATTAATTGGGCTATCCTTGTAACTAGGAACTAATCATACATGAAAAACATTGAGCTTTCTCGATTCCTACTTCCCATTTCTTAACAGATCCTCAGACTCTCATGATTAACTTCTGATACCATGACGATTGTTCTCTGTGGTAGTTTTCTGTGAAGGTACATTGCTGCATCACTTGTACCTGATGTGTATAATTGTAGTAGGTGCTGTTGATAATTTTGACAGTGCTTTATTAATGCTGATCCAATGTGTAAAGCATGAAGGTTTTTTGATATACCTGGGCGACGAATGTAATTTGCAGGCAAGAATATATCATAATGCTATAATAACTAGAGAGCATGTATATGTGTTTGTGCATGTATATGTGTTTGTGCATGTTTGGTGTGCTTGTGTGGTGTCTTTGTAAGTTTAAAATTAGGGACACTGCCCTATAAAAATGAAGACAGGAGTTGGATTTACTAGACCAACTACCCACACAAAACTGGAAGCAAATTGAGTGTGATTGCTGATTTAGTTATGTATCACCAAATATTTCTTAGAGAAGCATGAGTTTTGTCAGCGAACACAAGTTGCCTATGGTTTCTATGTTCTATCAAATATATAGTTTCTATATAGGCAGTCCTTTGGGTGGCTTCTTAGATACTAGGCTGTCAATGTTTCAATATTCATTGCATTTGTTGCTACTGAAGTTGTTTGTTTATATCCCCCCTGAATATTCACATGCCTATGTACTTGTGGATCTCAGTGACTCACGTCAGAGTAAAGTCCACTTACAAACTTGCATCTTCATTTCTTTTCCGATCCAAGCAACGGCTTTGGGTACTTGGTACAGAAATATGCAAGAACATAGAAGGACATCAAAGAATGAATTCAGATACTCATCCTAACAAGAGAAATATGTTGGTAATTGATGTGTTGTTTAGATTTTACTTTGGCTTATATGATGTGAGAGAGTGAGGTGTGACCGATCAAAGTATATGGTTCTAGATTAAAATTACTGGTCAAGTTTCATGACAGTCTCAAAATGTCTCCATAGTATTTCCTTAGATGTTTCCTTGAAAATTAGAGACAGCAAAAAGATGGATGCTTCCATGCAATTAATTGCTTTCTGAGACATTTGATGCTGGTAGCACCATGATGTGTATTTGTCTATGGATAGAATTGGTCGCTGGATCGTGCTATTTTTGGGTTCCTCCCAGTTAATTTGTTACTCATTGCTCTACATGATTTTTTTAGATGTTAGAATTTGTTTTGAAGCTTGTTATAAGTTTACTAAGCACTTATACGTAAATGTTGGAAGCTGCAGAAGTGCATAAGAATTTTAAAATGACTGGCTTGGTGCCTTATGTGTGTAAAGTTTTGAGGGAGGTCCAATATACCTGGGTAATCTGGATAAACAAAACACTAATTTAGATCATCATTTCGCTAATTTTTAGTGAGAAAGGTGCTAGGCACCGACTAAAGCTGAATGCAACCTATCTAATTAAAAAATGATTATCTGTTGCATTTAATGCTTCTGGATATGGAATATGGATGTTTTGCCGATATTTTTTTGCTACTAGGTCTCTCTCAACTGTAGATTAGATACCATAATGGGTAGATTGGGCTAGTATCAGATAATTAACATAGATACACAAACTAGACCAGACCAAGAAGCCAGACCTTTTGGTAGTAGAACTCATCCTAGCCAAAGAACATAAAAGCTTCGGTTGCTAAACATATTGTCGTACCGGAAGGATTTTTTCCTCCCTACACCATAGTTAACTCACGTCGTTTGATAAGATCTCAATAGGTCTGTATTCTCAATTTATTAAAAAAAAACTAGCTTAAAAGTCAAGGCTGATACTTTAATAACAAGTCTGGCGTACATTGCTATTTACCCTTTCCAGTACAGACAATCTGGTACATTAGGGACATGTGGCCTGATACAAGTCAAATCTTATGTGTTAGTTGCTGAAGCGTAGTGGTTGGTCAGTTGGAGAATTTGATAGTAAGATAATTGTAATGTGATAGTGCATGTGAATAAGTTTAATTTTTAGGATAGTACAATTCTAGTTAATTTTCTTGTTACTTGAATGCACTTTCTTCAAATAGGTAGTCAGGGGATCTGTTATATGCATTGATGAAAGGTCTAATATTACCTTATTCCTTTTCATGATTCAGGTTCCAGGTTAATGCGATATATGTTTTTTGGTACGTTAGGATGCGCGGAAAAATCATGATATTTCATGCTTTTTGAAACTACTAATTATGATTTTGTAATGTGGGTGTTTGTTGTGCCAAGAAATCTTCAAAAATTCTAAAATCCTAAGTGATTTTCCAAATTCACATTTTCCTTCCCTTCTCTTTGATCTTTTCCATCTTTGAGCTTTCTTTAACTCCTATAAAATTTTTAACCATTGAAATCCAAATTTTAAGTTCATAAATATAATAATCATGATCTTTTAAATATAAAGCCTCCAAATGCAACCTTTATGATTCAATCAACTGATTATCTTGAAGCTTTGTCCCAAGAGTTAATATAAAAACTTTTCAGGTCTTAAACATATCATTTAATGAATGGGAAGATACACTTGATAATGATGCCATGATATCATATTAGACAAGATGCCGCCAAGCAACATTCATCAAGTTGAAACAATATGTTCATAAGAGAGAGGATAAGAGCCATCCAGTTAGTGGTGATTACATCACAACATGATCAATTGATAGAGATGAAGCAAAAATCAGAATTTGATGGTAAGTCCATGGTAAGGGTAAGTTTCCTTAAAAATATGGTTGTGTATATTTTGCTAATAGAGGAAAAGTTTGTGAATAGTGGGGCCTTAAACATAGCAGAATGGAAGAAAAGGATTCATGTAGCCTACCTCAACTTGTTTGGGCTTAAGATTAGTTGAGTTGAGTCTAGAAAAGGATCGTGAATTCGTTATTTGATGATTTAGGAAAGCTGGGAAGATAGCACCTGAGTTTTAATGATTCTCAAATTTTAAGTTTGCATATGTATTTCAGGAAGGGTTGGTTTTTGATCATTGAAGATTTAAGGGTTGCAAGCTTTTAATTTGTTTTCTCATCTGAAAAGTTGAGACTGTGGACACTCCTAATAGATTACAAAGCAATGCCCCATCATAAATATCATTGACTGATTCACCATTATTTTATTATTGTAAAAAAATATTAGCAAATTGTCCAAGGTAATCCTCCACCTCATTTTTGACTCCTGTTGTTAAGCTGCTCAGGTATCCGGAGTCCTTACATCCTTTGTTGGGAGTCCCTCGGCTTTTAAATGCCAACTGTTGTAACCTGTAAATAGAATCGAAGGGAAGGAGATAAAGATTTGTTTTACAGACATACACAAGAAGATTTTACCTGTGTTAAACAAGATCCCACATACAAACTTAGGATTTGTATAGACAGTATTGTCTTCCAATCTAGTTGGGCCCCATTTATTTTGTCAGTGAAGACATGAGACATAGTAAATATACATGCAAGCAGTCATGGTAAACCTCCCTTAATTTTGGTTTTGTTAATGCAACTTGTTCCGAAGGTTGCAGTGAAGTATGTTACATTGTGTGGTGTATATACATGCTGGTAATTGTAATCCATTTCAGTTCACACGACCCATAGCTTTTGTGGCAATTTTTGGGGTGAGATAGATTTTAGCATTTTCTTCTTTCTTTGCCCCTCCACAACCCCCTCTCCTTTTTTTTCCCCGACCCCAACAAGACAACAACAATCTCCAAAGCACAAAGTACAAAACCCTCATAAAGGTGCAGAGAGATGCATTATATGGCAGTGCATGAGAACATATGGCCAGAAGATTGTTAAATTATATTAAGGTGTTTCTGAGATAGATGTAAAACTGACTCCGGTCACATGTGCTGCTTAAAAGACTTCACCTGAAACTTTGCTGGTTAATTTATTATGCTAATTTCATTCTCTTTATGTCCAAAATTTATGATTCTTTTGTTAACTTATTGATGAGTATAATTCTTGTGGTTCTTTCCTTCTCTTTTGCCATCTCCCCTCTGGGATCCAGTCTCGATCTTTAGATGAAATTGTGTGATAATTATTATTTTTTTTGAGAAGCCAATAATGAAAATTGAAATTGCAATATCTGAGAATTGTGTGATCTTCATCTCATTCAAGAGATCCTTTCCCAGCTGAATAAGATGAGGGACTGAAAAAAGCTTTCATTATATTATTATCTGAGGCAAGTGCTGCTCCATTTCATGCAGGTACAAACTGGTGTCCAAGTTCTACGTGACAAACAAGAAATTGTGCAGGCTCAGCTGCAACTTGCAAAGCTACAAGATTCTAAAGGAGGCAGGCAGCCACCAGAGAATTCAAACACCGGATGTTCGGATGCTCTGCAGCAACAGGTTCCACCACAGCAGCAACCTATCCAACAATTGCATCAACATGCGGTTCCTCCTTCACAACCGGCCATGCTTCCTGCTCTACCTGCTCCAAATGCTCCTCCGCCGCCCCCACCACCACAAAATCCACCTGCTCCATTTCCTGGTCAGTTACCTCAGCCCCAGATACCTTCTGCTGTCCCATCTTTGCCGTGCGAGCCCTACTTCCCCTCACCAGCTCAGCAGTCTGAGGTCGCACATCAACAATACCAAGTCCCAGTTCAGCAGCCACAGCCGCCGCTGCCGCCACCATCCCAGCACTACCAACCTTCAAGTCAGCTTCCACAATATTCTCAGCTTCCCCAGCCCCCACAACCTGCGAACCCCTCACCTCAGCTTCAGCCACCATTGCCTCAACACCCGGAAGAATCTGTGGGGTACATGCCACCACCTCACTCCTATCCCTCAAGCATCCGCCAGCCTGCCCCTTTTGCTCAGCCTCCAGGTGGACAGCCTCCCAACCATTACTACGGGCCGAATCCGAACATGTATGAGCCAGCTACGAGCAGGGCGGGCTCGGGGCAGGTGCCCTTTTCTGCTGGATATGGTCCCCAAGTGGGGCTTAGTTTCTCTGATTCATATCCTTACGGTGGATCCCCTTCGCATCCTAGCAGTTCTGCAATGAGACCCTCACCCTTCGCTTCTTCTGCAGCCTCATCTGGTGGAAGCAGCAGCTACCCACCACGGCTTCCAACAGCCCAGATATTACCTCAGGCAGTGCCTGCTGGGTCTAGCTCTGGTGGTTCCTCGGCGAAGAATAGATTGCCAATTGATGATGTGGTGGAGAAAGTTGCGACTATGGGGTTCTCAAGAGATCAAGTCAGGGCAACTGTGAGGAAGTTGACGGAGAGCGGGCAGTCAGTCGATCTGAATGTGGTGCTGGATAAGCTGATGAATGATGAGGAGATCCAGCCCCAGAAAGGTTGGCTCGGACGCTGATCATGATATTGGCTTCTTAATAGCTTGTGTATATTCCACTCTCATGAACCCTTTTTTTCCTTCCCCCCTCCCCCTCTTTTCGTGTATTGTTGGGATTAAGTGGTGCCAAAAACTCTGGACGCAGCAGCAGATTCTGTATTTAGCTGTTAAAAAGTGCGTACGAAACTCCTGTGTTTTATCGGTTCTTTGATTGAATAATTGCTCGAATTCGTTTGAAACATTGATTTCCTTGATTTGAATTCCTGAAGAAGGTGAGACCGATGCTGCTGCCGTTCATTAATTTTAGCGCTCTGCGTGAAGGATATCATGTCTTAAATATACAATTTGGCATCTGGAAGTGCATGCAAATTCCTCTGCACCCGAAGTGCAAATTCTTAGCAACAGCAGAATCTTTTTACAGGATGGTTTTAATCTCAAGATTATGGGACGGTGTTGGTTGGTTTGGGGCCCCATCTACGTATTCCAATTAGCCGATTCCGCTATTCTGCCGAGATCTGTGCAAGGATGGGAAGGGACCAAGGAGAGGAGGCGGCGGGGGGAAGCCATCTTGGAGAGAGCAAGAGCCTGAAAAGACCATCCAAAGATCTTTCAGGGCAGACGAAATAACTGACGATTTGTCCCAAAAACAGTTCAGGATTGTGGAACGTCCCTTTCTCCAACCAACCAACCAACCAACCAACCAACCAGCTGCTTCCACTCTGCTAATCTTCTCGGTCTGATTTATTCCAGTGCACGAGCAAGAAAGCAAGCTCGCTTGAAGGCCTCTCACTTTCTGAGGAGCGTGAAGGTTTTTGCTTCCAGCAATCGCAGCATGCTTAAATTGACTTCCTCATAACTCTAGTATTACTAATAGTACGGTAAATGATGGATACTGGTCAAGCACGGGTTTTTCATGATGGATTTTGGGTTTGTCGGTGATCCTCGTCCGATCATCCGGATCTGGTCGGGGTTTCAGTGCAGCGACCTGACAAGGAACACGATGCATCTGATCTTTTACTTCTTACAGAGGAATATGATTATGCCATGTTAGATACTTAGATGAAGATCCGAGGATGGATGATATATTATCCCTCTCCACCCGGTCATCCTGTTGGTTCTCTATATACTATGGAGCATGTTATTAACAAATGTGTTCCAAAAATCTATGCACTTCAGTGTTGGTGGTATGTATGGCACCTAAAAATTACTCTATCTCGATAAAATAATATTTTTTACTAAATTTTATAACCAAAAAAATTTAAAAAATCAAATTGATAGACAGCCCTACATAAAGCGCGCAGCACAGCTAGCCGAGCCAAGCATGCATATGGCCACCAAACCACTATCCTTAAAATTCAACATCGTCTTAGAAGAATAAGATTTCTATAACATGATTACATGGGACTGGAAAAAAAAAAAGAAGAAAAGAAATATTTTGAAGCTTTAGAAATAACAAAAAAAAAAGAAGAGATTTTTCAAAATTGAAAATTTCCAACATTTATATTTTTTAAATTATATGGGACTTCTAATTCTTGACAAATTCATATTCATGTTCATGGCTGGTTGATCCATCGGATTGCTGGATTTTGAAAGTGTACTACTTACTAGTAGGATTGTACGTCTTGATATTTGCAACGACTTGAGCCGCCCGAGAGATCCGCATGGTCTTGGCCTTATAATCATGGCTCGTGCCATTCCCATTCGTGGAGTTGTGGTCCTTGGGTTGGATTCTCGGTATCCATTCACATGGGTCCGAAGGCTCTTTTTTTCTTCCATCCCCAAGCCGATCATGGTTCCAAAAAGGTTCTCGCTTCGCCTGTTTGCTCCGGAGAACGCACACGCCCAACGTTGCAATCATCAATTGCTTATCTCTGCTTCAACTCTATGTTCTCTTTCTTATGGAGACACATGTAAAGTAGGCTGGGTGGACATTGATGGTGTAGCCTTTTCGGTGAACAGCGGTGCGGTCCGGATAGTTGCCATCCACTACATTCCAAGTCTTGTGGCTGCCCAATGAACACCAACTCGGCCCATCTCAAACAGACACGCCTTTCCAATTGCCAAATTTTGTTGGCTCCGGTGCTTTGGCTAAGTTCCCAAACCTCCCCTGGTTTTAGATAAGGGATGGGGAAGTTTCACCCGCAGGAGAAGACAATGTACCCGGACTCATTTCCTTACAAAATACTTGACGCCAATTTGTGTTCCTAAATTCGTAGTAACCCCAAGAGTAGGTCTGTTTGCTTCCCCTCTCAAATTTCTCGACGCCAATTTGTGTTCCTAAATTCGTAGTAACCCCAAGAGTAGGCCTGTTTGCTTTCCCTCTCAAATTTCTCGGATTTGAAAATCTGCGTCTCCATCCTGGCCTCGGGCACAAGCGGTGTCCATCCTGCTCAAGAGAACTTGTATTACAAACCAACCCTACCATCCTTTTTATGTGCGGCAAAACTAAAAATAATCTCTATCCCGGATAGATCTCCTAAAAAAAATAGAAGAGAGAGAGAGGGGGAGAAAAAAAAATTCAAGTAACAAAAACGTGGTAATCTAGGCTTTCTCGCGTATGCATTGCAGATAACCACGTGCGTCAAAATCATGTGAAATATCGTCATTAGACTAGATGGCAACAGCATTAAGGGCTCGTTTGGTTCGCGAAAAAAGAAGAGGAGAAAGTGTGGTCAACAGAAAAGTAATGAGATGCCTCTTATTTGGTTGGAGTTTTCAAAGGAGAGAGAAAGAAAAGTTATATTTCCATGAAAATATGATTCCCACGTTTCATAAAAAAGTCTTTTTCATGAGAAATATAAAAAAGTTACTTTCCCATGAGCTGAAAATAACTCCATTTTTATTTTTTTTCAAAAAAGTCATTCAGTATTAAAGAGGTATTAAAGACTTAATAAAAATTATATATAATTTTTTCAGAAAAGTAGATGGTCAACTAAATATAAGTACTCTTAAAATTTGTTACTTTTTTATTGTCAATCAAATATACCAAAACAAAAATTAAAATATTTTTTTTAAAAAAATTTATATATCTTCTGCGAACCAAACAAGCCCGAGGAAGGGAAGAGAAAGAGGGATGGCGAGGCAGACAAAACCAACGGGCGATGGAGTGGAGCGATCTCCATTTAATGATTGGCGTCGCACCTTTTTGGCGGAGCACCAACCATCAACTTTGAAGGTAAAACCGTCAATTTTGAAGGCGAGCACTATCGTCCTATCATAAACTTAAATCATCAGGTGGAAGTGGTCGTGGCACAGTCTGCCAGCAGCCACGTCAACCATTCCAGCCGCCAGGAGCATGTCCATCGTGAATCTCGCTGTGTCTAATTTAGGCCCAAACTGGCATCCAAATCTTCCGCTGACACCCACCGTCCCTCTCCACTCTCCGGCTCATATGAACTCTAATTGATGGGACCTTTGAAATCATATGATGCTCAGAACCTCATCAACCTCATTAATTATTTCTCCTTCATCTCCTTTTCCTCTCATAAACTTGTTGTTAAAAAAAAAAACAAAAATTAAATCTTAAAATCCTCCTCAACCTCCAAGATAATAATACTATATTGTTACACGTCTTAAATTCCTCCATATTTAAAACAGCACTAGCGCTTAAACAAAAAAAAAGGGAGCGAGAAAAAGAAGGGGGAACAAAGGGAGGAGGAGCCGCTTTACCTACATTAAACCGCTCCCTTCGTGCTTCCAAAGTTCCCTCTTTGGTTTCCCTTCCGGGGTCTATTTATACTTATACAAATAAAAAAAAAGTTCTTTCGGATGGTAGGAGGAGGAGAAGGCGGAGGAGAAGGAGGGAGACGGAGACAGAGACAGAGAGAGAGAGAGAGAGAGAGAGAGAGAGAGAGCCGGTGTAGTGAGGAAAGGGTATCGGGAATCGGTGGTTTAGGCAGCTATCCTCCTCCCCTGTTCCCCTTTTTCTCTTCTCCCTAGAGGAAGGATTTCGAAATGCGCCTCCTTTCCGTAGCTCACCGCTAGATTTGAAGCAGAAAGCTGAGAACGTTGGAAGCTTTTCTCTCCTACGGATCGTCGTTGCAAGCTAGCAGAGAAGGCAAGATAGTTAAGGGGGGTTGTAGGTCATCTCGGCCGGAGAACAGGAAGCTTATCCAAATAAACCGTCCGAAAAAGGAAAAGGCTTTTATGTTGCTCGGAAAAGGAGAGATCCTAGGGACTCCAAGCTCGTCCCCTGCCAGAAAGAAGAGCAAAAACAGAGGAGCCCCAGAAATCTCCCTTCCTCGACCCAAGGAGCCATCTGTCTCAGGAGGAACGGACCCGCAAACTGGAGAATCCAGAGAGGAGGACGTCCTCGAAATCTCAGGAGGAACCGAAACGAGGAGGAGGAGGGCTCTAGCCAACGGAAACGGGTATCAGGGGGTTCCAGTCGCTCGACGGACCAAGCTCGAGACCTCCGGCGATTCGCTCTCCCCTTCAGTACAGTGTATCCCCTCGTCTGCTGGAATCGGAAAGGAGGTGCCTTTCTGGAAGAGAAGAGATACGGCGATGGCGAACAAGGGGAAGGCGAGCCAGGGGGGGAGGAGGAGGAGGAGGAGGAATCCGGGACGGATTTGGGGGCTCGCCATGTTCGCGTCCGTGACGCTGAACCTGGCCCTCTTGGCAGTCCTCATGGGGCCTCTATATAAAGGCGGCGAAGGGCTGGGGAGTTGCCCAGCCGGAGGGGGCGGCATAGCGCTGGAGGAGACGAAGGTGGCGATGGACGCCGCCGCGCCGGTGCCGCCGATGGAGCAGGATAAGGAAGACATGGCCGCGGGGCAGGACATCGACGTCAGCTCGACCAGCGGCACGCGCCCCGTCTCCTGGGACTCCGTCATTGACCTCGTCCAGTGAGTACTCTTACCGCCCTCTCGCCTTTCTTATTCCACCGTTTTGGTCGGATCCCGTCACCGGAGGTGACGCGATGGCGACGGGATCTTGGCTCCGAATGCGTGCGATGTCTCGCGGGTTCTGGTGCGAGGTTGAGAGAGGCGTGTGAGCGTCTTCATTAAGGCTCTCTTCCAGGTTGCTGTCAGTGGAACTCTTTCAGGCGGTTCAAAGCAGTTATGGTGCTGGCCCGAGAGAGAGAGAGAGAGAGTGCTATTTTCGTAAATAAATCGACCAGGTTTACCGTGTCAATTCACCAACCTATCTATATTCTTATTACTTGTAACATTAGTTACTCTATCATGATATTGATTTTTTTTTTTTTTGAAATATAGAAGAATTCTTCAAACAGTCATTATGATTCTCCTTGTAATTCTTTTCTATGGCATTACTAAAACTATTCAACTGTTCATAAATTCAACAACTTATTTGCGAAGTATGCATGCGCTATGTTCCTTTTTTTTTTTTGCTTGCTTGCTTGCTTTAAAAAAGACTTTTTTTTATATGGTACAACAAAAAAAAAAGACTCTTTTGGATTTCAAATTAATGATGCAATATCTTACTGTTGATGGTGGAGTTTTTCCATTGTGGATTTCTTTTCTAATACATTCTCCACATTTTGTTCTGAATTCCGAACCTTCAATTGCCCCTTGGTGTACCGTTCCTGGACGCAGTGGAGACCCGACCATGTTTGAGTCATTTTGGAAGTGGATGGGGGAGCGAGGCGCCATCGTCATCCCGGCGTGGCAAACCATGAGCTACTTCTCAGACGTCACCAACGTATGCTGGTTTCTGGAGCCTGAGTTCGCCAAAGAGGTCCGGCGCCTCCACAACCTCGTAGGCAATGCTGTGACCGACGACCGCTACATCATCGCCGGCACCGGCTCGACCCAACTCTTCCAGTCTGCACTCTATGCTCTATCTCCCTCCAACGCCTCTGAGCCCATCAACGTTGTTTCTGCTGCCCCTTACTACTCGGTAAGCTCGGGGAATCTCTATTGTCTTTTATTTTTCCTTTGGTGTTGAAAGATCGGCTTTACCTGTGCTGCTGTGCTTCTTAAACAAGAAGGATTTATTCTGTTTAACGCAAATCTCTTTAGTCAGTGGGCACCGTCGCTGTCATATCATTCCTTGTTATTAAATACGATAAGCACACGATATAGATATAACGAAGGCGATTATCTTTCTGGGCCATACCTGCTTGTCCCTGATGCTTGGTGCCCAAGCATTGGTTGCAACTTCGTTTTTAATCGAAGTTGACTGATGCTTCTCATCTTATGTCTTCCTACTGCGATTGTAACCTGGTTTTTTATTTGGAGTTTAATTCCAATCTTATGTCAGTCATTCATGTTCCTGAAGTTCAAACAAAACAATATGGGTGCCGAGCTTCTTGTTTCTGGGTAGCATGATCGACCTAATGCATGTTTTGTAGTTCCATGGGATCCATGCAATTTCTATTTTAATTCACCTGAATCATCTAATTGATGCATTTCTGCTAGAAAGCAACCATGATGCGTGCATTTCTTTGTTCCTAGTAAAAAGAAGTTCAACTTCCGTAGCCCGATGACATAAATCAAATGCCAGATTGGCTTTCGATGATCCAGTGGGTCCACAAACTGCATAGGTTAAGCAACTGATAGGAGAATGAATCTTTTTCTCCCATTCCTTTGACCGGATGTGGGTGCTTGTTTGTCATGAAAGTTTCTGAAGCTTCTTGCGGCCTTCCGCTCGTGTTCTTAGTTTGCCTGGGGCATAGTTTTCTTATAGTTTTTTTTTCATATAATGTTCTGATATGTCTTTCATCTATCATTGCATCTTCGTAATTAATTAAGATCTTTCTAATCTATGGCTATCGAAGTGCTGCGGAAGGCTTGATGCACCCAGTTCCATTTGGCGCGTGCAGTGTTTACTACATTTTGTGCCTCCTGTCCACTATCTGATCTATTTCTCATAGACACCACTGTGTTGCACACAATTGCATGCAGCGAGCACTATAATCCGACCAGGTTGATCTATAAAGATCCTGATGATTTAGGATATTCTGCTGTTTTGGACTGAGTGCTGCCTAGGAATATGATCTGCGAATTGAGCTTGACTTCTCTAACTGCAGTCCTACCCAGCAGTGACAGACTACCTCCAGTCAGGGCTTTTCCGGTGGGCCGGGGATGCATACGCCTACAAAGGCGACAAATACATTGAGCTCGTATGTTCCCCCAACAACCCTGATGGCTCTATACGGGCGGCGGTGCTGAACTCCGATGCCGGAAAGACAGTCCATGACTTGGCCTACTATTGGCCTCAGTATACTCCCATTAGCGGTCCAGCAGACCATGATATTATGCTCTTCACAGTCTCGAAAAGCAGCGGCCATGCCGGAACTCGACTTGGGTGACCATCCATCTTCACCGTCTAGTTTACCAGATTATTGTGATAGTTAAATCTCACTAGTCTACCGTTATTTTTAACTTGAAATTTACTAGCTAGGATGGTCTCTGATGACCAGGTGGGCGATAGTGAAGGACAGAGCTGTTGCTAAGAAAATGGTCAAGTTCATCGAGCTGAATACTATTGGAGTGTCCAAGGACTCGCAACTCCGAGCAGCAAAGCTACTTAAAGTGGTCTCAGATGGTTATGAGCTCCCTAACACTGAGAACAGAAACAAGTTCTTCGACTATGGCCGACGGCTCATGACCATGCGGTGGAAAAAGTTGCAAGAAGCTGTCAAAAATTCAGGCATCTTTAGCCTACCCGAGTTTCCGACCGGCACTTGCAAGTTCACCGGAGAGAGTACTGGAACCAATCCTGGTATGCAACTCTAGCTGCTGTACACCTCTTTTCTAATACGTAATAAAACTGGAATGCTGCATTAGTTAGCTTTTCATGAAGACCTCCTAAGCTAGTTTGCTTCCTTCTTCTGAATCAATAATAGTAACCTGACCCTACAAATGTTCGAAAACTGAGGATCAATCCTGTATTGACCAAGGGTGGAGGATTGAACCGATGAAGGGAATCAATGAGTATGCATGTACGCAGCCCTAAGGATCTTGATACAACCCTTTTTAGCCTTCAAACATTCTTTTAGGTTTCTTGTAACATTTTCTTGTCTGAATACTGTGTTTTTAAAGAAAATAAAATATGGACATCAAGTTAACTAATCCTAGCTGCAGTTTCACGTATGTGCTGAGACTACAAATACGCATATTTCATACAAATGATATATTACACACTCCAAACTTTATATTAATATACAGGCATCCATATTGGCATTTGAAAATTAATTAGATTGCTAAGAACCACAAATCCGTAAAGAAGGGGCATACCAACAATTACAACTGATAGATCCATCAGTCACTAAAGAAGACTCAAGGTAGAACTAATCATCCAAGAAAATAGCATATAAACATATATACGTAATAGCAATCAATAACAAAATCATATCGTTCGAAATCTTAATACAGTCCCTCACTTTTTTGCTATTATGAGTGCTGCTCTAGTGTCATATACTAATAATGATGTTCATGGTAGTCCCTTATGCGGTGATTGTGCTGTATCAGCCGATCAACCTTATATGACCATTGTGAAAGCAGCACTCTGGCCTGCTCTAGAATCCTGAATATACCCTCCATATCTCCTCGGCTCTATCTGAATGTTTAATTCCTATATGCATTATGTACAGAGGTCGACCAAGTTACTTTTCATTTTGAGGTTTTAATTCTTATTTTTAAACATATATATTTATATTTAATTAGTTATACATTAATTCTTAAATAAAAATGAGTTTACTCGTGAAAATGATATCTCGGTTATTAATTTGCAATTATCTAATACTTCCAGTATATTTTTTAAGGTATAATATTTCTAATATATTTTATATAATTGTTTGAAAATTTGCTAAAAATTAATATTTTTTGCAAGCAAAAAAACTTTTAGACTCAGAATATAGCCCACGGTTAGCTATCATACCATATATAATATTTGAAATATTATGTAAATAATTAAATTTTGAAATTATGAATAAGGAAGAAAATTAAGTTTAACTCAGGTTTTTTTGTAGATGGGCTTTATATACACAAAACAGGAACTGGACGGATATATATAATACATTCGTCGGGTTCGTTTTTCCATTTATTTAATTTTCCAGCCTAGGCTTGAGTAAAACTTGAACATGCCGAACTTTATCCCATTATTTCTGAAATTTAGTAGCTTGCGAGTATCATAATTACAAACATGATACGAGATTTTACTTATGAATTTTATATATTTAATATTTTTTACATTGCACTTCGGTATAAATAATTTTAAAAACAAGTAGTAGCTCAAAAAAAAAAAGAAAAAGAAATTTAGTATGTATGTTGAATAAACCATTCTCTAAGTCATTTCCAGAAATCATTCCAAACAAACATCATTTGATTGGATTACTTTTGGACTAAATAAGGTGTGAGTTTTGGGGTTAGATCCGGAACATCCAAAATTCTAGTATTTGAGCTTGGATCGATGCTCTCGAGCATGAAGCCAACCATTATATGACCATTTTGAAAAAATTTTGCGGTATCTCCTCTCGGTTTAGTGATTTTGGGATACTTAGACCCGGATTTTGAGATTTTTTTTTTTTTAAAAAAAAAAAGAGAAGGAAGGAGCAAGTTTCTTACCTCAGTGGGATGGTTTTTGAAGCTTAAATATGTGGATTTAAAGTGGAAGAGCTCGAGATGCCAAAACCCCAACCTTCCTCACCTCCTTTTTCCTGCGTTTTCTGGCCATCAAACCATGGAATAGAATCTTACCAAAAAAAAAAAACGAATAGAAAAGGGGAAAAAAGGGAAAACAATGGGCCCCAGGCATTCCCAGCGTACCGGCCCTGAATTACAAGCGGTCTAGGTACGAACCGACAGTGGTTCAGCCTGAACCGCTTGGTCTGTAAGCGGTTTGGGTGCGGTCGCTCCTGATCCGCCTCTGAACCGGGCAACTGGCCACGGGTGAACCAATTCCTCTTTAGTTCAATCCGAACCGTGTATCCAACCGAGCGGTTTTCCAATTCTTATATAACTACCGATTCCTTTGGTCTCATCAATTTTCTAGATTCGATATGCATTCGAAGACAGATAGGCTGTGGCGCCTTCAAGATATCTCGTCACTTTTTATGGCGCGTTCACGTGGAATCCAATAGGTCTTGAAACTCTAGTTGGATTTCCATCGCACCCTGCTAGTCTTGCCATGCTTTAATACAATGGATAAGTTATTCCTTTGGATGTCATAAGATTTTTTTTTTTTTTGTCCGAGAAATATAGCATACATCTTCATTTGTTCATCAGCATAAAGATTTAGATGTTACTCAATTTGACCAAGAAATCTAATTGAAGTTGAGGGAAATAATTATGGCTGGAGTCTGGTTAGTTTTATTGATAGAAGATTAAACTAAGCTAAATTGTTCATGCATGATCTGAAGTTTTTTCATCATCTTTCGTTTGCCTTGACTGCGTGCAGCTTTTGCATGGCTGAAGTGTGAAAAGGAGGGGGTAGAAGACTGCGCGAGCTTTCTAAGGAGGCATAGAATACTTACTAGGAGCGGTAGGCACTTTGGAGCGGAGCCGAAATACGTGCGCGTTAGTATGTTGGATCGGGACGAGACCTTCCAACTCTTCATTGAACGGCTGTCCTCCCTTAACTGAGGCATCTACTTTTTGTTTGCCTGTAAGAAAAGCTTTGACAGGGGATCAAGATCATTTTGTATATAGTGTTTTCTTTTCTTTCTTTCCCTTTTTTTTTTTTGTTGCCCCCTTAAGTTGGTCTTTCCCCTTGTTAAAGACTAATTTTCCTTTGTAATTATACTACAAGTGTTTTCCTTTGGTTACGTTTCCTTCCAAGATATATATATAATCTAATTCATGTAAGTAATATTATTCTTGATAACAGAGCCTTGGGGACTTGGAATTAGTGGGCCAAATTTACAATTGAAATTCTATAGTTATCGATAAATAAATTCATAAATCAATGGACATAAGTTGACAGCAATCACTCTTATCCATTAATCAACCTTCGGAAAGGCAGCTTTATTTCTTTATTTAGAAATGTTTGAGAGCTCCATCCATATTTGAAATCCTACATCCATCAATAGTAAATTCACAAAGCGTTGAATTAGTGAAGAGAATGATTAAACTTGATGGTAGGCAGTCTTATATAATTACTTACTGATGTGGGGTCGGAACCCCGACACCAGCCCACACACCGGCCGAGCAGGGAAAGCATCTGCGTCCCTCCCGAGGTATTGTCCGCTCTGGGATTGCCGCTTCGGGTCTGCGGGAGGTCGCCCAGGAAAGTCGCCCAGGGCCGGAGCCCAATGACAGTCCCAATGACAGTCCCGAGCCCTGACGGCGCGGGGGTCCGCGGAGGTTGCCCCCTACCCTCACGGTTTTGTCCTATAAAAGGCGCCTCGTGAGGAAAGGTTTTAGGCCTCCTCATTATAAGGCACAGACCTTTCCGCTGATTAGCCGATGTGGGACTAAACTGGGAACCCCATCCCACAACACAGCCCCCTCAGTGGGAAGGTCTGTGCGTGGCCGGGGCCCTTCCTCTAGCGCCATCTGATGTGGGGTCGGAACCCCGACACCAGCCCACACACCGGCCGAGCAGGGAAAGCATCTGCGTCCCTCCCGAGGTATTGTCCGCTCTGGGATTGCCGCTTCGGGTCTGCGGGAGGTCGCCCAGGGCCGGAGCCCAATGACAGTCCCAATGACAGTCTCGAGCCCTGACGGCGCGGGGTCCGCGGAGGTTGCCCCCTACCCTCACGGTTTTGTCCTATAAAAGGTGCCTCGTGAGGAAAGGTTTTAGGCCTCCTCATTATAAGGCACAGACCTTTCCGCTGATTAGCCGATGTGGAACTAAACTGGGAACCCCATCCCACAACACTTACCATCGGCGTTGGTGGTAGGGCGGTGCTTTCTCTAACAACAGAACTGACATCAGACACAGAACAGTCTATAAGACCGACCAAGAACTGAAGCGAACTAAACGAGAATGTCACCCATGTACAGAACAACACTTCCATCCCAAATTAACAGGCCGCCGCCGCCGCCGCCCGCAGCAGCAGAAGACCAGGTTTTACGTGCTGGCCACCTCTTGGGCTTTCTCCTGGATCCCCTGACCGACGCCCTTGGCCCGCTGCCCGACACGGCCCGCCGCCTCCGCCATCCGCCGCTTCGCGTGCTCCATGCCCTCCGGCCTCCGCCGCCGCCCCCTCATGTAGCTTACCACCCACGACAGCGCCACTAGCGCGGTCAGCCCCAACGCCCCCGACGCCACCAATCCCGTCACCGCCAGCCCTATCGCCATCGCTGCCGGTACCAGCACCGGGCTGAAGAGCACGAACAGCGGCGCCGCCACGGCGAGCCCGATAACGGTGCCGGTGAGGGTGATGCCGGAGAGGGCGAGAAGGATGCCGCCGATGGCGAGGAGAGTGACCGCCACCAGGACTTGGGAGGCCGAGGGGACCTTCTCCGGGAGGAATATCTTGATGCGCTCCACTGCCGCCGGCGGTGGTGGCCTGTATTGGCTCTCATACTCCGTCATGATCGCCATTACTCGGCGATTTGGGGAGATCCGGGTTCATCAGGGAGAGCAAATTTGGGTTTTAGAGGGAGGGGGAAGCGGGACACGTGTGAATGGTGCTGCTGCGTGTCTTGCGGAAAGGGAGCGTCCGGCTCTTGACTCATCGCCACGTTTACATGGAGGGAGAGCGGGGCACGTGTGATACTGCTGACGCGTGTCTTCTTGGCCGGTTTCTGCGGGCATCCGATGGTGCGTTCCTCCGGCATCGTTTCTCATCTATCCCTCTCTTTCTTGACCATTTTTTGCCTTTTTAACAAAAAAATATTAAACTATTTGTATTTGTATCGAAAAGGAGATATATACGAAGCATCAGGCTGCTTTATCAATGGAAGTATTTAATGCAACTCAAAAACCATAAATAAAGACTTGAGTAACATTCATTCTTGATGATAAATAATTATTTTACCGGTGAAAAAAAATATTAACAAAAGCCATGCATGCAAGTAGGGAGCATCAAAGATGTTGATATTATTAGGGGTAGAAAATTTTGGTATCTAATATCACATGCGTGTGTATGTATAGAGAGAGAGAAAATAAAATAAAAATTTATTTGTGGAGAGCTTTTCATTCATCAAATGAATGGTCAATTTAATAACATTATTAATAAAATATATTATTTAGCATGGCTCTTATTTAATATAGCTTTTTATCTAATTTTATTAATAATAAATTTAATAACTTATTAAATTGTATTAAATGTAGAATCTTTCATTAGTATTACTAAATTAATACAGAAACTAATTATATTATTATAACTATGCTTACTTAATATATACTGATATTAATAATTTTTTTATTAGATTATACTAATATTTTTGATTAATTCTATTGTATTTTTTGTGTTCATTACTTTACTTAAAAGTGAAAGAACAATTACTAATAATCATGTTATATTGTATTTAACTATCCTTTGGATGCAATACTTTTTTTCATTATACATAAGTTGGATCATAAACTGATTATTTAATAATAATATATTATTTTACTATATCGATGGATATACATATAATATTACAATTCTATAGCGTGATAATGTGTTATTAATATCAAAAAATTATTTAGAAAATAATTTAGCTCTCATAACTGCCGTATTCTATTTTATTTTTGTTGCCTATTTTATTATATCTATTCTATTTTGTATTCCAAGAACAACTTAAAAAAGAATAAAAAATTGCACTTCAGGCATCGTGCAGGTTCCATTCTAGTTTACTTTATGATAATAATGTTATTGTTTGTCCCAAGGTCTCGATTTAAGATTGCAATGCTATTAACTAAACTTTGGTTATCGTGACAGAGTTATCCAAGAGTATCCTATTCGATTAGCTGTAAGCGGTAAATAAGGAAACCAAGTCTTTCGCAATATGGGGTTAAGGGACAAGAATAGACAGCAGTTTAACTTGTAAATGACTTTTAAGTGAAGCCGCAATATACTGAAAACACCACTATCGATTTGGAAGCAAAATTGTTTGGACTAACAAGGCTGGGTTCTTTTCTTTTTGATGGGGCATACAATTCCGTACATGTTTATTATTATTATTTTTTGGGAAAATTCTTCTATCTGAATCTAAATATATGAATACCGTATCACAAAAAAAATAACGCAAACAGGATTGCATTAAAAAAGAAATGAAGGATGTAAACAGGAAATTTGTAGCAAATAAGACAAGCAAGCACTACATATCATTACAAACATGCAAGATATATAACATGTGTGAAATAATGTAAGTTAACTAAAATATTTAATTTATATTATATTAACAATTCTAAGCTAATAGCAAGGGATTCCAAAAAAAACTGCTTCCTATTCTAGTGTACTGCTGAGTTCTGTTGTAGGAGTAAACTAAGGGAGAATGAATGCTTCTTTTAAAATCTTAATCGTCCCTGACCGCACATTAGTAGATCCAAAAGGCATAACCAACTGTAGAACCAGCACTAAAACAGCAAAAGGTCTCATTTTTTTTTGGCATGATTAAAGAGAAAGAATAATGGAAAAGAAGAAAAATTATAATCAACTTTGAGACAAGCGGAAAAATAGAAAAAAACAGCCTTTTCATTGGAATAAAAAATAACAAAAAAGAGAAAATTTTGGTGTTGAGCAATGAACGTACGTCTGATAAGCTAAGCTGAACCGAGAACTTTTCAATTCCACAGCAAGGGCAGTGTAAGGACCCATTATTTTGGGCCTGGGCCGCATCACGTGCTTCGCCACTTTCGATTTCTTCCTCCAATTTTGCTGGAGGGAGAATGTCTAAAGGCACCAAATCCTTTCATGTTGAGCCCATTTTTTATCTATAAAAGTGTTTCTTTCCTCCTCCTTGTGCATCTATCTTGGATGTTCTCCCATTAAAGGGATAGATCTCTAGATATTCTGTGGGATATACTCGGGGATTTCACCATCAATCCGGCCGAGAGAGCTCACCCGAGGCAAGGTAAGCTTCCTCTCTTCCTTTTTTCCCCAATTTTGAGCCGCTGTTTTGCTTGGAATTCGTTCAGCGAGTCGCCGGATTGCTGGTAACAGGATATCCCCTAATTTGATGTCTCTTTTCTTCCATTTTTGCCGGCCATCATTGGGCGTGGCACGCCACCGACACTGCCATGGGTCGTCGGCTACTGGGGGTTGCCGACCACGAGCAATAGCTGCCGCTGAGTGCCTTCCACCATTTGGAAAAAGAGAAAGAGAGAGACCCTTAGTTCTCTCTTCTCTTATTTTCTCTCTCTCTTCTCTCTAGTTTTTCTCTCTTTTTGTTTTTCTTTTCTTCTTTTCTCTCTTTATCTTCGTGTTTTCTCTCTCTAGTTGAGTCAAAGAAGTTTGGGTGGAAGGGACTGGTGGGTAGTCCTAGGTTACTACATGATGGTGAATCCTTTAGTGGACCAGTAGATAGTTATAAGTTGTCTGATACTTTGGATAATTTTTGATGTGGATTTGATTCTGTAAGAGAATAATTTTCTGTGCAAGAGGACGTTAAGTGGGGTTCTGCACATCCCGATTCATAGATCACGGTGTGAGCAAATGATTAGTCTGTCTACAATATCAGCATAGAGATAAGAATCCTCGTACACTAGCCTACATGATTATAAATATTTTGTTCACATATATTTATGATATGCTAATAATTAAGATAAGATGCAAGATTTTTTTATAATTATTTATGTATCAATTTATATTTTGATCATGCATGCTTGTAGTTGATAGTATGATGGATGCATATATGAGTATAACTTATATTTGCATAATAAGATAGTGCTTTTAACTAACCATGTTATATTAATTGCCCTGTCATGAGTGAAAAAATTACTTATCAATTGCTTCGTCACAAACAGAAAACGTGGCTATGGTTAATCTGCAACTAAACATAAATATGAACCTGTGTAGACTCTAGGCTAATCTCGTTACTATCGATTGTCCTGTCATGAATGGAAAACATCATACTTATTGATTGCCCCATCATGGGCGAAAAATGTGACACCTATTGATTGTCCTGTCATGGGCAGAAAACGTGACTGGAATTTGGCCTAAAATTGAAAGAATATAGGGTCTTGGATCCGGAATGGATTGTAGAAAATTTAATGATAAACTACTAGAATTACTATTGGAAAAAAAATTGGATATTGTATGATGTATCGCTTTGAGTGGGTGTTAATATAGATATTTGATTGTATATGAAATTTGTTTATATTGAATATTGCTAATAACCAGACCATTATTTTGTGATACTCATGTTATTTTCAGCTGTATATTATTATGATGGTGTAGGGTTGTGTGTGAAAGAAATTCTTATTGGGTTGTAAAGCTCATATCTCTTGTTGCATATCTTTTTTAGAGCCACATGACGCATGGATTTTGGATGGGTTGGCATGAAGTTTGAACAGCAGTCATTAGCTAGTTAGCTAATTTATTTTCTGATGCCAATGGACGGTTAAAATTTTGAATTTGAATATCTGAATTGTTTGATCATGATGGAATTCAGTAGTTGGATCCTTTTGGCTATATTTAGTTGATTTAAATTTATGAATTCATTGAAAAATTATTTATCTAGACCTTGCATGAACTTTAGGGAACCTCTCTAGAGTTCGTTTGGCCATGTTACATGGTCAACCAAGATGATGGATTCGAGGTGTGACAGGCAGCTTCCATTTATAGATGGAATACACCATGAAAGCCCTAGAAGATTGAACTACCAATGAGAAGTAGTGAAACAAGGCAGAGTTAGATTTATTAGGATCAAGAAGTAGAAAAGGGAGAGGTCGACAATTTCTCAAAGGAAAGAGAGGAGTTAAGGGACACCTTTAGGGGGGTGGGGAGCAAACGGGGAGCCCCTTTGGCATCGACGAGGTGAGCCACTACTGGTCAAAGTAGTCGGAGTGATGACGAGATGATGAGATTCCTCTTCTTGTGGGTTAAGGTCAACTATTGAAGAGATATGAAGGAAGCAAATGAACAGGAGAGGGAGAACTCTAGCAAGGGAATGGAGAGGAATGAGGGAGTGGCTTTGTTTGCTTATAGTCTAGCATAGAACGAGAAGGGATGTGGAATGAAAATCTGGTCGCCAACTCAGTTTGGGATCGACTTGAACTTGACGATGAATAGATAGAATATGGATCAAATGTCGCATTCATTAAAAGTTTAAAACTATTGGTTTGATTATGGGTTTGAAATTTCTTAAATTTGACCTAACTTGAACTCGATGCAAACCTATATAAACTATTTAATTTATTAGATAATATTAATTTTGTTTATATATCTGATTTCTAAAGTTTTAGTATATTAAACTTTGTTTTATAATTAAAAGGGGCAGAAAGAATAAAAGTCATGATGGTTTAGAACATGTTTTGAATATTTGTATTTGACTTGAAGCAAAATATATTTTTCAAACTTTATCATTCTTATGTAGTTAAGTATCAACTATTTGTTGTTCTTGATTTAATTATTATAACATGTTTTTCATGTTTTATTTATTAAGTTTTCAAAATATTGAATTTGATCTATATATTTGTTATATAATCTTATTGGATCCTTCATTAAACGGGTATAGAGAAAAGTAAGACCCAAAATTCTTAATAAAGCCTAGGGATGCAAATAGGTCAGGTTGGACCGAGTCACGAGTGACCTTGACTTAATCCAGTTCTTTATTGGGGTCTTAATGTTGGACCCAGACCGAACCCAATAGAAGATTTTATTGGGTCAGATCAGGTCTATGGCTATAATTTTTGACCCAACGGGTTATTCGGGTCGGGCCGGGTCCATGCATAATATGATCCTAACCCAAAATATTCAGATCCAAGTTGGGTTTGGTTCGAGTCTGGGCAAGGATCTAAGCCAATACTCTAATGACTTTACTTACACCGCAAAATAACTGTATCTAAGGATTTTTCACTTCTTTAAAATAAGATTGATAGAGATATAGAAATCAAATATTATCATTAAAGATAATGAATAAATATATATTTTGCTTAAAAATGGGTTAATGTTTATTATATTTAATATGTAGAACATGCTTGAGATATTATTAGCACAAGCTGGCATGACCAAGTTTGGATATAATCTGAGTTCAGATACTATTAGCCATTTATTGACCCACTATTAATTCATTAAACTAAAGCAGCAAGTTGCATAGACAAAGACTCATGAGGCTCAAGCTGCTTGTGAAAGCCCTACTACCATTGAACCTAACACCAAACAAAGCCTTGACTCAATGACAAGGTTGGGTCGACATTGCCAAACAGACAGAATAAACTTATGGACCTTCGCCTATTTTCAGTAACAGTGATATTTGTCTTTTTTTTAAAGTTGATTTCATCTGCAACACCAATGCTACAACATATTGCTGCATTTGTTGCTTCCTCTTCTTTTTAAGAAAATAAATTTTTCCATACATATTTATTTTTTCTGATTTCATCCAAGCTAAATGCAATCAATGAAAGCATTTATACTCTTAACGAGCTGGGTCGAGTCGTAGGGTTGGAAATTTAAAATTATCCAAATTTTAAATGAGGACTGAATTCAAAAAATCCAAACTCAACTCCTAAAATGGGATTGTTTCAATTTTTGAATCCAACCCGCTTCCTAGGTCCTTTAAAATAGATTAGATTAGTGCTAATTTAATTGGATGGGACGGGATTATGGATCAATCTCAGGTAGCGCCCAACATTTTAGTACCAAGATCTTGGATCCATTAAAACCCATTTCCCATCATGTCAATTCTTTTTAAGCTATTATCAAGATCCACGTACACTTTTTTTTTAAAAAATCTATTTTAAAAGTACATGTAACCTAAGATTTGCATCGACCCGTTGCTTCTTTTTTTTTAATCTCTCTTTTCAAAAAAAAAGTACTGCTTATACTGTATGCACCAGCGTGGCTGTGCATGCGGTTACGGATCCAATCCATTACAGAACCAGCGGTCGTGATTGCCTTTGTGCATGGCCACGCTGGTGAATGCAGTGGGCAAAAATTTTTCCTCCGTTGGAGACCTAGGGCTAGGGATAGCGTGCGGCCCAAGGTTCTCACGCCGTTGGTCTCGCCGTCTTGGTCCACGGACAAATCCAATCTTCTCCCCGCTATATGAATCATCCCGGCGAGAAGATCTCCGGACCGAAACGATCTCTCCCCTCTTTTTTGTCATTTGATCATTTCCCTCTCTTACTCCCCTCCTTCTCTCTTGCATTTCAATTCCCTCTCTTATACTCCGCTCCTTCTGTCTCTCTCTAAAAACGAATCAGAGGCGGCATGGCGGTCTCAGGGGAGGCGGGCAAGGTCCAGCCCTTGGACATGTTCCTCTCCATCGGATTGGATCGACGCACGGCGGAGAACGCCCTCGTAAACCCCAAGGTCACCGCCAACCTCACGACGGTCATCAAAGAGGTCCGTGATCTGTTCCCTTCCTTCTTTCTTTTCTCCTCCCCCTTTTTGGTTTCGAATGATCTCTCCTTGAAGACTCGACACACCGATCCTGAGTTCTTGAAAAGTTACAACTCTTCCTTGCTTTCTTTCTCTTCTTCTTGGCTCCCAATGATCTTTTCTCGAAGATTCGTAGCGGCGATGCTAATTTCTTGAAAAATTTCGATTCTTGAAACCTACTCTATCAGTAGTTTATGGTTTTCTTCGTGATTCTTGAAGCGGCTGCTTCATTGAATGTGCAATTATTGGATGTTTTGCAGGCTAAAGTCGTAGATGGATGCAGCAAGACCGTTGGGAATCTCTTATACATGGTAATACAGGTCACTTTTATAAGTGAAGCAGCAGAGACCCCGAGTGATTTCTGATGCTGATTCTTTCTATTTGAGCAGGTTGCAACCAAATACCCAGCCAATGCGCTCGTCCACCGCCCAGTTCTACTTGAATACATTACTTTGTTGAAGGTAATGTTATCACAGTTTCTCAAATTTTATTCATGTAGATGTTTTCGCAAAATATTGTTCTTTTCCTCAATTCATATTGTCAAGAAACAATTAAAGAGTTTATTGTGCTGGAACTAGCATAAACTGGTTTCTGAGGTGTGGATATATGCTGCAGATAAAGAACCCTGCCCAGCTAGATGCAGCGCTAACATTTCTTTTGAACGTGGGTCCTGGAGCTTTCCAGTTGAAAGATCTTGAAGAAACTTGCGGTGTAGGTATGCTCTTTTTTTTTCCCGCGGATTTTTCATTCTCATGTTAATCATGAATAGTGTCCAAGGACATGAAAGCAGGCCGAGTCTAGGAATTTTAGAACCTGGATGATCTCGTTAAAATTCTCTATGTGGTCATGCAAGCAACTGTTTGTATGTGCTAGATTCTAGACATGGCTTGTTGTTGCTGTGTGAATTGCATGTCAAGACTCCCAGGATTTTAGATGAAATCTCCTATATTCTTTGGTTTTGCTGTCTATCCCTTCTACTTGTTTTTTTTTTCACTCGTTTTGTGCCTGAGAAATTTATTCAACACACAAGCTTCTTTATCACTTATTTCTTATATGATCGGACGTTATGTACAATATTAATGAAACATAACTGTAAATTAGCTGCTTAAATAGTAATTTCTTAACTTCCTTAATTTATGAGTCATCTACTGTTGGTCTTAAAAGATCACATGTTTAGAATGTTTTGAAACTGATTGGTGAGGTTGTTTTGTGATAGGATGCTGATGATTCCGATTGGTAACTTAAGTGCCATGACATACAAGTCAAAAAGAGTTTATGCATTGGGTATAAATGTTTGTGGATTTTTCATCTTTTATGCCCATTCAAGGATAAGGGGTTAGCGTTGCACCCAAAAAAAAAAAATGGATAAGGAGTTAGAGAAAAGTTCTAGCATAACCCGCCCTGCCAACTTATTTCCTTATTTCTTTGTCAGTTTTAGTTTGATTAGAAGGAAATTGTAACTTGGGAGCCTTCTATGGAGAGTAGAACCAAAGAGTTTGGAGAAAAGGCTTACTTGCCTAAGAATTGGAATAACTGGAATACAGAACTTGATGCTTTTCCCCTTTTACCTCTGACTTTCAATGACATGAACATTTTTTTGCTATGTACTCACCTGATATGTACACTCAGTGTATTATTCTGTGGTTGTTCTGCATTATGACATCTAAGAATGTTTTCAATGTAATGAATCTTCTTGAGAATTTTATCCTGGCTAGAAACAGATTGGTGGACACTTTTCCATCTTGTTTAAGATTTAATATCATCTCATATGATACCACTCTTGGCAAGCCAATACAATACATAGGCTGTAACTTCTTTAATAATCTATTTGATTTCTTGGACTTTTCTTTTTTGCCTATATTTTATCAAATGACCAGTTCTGTTTCCCTTACATGCAGGCGTGGAGGTTTCCATTGAAGAAATTCAGTCAGCAGTTACTGCAGTTCTGAAAGAAAATATGGAAGCCATATTGGAATTGCGCTATCATATAAATGGTCATTTTTCAAATTTGCTTTGCTTTTATATACTTCAGTGACATCTATATTATTTTTTGTGTTTCACTTTTTGAAAGCCAGTAAGTAACCTGCACTTGGCAAGTACGAGCACTATCCTCTAATTGCTATAGGATTTAGTCTCAATTTGCTGAAATAGCCTTATTGCCCTTCACTATTTGCCACAAGAGTTTTTGAGCATTGTCGAGTGCATTTTCAGTACCAGAATCACGTTGCCAGGAAACCTGGCTCTAAGCCTGATTGAGCTCTGCAATTCATTTTGTCATCACATTTTTAACTAAAAGAATCTATTTTGGTTTTTCAATTGTTTGAAATGATTGAAAGTTTGTGAAGTAATTGAAGTCTTGATTTTCTGATCATAAGTCCCAGTTGAGCCAAACTTTTGTGGCATTTACAGATCTCACCATCAAAGGTTTCATAGACTCGTGTCATTTGTATGCCATTCTTCCCCTTCATTCTTATCTTCAGCAATTGATTTTCCTTGGTTTTGTTGTGAATCAAGCTTCACATGGATCTGCTGTTTGTTATCTTCTGCCGATACTAATATGGGCTAGTCATAGCATGTAGAGTAGTTTGAATTTTCTGTGTTTATTTTGAAGCAAGCCATTTGTGATGCATGAACTTGTGAGCTCAATTTATTTGTAAGTGTTCTAATTATGGAACAAAGTGAAACAGACACATAGGCAATCATAAATGGGCACTCGTATTCTTCATATATGATATCTTTAAGGGTGGAAGACTGCAGCATTTATTACTTTGTTTTAGCATGATGGCCTATATTTGTTAGTAATATAAAGTGAATTATCTATAGCATACAATACTCCATGCACAATAGAGTAAAATAAACACAGATAAGTTAGTTATTGGAACTAATTTTGTGTATTTGATAAGGTGCCAGGGTCTTATAATGATGTGGGGGCTGGATCTTAAATCAACATGTTGAACATTGTGCATTGCTGATTTGCTTATCATTCAATATGAATTAATAAATATTCCCACTTGGTCGCTCCTGAAATACTTTTGACCTTTTTACTCAATCTATACTTCTCTAGTCTCTGTTGGAACCCAGTGACTCAACAAAATCAACAATTGATAGTTTAGTTAGGGGTGGCAAAATATGACTCGACCCATGTTCGACCCGCTATAAACAGGTTTGGGTTTGGCCTAAACAGGTTCGGGTCGTAAACAGCTTGACCCGTTTAACCTGTTTATTAATTGGGTCGGATACATATTTTAAATGTCTGATCCGTTTAACCCGTTTAATATATGGGCCTTATTGGGCCTGATTTTATCCCAAATAAAATAGATGGAGCAATGTATAAATATCTTTAGGCTAACGATTCCAAGATCCAAATGGTTGGGCTTGATGCCGGGCTCTTTCCCTCTTTCCCTCCTCCATCTCTCCCCCCTTTCTCCCCGATCCAACTCGACTAGCCCTCTCCCTCCAAACCCCCCACCGAGCCTAGCCCTCCCCCCCTTCATTTCCTCCCTCCCTCCATGGGGAAAGGACGGTCTCCGCGCCGTCGAGAAGGGCGTTCTAGGGCACAGCTACGACGCCTCCCCCTCCCCCTCCACCGCCGCCCTCCCTCAGGCCCCTATGTTCTACCCCACCGAGGAGTTCAAGGACCTCTTGGAGTTCATCAACAAGATCCATCCCCAGGCCGAGCCCTTTGGCATTTGTCGCATCATGCCCCCCAAGTCATAAAACCCCCCCTTCGCCCTTGACCGCGACGCCTTCTCCTTCCCCACCAAGACCCAGGACATCCACCACCTCCAAGCCTGCCCTCCCTCCTGCAACCCCGAGACCTTCGATCTCGAGTATGACCGCTTCTTAGAGGACCACCTCGGCAAGAAGCAGAAGCGAAGGGCCGTGTTCGAGGGCAACGAGTTGGATCTTTTTTTTTTTTAGTACAGACGAGTTGGATCTTTGCCGGCTCTTCAATGCCGTGAAGCTCAAGGTTGAGATCTGTGCTGCTGAAAAGGTATGCGACCAAATCCTTAAATTATTCTTCGCTCTCAAATTTTGGAAACAAGATGAGTATTTGTTCTTGCCTTTTTGCATCGAGATCCGGGGGGTCGTCGGAGGAGCGGATGAGGGAGTGGTGGCCACGGAGGGAGACATGGGGGGTCGACGGCCTAGGGCTTGCCGCAGTTGGGGTCATGGGATCTTCTGAGGCAGGGCTTCTTGGAGGTGGGCAGTGGCCGCCGCCGGTGGACGGAGGGGGAGGCGGATGAAGTGGAAAAGGCGGCGTCTTTGGGGCTGGAAGGGTGAGGAAGGAGGTCTTGGAGGAGAGGGCCGAGGGGTGAGGGGAGAACGGGGAGGGGAGGGGGTCGGGTCGGGTAAGGGTTACCTATTTATTAAACAGGTTAAACGAGTCAGGTCGGGTTACCTGTTAAATAAACAAGTCGGGTTCAGGTTGTAATTTTTGACCTGTTTAAGAAATAGGTCGGGTTCGGATTTATGATTTTCTGACCCGACCTGCATCTGACCCGATCCGTTTATGTCCGACCCGACCCGATTGCCACCCCTAAGTTTAGTGAGTCCTTGTTTAGATGAGGCCTGCTCCCATGCTCCAAGACCCTTAGGGTATGTTTGGTTTGCGACCAAAGTCGGAATCGAAATTGGAATGGATTGGAATAAGAATCGGAATGTTCATATTTTTTGACACATTTGATTCGTGATTGGAATTAGAATCGAAATCAAAATCGGAATGAGATTTGAATATTGGGGGTGAGTTGGGATTGGGTGTTGGGGGATTAGAGCATTTTCGTTTTTCCTTAGAATCGGAATCGGAATGGGACTTCCTCCAACCAAATGGTTGGAATGGCACTCACTCATTCCCATTTTCATTCCAAAGCTCAACTCCCCCCAACCAAACATGCCCCTAGTTCATTTGACAACTAGAGTACCGCATAGATAGCTAGAATTCTTACTACTCATTGTTCGATAGGGATGCTGGGATGTCTAATTTCTATATCCTTTATCTCTTTAGCTTGCTGACTGATTAACAAAATATCATCAAATTTGGCACATCAGACTAGATTTGTCTCTCTTTTCCCTTTTTTTATTTTGATAATTGGTCATTTTCTCTAGCTTTCCTATTCCAGTTCTTTTCTAAAGCTGATGTTGAACTCTTACACTTTTGTTCCAGTTGGGAACCTTTATGGACAAGTTAGAAAGCGGCACCCATGGGCTGATGCTAAAATTGTGAAGGTTTTACGGTTAAATTCATGCCTTTTCAGCAGTAACTTGTTAAATGTAACTGCAACTATGGGTTTTTATTCGTTTTTGATCTTTTTGGCAGGAAGTGATTGATGAAAAGCTTCATGGGATTCTTGGTGAGAGGACAGCAGCTGATGATAAAAAGCCTTTGAAAAAGAAAAAGGAAAAATCTGTGAATGTTGAGGTAGGCTATGTGAATAGGATTTTAAGAAAAATCAGTTTCTGGGTTCTGATAATTATTTCTTGAATACTTTTATATTGTTAGGATCAAAAGAATGCTGTAGTTACTTCTGACCCACCCTCTGAAGAGGACGTGAACCCTTTCTCTATATTTCCACAACCAGAGGAAAACTCCAAGGTATATCTAGGATCACCTAGAATTCTTATTCCCATTACATACCTTTTATTTTATGATATCTTTATTTAGTTTGTAATCTGTTTTCACGAGCTTTTGCTGCTTCAACCTTCTCATCGATTTTCTTAAGTCAATTATGTGTTTGAAGTGGTAATGGTCCTTTGACATGCTAACTTTCTTTGCACAAGTTGGTTACAACTCTGCTTCATTTTGACTTATGCATTTTGTGTACAAGATGCTGTTGTTTTTTTTTCTTTTCTTTGATTTTTATTAGTTATCCCTATATTAGATAGCTCTTGCTGACATCTCTTGTTGATGTCTCAGGTTCACACAGAGATATTCTTTAGCAATGGAGCTATATGGAGAGCTCACAACACGAAGGAGTTGCTAGATAGGCATCTTAAAGCAACTGGTGGAAAAGTTCTTACTCGCTTTCCACCTGAACCTAATGGATACCTACATATTGGTCATGCTAAGGTAATCGTACTTTGCATATTATAAGAATATTGTTTGGTGTCCAAATTGTGTAGAAGATAGTTCTATTCTAATCTGATAGCATAACACAGGCTATGTTTATTGATTTTGGTCTGGCAAAAGAGAGAAATGGATCATGTTATTTGAGGTAAGCATAAGTTGAAATTTTCTTCTCTCGGAATAGTTTTTTTTTCCTCATTGGTGATTTATACTCAAGTTCCACTTGATTGCTTCTTACTCATATTTTGTGTACCTCATTGTTTAGCTATCTTAACTTCCCTACATATAGTTTTTTATTAAAGAAAATATTTTTATTGAAAACTTTAAATTGTCGCCCTATATTTATGCTGGATCTAGGTATCCCTTACCTTTCTATGCCATGGATTTAAAATGTGGTGCATAAAGCTGCATATGCATATGCAGCCGTCTGACCTCACCACATTCCCTATATGTGGCTACTTTAAGCGGTCGGGTCATATGGGCTGAAAAGGCAGTTTAGCACTTTTGGACATTTGCAGTAAGATGAGCAATGTGCCGCTGCATATGTAGGCTGTCATTGTGTGACTGCATATGTGGCCCCTTTAGCATTGTCCGACCTTTTATGTGGCCACTTTTATGTAGGCACGCAGGTTTAAGCTAATAGTTGGGTTGTATCTAGGTTCAAGGGGGCCAGATACGTGTATATTAATAATATAAATATATTGGTTATGCTATAATTATTGCTAGAATCAAGAACTTAGTAGCAAGTGCTAATTGCTAGATATTATCTTTAGTTACATGGCTATTATTTGCAAATAATTGCTATTATCATTATATATAATGTATTTTTATTATTTTTAAATATTTTAAAAGTAATCACATATGCACCCATATATGCAGCTGGTGCCCTACACGTGTCATGCCTGGCATATTTGCGCTTGCATATGCAGCCTGCATAATTCATATGCGTATGTGGTCCCTTGATTGCCCACATATTGCAGCTGCATTTTAAAATATTGTCAATGTTAATATGTTAATTAAGCTATAACCATTGTTACTAAGAATCACTAACTACTAAGTGGTAAGCTCTAACTGCTAGATGTTATTGGTATCAATATTGCAATTAGTAGTATAATGTATGTTATCTATTTTTGAATATTGAAATTACTAACCTTGTACACGGTCTGCATATTGCATATGCACTATGCAGTCCCATGTCCACCTACATATCGCAGCCACTTTTTAAAGATCAACATTTTATCTTGATTAGGAAATAGTGAAAGGAATTTTTTTCTTAGACCTTGATGCCAGTATTTTTATTAGATTTCCTACCATCACAGGTACATCATGTCTGTTGAGCCTTTATACGTGCAGACATTGATATCTGGCAATCTATTGTAACCAGTGCTCTTTCACTTGGATGGGATGCATTACCCATTGTTACCATCTGTTGCATCACTCAACATGAACATAACCACAATTTGAAACATACTGCCTGTTTACTAGGCTGAGCATAACAAGGACCTCTGGTACATATTTCCTGAAATGCATTGCAATGTCCATTATGAATTTTCTTTAGCTAATTTACCAACTCACCTTTTATCCATGACTGCATTTCCTGGTTTATCTCCATAATACTTTTGGCATTATGTGTTGCATGCAATTCTTTGACAAAAGAACACTAGAAGCCTTTTGAAGTTGACTGGCCAACTAGTTCAAGTCTATGCCACATAGCAAGATCTAGATTCTTTTGACAGTATAATATAACACTAGTTAGAATTATCTGCATTTGATTTCCCTATTTTCCATCCTTTATAAGGGGATCTGGCAATATACTGCGACTACTTTAATGGCTTATGTTCAATTCTAAGATTGTTTGAGTTGATACTCTGCACTTGTTTTTTGTAATTCTAGGTTTGATGATACCAACCCTGAGGCTGAGAAAAGAGAATACATTGATCATATCCAGGAAATTGTCCAGTGGATGGGTTGGCAGCCATTCAAGGTTTATCAATGTTTCTGATCAAACTGTTTTGATGCCTACTTCGCATTGACTAACATTATTCCAATTTATCAGGTTACATATACCAGTGACTACTTTCAAGATTTATATGAACTTGCTGTTGAGCTGATACGGAGAGGTCTAGCTTATGTTGATCACCAGGTTATACATGGCTTCTTAATAATTAATACTGCTAAGAAATGAACGGTTAAACAGAGTGATACCAGATTTTCAGAACAGTGTTAACTTTTGTTCTGGCTTATCTTTCTTTATCAGAGCCCTGAAGAAATCAAGGAGTATCGCGAGAAAAAGATGAACAGTCCATGGAGGGATAGACCAATTGAAGAATCACTAAAGTTGTTTGATGATATGAAGCGGGGCTTGATTGATGAGGGCAAGGCAACACTTAGGATGAAGCAAGATATGCAGGGTGATAATAAAAATATGAATGATTTGGTAGCATATCGTATTAAGGTAAGTCATCACCTGTTAAAAATTTTGGTTTATTAGACGATTTTAACTTATCTTGATTGGTTCCTTGACATGCTATACAGTTCACACCCCACCCACATGCGGGTGACAAGTGGTGTATATATCCGAGTTATGATTACGCTCACTGCATTGTGGATTCTCTTGAAAACATCACGCATTCAGTAAGTTTCTTTTTTGCGAAATCACCTCGCGATCTCAGTTTAGACATTTTGGCAATGTGCATACGACAATCCAATTTTCAGATTTACAATTTGTGGGTGGTAATACTTTCATGCAACTTGACCATCTTGATCATGGATGTATCTGATAAATTATTTAGTTATCTTCCTTCACTGGACCCTCTTCGGGGTGTAGCTAACAAGATGCCTTCTTTATCTATTTTACTGCACATTTCTTTTTAATGCAGTGTTACAAGTACATGACACAACAAGCCATTACTAATGTTGCAGCTATTTGTCTTATCAGTGCAATTGCACCATAACTTATGCAGTTGATGGACCTGCTTCATAATCTTAAATTCAGTATTATAGGTAGAAGGTCCTATTCTTTTATCTTCATACGATCTGAACTTCTAAACTGGAAAACAACGATCCATATCTTATAAGCTGCCTTGCTCACTATTTTCTACATGAACATTTTTGTGCACAATCTGATTTTTATGCTTAAGTGTTTGAGTGGCTAGTTTGGCTAGTTATTGTCATCTCCACTGGTTGCTTCCTAGATTGTTACTTGTTTTTTATTTCACCCAAGAAACTCCATCATAGAAAGCGTCTTTGGAATTTATAGACTGCAAAGTTTCCTCTTATTGCCTTATTCTAGTGCTTGATCTATTTAATATGTCATGCTTACTACAATGGGAAATCTTAGATCCACAAGCAACAACTTTATTTATCACAGGTATGTCAGGAGTTGTTGGCTGAATTACTGCTGCTAAATTGCTTTGGAAATTTTCATGTATGATGCATTGCTCATATGGTATCATCATTTTGCTCACTCTACCAACTTCTTTTATGTAGTCTCTAGTTTCAGTTAGTATCTGTAAAGTTATATATATATTGATCATTTTGATTTTCTTAAGTTGTTGCCATCTGTCGTGCTTGACCTATAAATTTTTTCTTAATTTCATATGCTCTTTTCCTTTCTATTGTGATAAATCCATGTTGCTATCTTGTTTCCTTTAAACAATCTTGACATTTAATGAATGATATCTTTGAAATGGTAGTATATTGGTTTTTTCTGTAAATTTGACTGGATTGTTCTTAGGTTAGTTCTATGGGTATATAAAATTATTCATCCATGTGTTTACCATGTGTCACTACTAAAGCTTTTGTTCTCATATTGTGAAGCTATGCACACTAGAATTTGAAATTCGTCGTCCTTCATATTACTGGTTACTGGTAGCGCTGGGCCTTTACCAACCATATGTTTGGGAATACTCACGGTTAAATATTTCGAACACAGTTATGTCTAAGCGCAAGGTTTGTTACACCATATGTCCTATTTAATAAAATACTCCTAATGTATGATAGTTTTATGTTTAGTTTGTTTTGTCCCCTTATGGCAGTTGAACCGGCTAGTTACTGAGAAGTGGGTGGATGGCTGGGACGATCCACGCCTAATGACACTAGCTGGGTTGAGACGTCGAGGAGTGTCTTCAACTTCAATTAATGCTTTTGTTCGAGGAATTGGAATTACAAGAAGGTTGAAAATTGTTTATGTATATTTCTTTTATCTTTTCTCATAGATATGTTTTTTGATTGCGATACTGTCAACGAACTGCCCGATGACACTTAAGCAGAGTATCATGGCTCTGTACTTTTTAATAAATCTTTACTGACTACTCCTTCCTCCTAGGAAGATAATGATGATATCATCATGCATAAAACTACTCCATTTGTTATTATATTGTACAGTATACATATTTGCTTTCTTATATATTATATTTTACCATAGTTTTGATGCCTTTTTAATCAATATTGTGTTTACCACTTGATCTATGAATGCTCGAGAACTAATAACCTGGCCTTCGTAATCTAATAGTTTCTCGGAGCTCTGACTGTTCTAGTTATAAAGTTCTGCATTTCTACTAGTCATACACACTGTTTTTATATTTTCACTATTAGTAAAATACACGAGCCATGCGTGTGAAAAACCTTCTTCTCTATGTTACCTTATGAATGGTACATGCAATGGTTATGAAAGTTCTTTAATTATAATATCTTGATTAAATTTCTATTTTTGGAAGGAAAACAACATATCTATCGTATGGATTTAGAGATTTTGACATCTCCCTCCTCTACTATATTTAAATATATAGATGCTTATAACGTCTTGCTTGATTACACTTGGTATGAGATTTTAAGGAGGAAAAATGATTCATTTGGAAGATGCAACAAGAGAGGTTCTCTTTTTTTTTTGATGGAAGAGAGTGGTCATCGTTGTAACTAACTGAAATATTTAAGGATGTTTATTGCTTCTGAGAAAGAGATGCGGGTTGGCTAGGAGATATGGCAGAGAGGGAGAAAAAGAGAGAGACACTAATGTTTAATCTCTCTAACCGAAGTGCTAAAGACTCAGTATTTTAAGAGTGAGAAGGCTGATGTAGCGGGTGAGAGAAATGGGAGAGGAAAAGGGCGATGAGGCACACATTTAATCAAAGAAAGAGCAACATCTATCACATATTATTTAGGACTCTTATTTGGATTAATTAATAGATTAGTTGAGTTAATTCAGGAGGATATTTTAGTCATTTATGTCTGGACAATCAAACACTCCAAGACGACCAAATATTCCAACTATTTGCTTTTAGTAGCATATCCAGCCCGATGCATATGCATGTTTGTGGGACGTGGATGGCTGTGATTTCTATTTTATAAATAAGATATTTATAATGTTAGTTCTAATTCTGGAGGATTAGTTCTGATTAAAAAAGATAAAAAAAAGTTTTGGTTCTAAGAAATTCTAATTAGGGAAGAAAAGTTGGAAATGTTTATTCCAATAAAATTCTAAACTTGAGCAAGAGACCAGGTGTAGAAATAAACAGAAAATAATACACTTTGTGCACGTGGACAAAGTAAAATGGAAGAGATCTATATACCTATATATGTATACATATATGTACATGCATATATGTATACATATATGTACACACACACACACACACACACACACACACACACACACACACATATATATATATATTTCAGTGGGCAGTGGAATGGGGAAATGCGGGAAAGAGTGGAAAGTAATCAAAGAATTGTGTTAAAAAACTTGTGTGGTGTGCAGCTTCAGGCTCATATGCTTGCCTCAAGGCCTATCCCATTATATATTAGTATAAATACATAAGGGTATTATAAACACCTGTGATGCGTGGCAGGCCTTTTCATTTGAAAATTGTATTGTCAAGAACATTTGAGTTATGGAGACCATGATGCAGACAGTTGAATTAAGAGTGAGATCATCTGAGTCACTAGGGAATGGCAAAAGCAACAAAAAACTTTTTTCAGGAGGATGTGGAAAGGTCTGAGGAAACTACATATGCCTATCACTACAGGGATCAATTTGAAGAAAGCAAGTTTGAAAAACTTGGTTTTTGGTTTTGGTTATAGATGGACATGTGGAGTTTCAGTTTTAGCAGTTTCTGTAGTTCCTCTTCTAGTTTTGGAGTTTCTGTCAGAAGTTCAAGAAAAAATAAAATAAAATAGAAAATAGATTAAGTAAGAGAAATAAAATAGGTTATAGTTTCTTTGATAGTTTTCCCCATCATGCCATTACAAGATCACCATAAGTGTCCACCTGCTGTCCATGTTTTGCCTCCCATGTATGTAACCTCTATTGTTTCAAAAAGTGAATAACCACCAATAGAGAAAATTTCAAATGCCCAATTGAAACATGAGATGTGCAAGATCTAGGAAGAAGATTTCAAAGTGATGGTTTGAATGATCCAGGTGCAAGATCAGTATGGTTCAATTACTACATATAGATATTATCTAGTTTTAGCAGTTTTAGGCTGCAGTCAATTTGAATGTAAGTGAAGATGATAAAGCATACTGATGTGTTGTATTGTGAACATATATTTGGTATACTAATTGAACTGCATTTGTTGAAAAGTTTGTTATTTGTAATTGAATTGCCACTTTCGAGAAGTTCATTATTTATCAACTGTGAAGCTTTCGGTGCCTAGTGAATCAGTCTTTTCTTTATTTTTGAAGAGATCTTGCAAACATCTTGAATTTGGTTATTTTTTCATCATATTATAGAGGTTTAAGTGTCTATTTAACTAATGCATGTAGTTATATAAGAAATATATTTGTGTTATGTAAGAAACAAGCTTTTACTGTTTTGAATTATGGTGTCTAGGGTTGGCAAACAAGAAAGCTATTTGTGAGCAGCTCGTGTTTGTCTCTAAATTTTGCTTGTATTTTGTGCTTGAATAATAAACGAGTAAAGCTAGAGCTAGATTTGGCTTTCTTGAGTTTAGCTCAGTTAAGAGGAATAACATGTTTTTGATGCAAATCAACTCCTGAATTATTTTCTTTTTTTTTTCTCTCGTCTTTGTCATGAAAACCATAGGGTCAGGGTATGATATTAATTAAAGGGCAATATTGATACATTAATATCATTGTTCTACACTATAAATGATTTGTGAACTCCAAGATTGGTGTTTCTGTTAACAAGTTTCTGCTTAGTGCAGTTACTCACTAAATCTTACCATGCAGTGATAATAGTATGATACGTTTTGATCGTCTTGAGTATCACATAAGAGAAGAGCTCAATAAAACTGTACCTCGAACTATGGTGGTGTTGCATCCTCTTAAGGTATTGAATTGACTTTCAAATGGTATTTTTTTATTTTTATCATTTAATACTTGTAGTTCTTCAGTTTACTGAATTTGTTCTTCTAGGTTGTTATCACAAATCTTGATAGTGGATCAACAATGTATCTTGACGCAAAGATGTGGCCTGATGCTCCTTCAGATGATGTTTCTTCTTTTTACAAGGTACTTACCAATGAGTCCAGAATCTTTACTGTTGTTTTCACTCTCATCCAAGTGCCTATATGAAGGAGCATCATAAGGGGGAGGCTAATTTAGTTGTTTTTAATTAGAAATGTTTGAAGTGTCCATTCTTCTCATCTATTATTCCTCAATGAACTTGCTAGTTCTTTCATAGTATACTTGTACATTATCTAATTTTTTGAAATTTAAAAATCATGCATTCATGTCAAGGCATATATACCTTGAGTTCTAGATGTAATACTTCAGATTGTGGTTTGCCGTACTGGCCGGTACCGGTGCATATCGACCGTATCGTATTGATTTGGTTTGCGGTATGAGAGGCGTATCGAGTGTTGGCATGCCGAGCCTGCCTCTATACCGGATGTACCAACATAGTAACAGGATGACACCTTTGCGGGGCTGAGATGGTGAACCTTGCTCTAGACTTTCTCATGTGTTAGATAGGTAGAATCGTTATGCTTGCGCGCTTCTGTAGATTTTTTGGAGGTAATACTGGAAAGTGTTTGTTTAAATAAATAATTGCATACTTCAGTAAATAACTTTTCTTTCTCAAATTTTCTTGTACATCCTTTACTGAAACTCCAAGACAGGCTGGTCTTGATGCCATAGTTTTCTAATGTCAATTTTCTTAAGATGCTGAACTTGAAAGGCGAAGGCTGACTTTAGTTAATAGCTTCATGTAGTTGTTATTTATTTATTTTTTTCAATTTATCAGTTCTAGAATATAGTATTATTCGGTATCTTTGAAAAATTTTGGAGCCCAATATAAACGGAAGCTGACATTGCTTCCTGTGCAGATTTGATGAATGTTAAATGAGGCCGTCCTCATTTAACAGATTGTGGTTAATTATGAATTCAGCAATGGTGGTATGGCACAAACAAGTGATTGGATACTGCTTGGGTTTACTTAAAAATAAGCACTTTCCGAGATTTGTAGCAATGTTCTGGATCATATTCACCTTTCTATATCATAGCTGGACATAAATGAAACTGAAATATGTTGGATACAATAATAATTCAAGGAGACCTCACGTAGGTAAATTTTGCCAAAACTTTAGATATACCAGAGTATCAGTTTCTTCTCGCATTTCATCCTGAAACTGTTTGACACTTTGACCCATGTAATCTTCTTTCTTCCATTGCATTTCGTGAGGCCATCTTGGACTGAGATTTTTTATATTCTTGAATGGGCTCTGACCCTTGAAACTGACAACTCTCCTGGCCTATTTCATTGGGGAACTCTTGCTGGCTTTGGTTGCATAATTTCCGTACGTCAAATGAATTTAGGCTTTCTGGTTCATTGGCAACTGATTTAGGAAATTATGTTTTTTCCTGGAAAACTGGCTTTCCAGTTGTTTTGTCAGCAGGAGATTATGAGAATATGGAAATTAGTTTTCCACATGGGCAGAAAAGTTGCAATTTCCAAAATTTGCCCTTTTGGAAAACCTTTTTCCTTATTTTGTTTTGGGCCGACAAAATAGCCACAAAACAGTAACTTTTCTTTCTGGGGAGGATTTTGACTTCTTAGATTTTAATGCATACTAGTTTTGCACTTTCATTGTGGTAAGTGGTAACTGCTGGAAAGCCCTTGCTACACGATAAAATACATAGATTTCATTATTCATTTTTGTTGCTTAAATTTATGAGGTTTACTACATGATTCTAATGAAAATCTTAAATTTCTTGCTACAGGTTCCTTTCACAAAAGTTGTATATATTGAACGCTCAGATTTTCGCCTCAAGGATTCAAAAGATTATTATGGGCTTGCCCCTGGTAAATCTGTTCTCCTCAGGCAAGTAATGCATGGAATGATAAAGTTAATCTTTTGCATCTTTCGCACTTAAACTTACTGCACATATGAGAAATGCTCATCTTTTTTTTCCAAATAACAGATATGCCTTCCCTATTAAATGTACGGAAGTTATATGTGGGGACAATGCAGATAATATTGTCGAGATCCGAGCTGAGTATGATCCTTCAAAGAAAACAAAACCAAAGGTATCTCTTCTGCCCTTTGATGGTTGTAAGAAAATCACATAACAAGCTGCAATTCCAGAGATAATAGATAATCAATTAAACTCTTTGGTAACTGTTGCAGGGTGTTCTTCATTGGGTTGCTCAACCTTCTTCTGGGGTTGAGCCTCTCAGGGTTGAAGTCAGATTATTTGAGAAATTATTTCTTTCAGAGGTGGGTATTGCTGCTTTTTAATGGTCTGTTTTTTTCTGGTCTTGCCAAATGATTTTGTGGGATAAGTTGGTTTTTCTTTTATCAGAATCCTTCTGAGCTGGAGGACTGGCTATCTGATTTGAATCCCCATTCTAAGGAGGTGATACGGGAAGCATATGCAGTACCCTCACTTGCTAGCGCTGTGCTGGGTGACAAGTTTCAGTTTGAAAGGCTTGGTAACATTTGGTTTCCTGTTTCCAGTTTGCTTTAGACCCAAATTGTTTTTTCTAGATGCAAAATTTGTAGTTCTGCATAAATTACATATTTTTTTTGTTTGCAGACTGCAGTTCTTTGTGATGAACTGAGCGTTAGCTAATTATTTGCATTCTTTGGGACTTTGCTTTTGAGTTTCAATCCTTTTGTGTTTCAGGCTACTTTGCTGTGGATCCAGATACCACACCAGGAAAGCTGGTCTTCAACAGAACTGTTACTCTTCGTGATTCCTATTCAACAAAAGGTGGAAACAAATAGGTTTCCTAACTACACTTGTAACATGAAAAGAACAAGGCTCTGCTGAAAGCATCATAATATCTTAGTTGTTCAAAAATACAGATTCAAGATGTAAGATTTTGCCTCTCTTTTCTTTATTTCTTCTTTATCATAATTCCAATATTTCTATTTGCCGCCTGTTGTTATATTTTTGGGGAGATGATCTGCGATCCATTGTTGGCCCATGGAAGCCAATAACTCAGGTTGTCATTAACAATAACGTTTCACCTTTTAGGCTAGCTTTTTTCCTTTGCAAGATATTTGTTTAGTAGGTTATTGCTATTATTGACAATATGGACATGTATGTAATCTTTTTATATTTATATGTCCATTTTGAGAATGGATATCAACAATCATCATCTATTTTTTGTGTCGTTGAGCATTGAGCATTAATTTAACCGTTTGTAAAAACTTCAAGAAATCCACAAAATGCATATCAGATGTATGTTAGGAAGGTTTTGTATAATGTATGATCATGGTCTTGTAGTTGATCCACAATACCTATGTGGTTGAGCATAAGTTCTTTAGCTATACTTACAGTATGCAATATCCATATCCATCATTGCTTATCGAAAAAGAAAAAAAAAACTGGAGGAGTAATAAGCAACCTTCCACATGCACTGGAAATAAATTATTTTATTTTATTATATTATATTTTTTGTTTTCTTTTGCGCACAGCTATTGTATGATAAAGAAGGTAGCAAATAACCATGGTTAAAACTTCAGAATTTTATTGAACACTATTTACGCTCCTCGAACAAATTTTTGACTCCGCTTCTCGATGCTTGCATTATTTTCTAACAAACAAGAAAGTAATAAAAAGAAACGAAAACGATGGAAAAACGACAGTAAGAGGAGCTACAGGACAGGTGGTCTCCACGGTTCCTAAGGAAACCCTAGCCCTGGCCGGAGCCGTTAGTCCTCCTGTCCTGTGGATTAGGCTAGAGATTGTCCTTCAAAAGCCTCGCTGCCGACGAAGGTTGACTACTAGAGAAGCCAAAGAATTGAAGTGGATAGACAATAGGGAACAGCCACGCCTTTCGGTTTGAACCATAGCCGTTAGTCCTCCTGTCCTGTGGATTAGGGTAGAGATTATCCTCCAAAAGCCTCGCTGCCAATGAAGGTTGACAACTAGAAGCCAAAGAATTGAAGCAGACGGAGGATATTGAAGAAGCCAAGCCTTTCGGTTTGAACCATAGCCGTGGTCGTAGCCGTTAGTCCTCCTGTACTGTGGATTGGGCTTGAGATTGTCCTCCAAAAGCCTCGCTGACAATGAAGGTTGAGTAGCTGAAGCCAAAGAATTGAAGCAGATGGAGAATATTGAAGCAGCCTTGAGATTTCTCTGACGGGTTCCCTCCCTTCTCCAGTGGTGCTGAGAAGGCTGAGGAGATTTGTTCAAATAGCACCTGCTAGCATATTCTGTCGGCCGCACTTGCCGGTGTTGTTACAGGATTAATCAAGTTTCAATTTACTATTGGGGAAAAGAAAGTTTGATGAGAGAGAAGATTTATGATCTTCTCGAGATAAGATTTTATAGTAAAATTTTCATGGTGCGACTTGCTGGGTATTATGTAGAAGCAAAGATCATTTTCTATCAAACTGAACTATTGAAGATCAAGAGTATCCTCTTTCAGGTTTCAATCCAAGTAATACAAGAAGATTCTGTTATCTTGTTCCTTTAAGTTATCCCGATCTTTTCCCTTGTCATACAGAAAGCGGAAAAAAAGGAAAAAAAAAAAGACAAATATGATGACGCATTAATGAAGAATACTGCAGTTTTAATAGCGAGAACAAAAGAAGCAATTAATGGATAAGTTACTATAAATCATAGGCACAACAATTCAGCTAGATGTAATAATTCAGATTCAGGAAAAATCCAAAAAATTCATCAAAAATTCGGAAAGAATTAGGATAACAAAGAATTAATTAAAAAACTAAGAAAATTAAAAAGAATTATAGACTCTTTAAAATATTTATAAAAATAAGAAAAAGAGAAGCAAAAGTAATTAATGGTGGCAAAAAAATACTGCTAGCAGTAACACATAAGGTCAATTATTTGTATAAGAACTAGTCATGAATAATTTATAAATAAATCATAAAATTCATCTATCATTCAAAAATAATTGAATAGTTCCGGATTGATTCATTTTTGAAGAATAATTCTTATTATCTTTTGACCAAGAGAAAACCCAAGGATAATTTGAAAATTTTTCAATAATTCAGAGAATATTGTACTAACAATGGTGTACATTGCTGATGGACTGCTAAACAGTTTGTACGTGTGTCTCAACTTAATTGCAGTAATTAGAATTATCATTCATGCCCTTGACCCAAGTAGCTGACAGATAATGCTACTTCACTCATTTCTGAAAGCCAGTCTTTCCCGGTTTAGCACTACTCTCAAAGTTGGGTACTGTTAGCAAGTTTCCACTATCCGACATGTAGAAGTAATTGTAATTGATTCTAGTCACCAAATCTGCCAGATGAGGAAAGTGGCCCACGTTGAGCTTGAAAGACAGAATCTGCATGCATTCGCAGAACAATGGCTTAGCTTGCCAGTATATCCGTCAGCATTCAAAGCAACCATCAAATTTTATCAGAACAGGACAAGAGACAGATGGTGAAAATACCCTCAAAAGAAAAGCAATGCAATCATCAAACTGTTTCTCGATCCGATCTACTTCCATCTCACATCTGGCCTTGATTGCAGGAGCTGCTCCACCGCTGCTCAGGGTTAGCTGTATAGTGTAAAAATCAAGTGCCAAGCCAAGAATAGTCTTGATCCGACTTGCAATAAGTGCCCACTGGAAATAAACAAAAGGACACCAGTCATCATCTGTTCTGAATGATAACAGTAACAAGTTTAAAATTCATTTTAGAATTTCCATAGTTTGGGATTAATCAATAAGGACAGAATTTCATGATTTGGCAAGCAAATGAGTAAAAATTTATACAAATGCTGAGGATTAAAACATTAATGACTAGAAAATAGTTACCAATAACTACAAAATAGTTACCAAAAAATGGAAATAATTTGTGTAATATCAGAAAAATCATAAATTGACCATAACAAGAAATTCATTAAGGCATTAATTTTATGAAGTTGGAAATAACATCCGAGAAAAAAAACACTCTAAATAAATTAACTTTGCAAGAATCAAAGAATTTTTAATTATGCAGAATATTATGCACTTCGGCAAAGTTCCCACAATTGAAAAGATAATGGCTCTTTGATACTATGTTGTTACATGTATTAGGAAAAAAATAGAATAGAACAATCACACCCACAGGAACAACAATAAAACGGAGATTTTACCAGCTTGTCTGGGGCCACAAAGCACTGGCGCTGAATAGACAAAAGGTAGGCCTCATGAACTTCTATGACTTCATCAAGGGAACCCGCAGATGCCATGCCAGTGCAGAGTTCAGTCCATGCACTATGGAATACCTGCTTCAACAATCAGGGTCAGTAGCACATCCTCAGTCGAGAGACTAAAGCAGCAAGTTGCTATTTACCCGATCCATGACATACTGATGAAATGCATCAACAAAATGGAGGAGTTTCTGCTCCAATAACAAGTGATGCTTGTAATTGTGTGTTCTGCTGCCTCTACCCTGCCAAGTAAAAGATTTGGTGTATCAGAACTATTGAAAGAAAATGTTCCATGAATTTTCATGAAAATTTGCATGACCTAGCTAGCAGGAATACAAGGAAATACTGCTATAACCTAAAAAAAAAAATCAAAAAATTTTAAAGTTTAACTTGTACAGTTGAGCTAAGGAACATGACCTGCTGCATATGAGGTTATTGTCTCACAAGAAAGTTGAATATAATGAACAAACAAATGCAGTGAGGGAATAACAGCGATTTCTTTGTTTAAAATACATATTAAGCAGGCTGGTGGCACATATTTAGAGATTTGGATGCCTTTAAATAAAAAGAAATAATACAAGACCAGAGACGTTCAACTGAGTAATTCCATTTTATCTCATTTTTAAGTTGACAGTTAAAGAAGTGGACGATACAAATGGATAATAAGAAGAAATTAAATGGGCATAAACCTTCCACATCCACTTCCGAGCTTTGTCAAGAACAAATTTTGCACGCTTAACCTTTAACAGGAAGCCCATGACCTATATCAACCACAGAGTGAATGAAATTGATCAGAGAATGTTCTGTCAATGGCCCATTTGAGATCCTTAAAAAAAAGCATTACCTGATTGTACTTCCTAAGTGCCTCCATATTAGCAATAAGGTCGAGTGGCCACGAAACCTAGAACATGGAAGATTTTTAGGTACTTATGAAGGACAGATAACTTTGTGAAAATAAAACCATAATGTCATTGAGCATGTACCTTGTAAGAAAATTTCAGCATATCAAGGGCATCAATGCCTAAATACTGATTCCGGATTTTGCGGGGAGTCGAGACATTAACACTTGCATTTTCCTCATCGTCGGAAGCAGTTTGTTTTGTTATTGATACAATCAAAGAATCCGGGGTACTTAGAAGTGCACTATCAGCAGAATTTCTAATGGACTCCTGAGTAAGGTAGATCAGCATAAGTGCATGCACAAATATCCGAATCCATGAAATGGTCCATACGTAAATATTTTATGAAGCTGCACCTGTAATATGGTATTCAATTCAAAATCATCATCCCAGGAGTCTCCCTTATCTAGCTTATTAAAAATTACTATCATGAACTGCTGCAGCAGGTCACCTGAAAAGTACGTTATTCATTTATCATGTCCAAGGATTATATATATTAAAATGAAGGGACAAGCCTGATCTGATAGTATACCTGAACCTAGCAAATAAATAGCACGTAATACACCAAGTTCATCCATCAATTTCCAATCACTCATCAGCTTCACCAAAATATGCCTACCAACATGATCCACCTAGGATGTAAAACCATGAGAAGGTTCAGCACCTTTATATCAGTTAGCAACTTTTGGAAGATAGATTAAGGTGTAAACCTGTTTTTAGATTAAGGTGTAAACCTGTTTTTTTATGTATAAAGCAAGGCATTCCTGAATGATAACTGCAGGTTGTGGTGTATCCTTCAGTTTGGTACTTTGAATCCATTTAAGAACTCTTGATGCAAGAGTGCTGTTCTTTTGGTAAGGAAGAAACTCTGACACAGAAGTATTCTCCTGCTTTAAACCAATTAGGTTTTGATAACTATTTTAACAATTATAAAAGATAAACAGAACTCCAGAATATAAGAATCCAATGATACCTGGAAACAAGGGATAAGAGTTGGAAAGGGGTACAAGGTTTCCAAAATTTTTGTTTCATCCAGTAAACGGAGGTGTTCAAGTTCATCAAATTGAAAACCAAAAGTATAGTCAGTCCCATTGATCCTAGGAAGTGCTCCTTTGCTTGAGAAATCCTCACCCGCCTCTGCATCAGAATTCTTTTCACCAAAAATGGCCTCTCGCAAGCCTTCATCATTCAACCGAGGAAGGTGGAAACTTCTAGATATGTTAAGTTCATTCCACAAGGCCATATTCTTTTTCAGAACCTCTCTGCATACAGTAATGACGGGATTTCTAGGATAGAAAGAACCTAGCGAAGCACCAAGGATATTAACAGTCTCATGATTGTGCCTCTTCGTGCAGTGAAATTTTGCAGCGTTTTTCATTTCTTCCATGTCAAGAGAAGATTCTAAATCTTTAATTGTCCACTCAGAAAAGATTTCTTTTCTGTTGTCCTCATGTCTCTTCTCAAAGATTGCATCAGCCAAGAACTTCAACCAAATTGTCTCATGATTCACCAAAGTCTGTACATTTTCCGCAGTTCCCTCTCCAACCTGTTTTTCCTTGCAAGCTTTGCACATCCTAGCAATATCAGGGGAGGACATCCTCAAGTATTCATAAATATGATCACCATGCCCTACTAAACCTGCCAAGGATACCAAGAAAACCTCAGACAAGGTTAAATCTCCCATTACATGGGCATGATTTCTCTGAGGAAGATGAACAATAAACTCTTTATCAGAATAGTCACAGCAGGCAATTCCATTGTTGGATTCTGGTATGCTAAAAACATCAGATTCGACTCCTACTTGATGTTGATGGTTCGTAAATTGACCGCCGGAGTTAAATCCATTTGGTATTTTGCAATCATTAGGCTTGCGATCATAATCCCTACCAAACAATAAAACATTCTCATCTTGAACATGTCGAACCAACTGCAGGGATTTCCCAGCAGATACAATGGCCTTGGCTATATCCTTCAGGAAAACAGGACATGCTACATCATCCATATCATCTAGATTTCTCCCTCTCGGAGTGCTGCTGGATATGGTAATGTGTTCCTGAGCACCTGTTTCTCTTTTGACGTGCACAGTTGATTCCACCTCGAAGGGAATCAAAAGGCCATTAGATCTCGATTTTTTCCATCTGCATGACCTCAAAAGGTAACTCATCTCCCAAAATGCTGGCTGATCAATGGTGACTGCGCTATTGGCATAAAAGAACATCTGCAGATGAGATATCAGATAAATGAGGACATTTTATAAAGTTTATCATGGAAGGTAGAACTTTCATGGTGGAAACACTCTGTCAATCTGTTGCATGTTGTTCGAACTTGTCAGAATTTACAAAATAAAAACAGCAGTGCACCACTAAGGATATAGGAAAGTGATCTTTTTATCGTTTACAGGAACGTGATTTTTTTATTGCATCACAAATTTAGTAAATTGGGATTGATTTATTAACCCATAAACAGTTCGCTTATTTTTGGTATACATTCTCCCCTTTTAAGTATCTTAAAGCATATTCTAGGTATCAACTATGCTATCAATAATATTCATAGCAATACTTTGAATATTTGAAATTCCCTAATAAAATTGATACCATATGCTTTGCAATTGAATGGTCAAGCACAAAAATGAAATCAAGGTTTGATGTTCAATACATGAGTAAAGAAGGAAAAGTCTCATATAGACATAGATGACATTTAGCACTGAAAAAGATGGCAAGGTTTACGTGTTCCATGAATCATATGTTTACGGATAGCAAGCATAGCAGGAAATAGATGAACCAGCTCATGATCAAATCATGCATTATCTGCTGTTCAAATTGCTATGATAGTCAATTACCTAAATATTGTAAAGAAGCACCAGCAGAATTTCTTAATTGAACATCCTGGCTGACAGCCTTACAATTATATTTCATCCTAAAAAAGTAAAAAATGGACTATGAATACCTCCTCATAAGGATCATCAAGAGTTCCATCATAAAGCCAGGAGTCAAGACCCTCAAGATATGGCAGTAAACTTCCCACAAACAACACTAGCAGCATATGGTATGCTTCCTCCTGTAGATTATCAGTATTGGTTTAGATAAATTGCATCTTACCAAGAGAAATAAAAACAGACACAGGAGATATGGACTATCAATTGTTTCTGCAACCTCGTCACCTTGAACAAGACAGACTTCATTCAACTTCTTGAAAAGATGATTGAGAATGTGAACTGCCATATCACAAGCTGGCAGAGATGTATCAGAGTCAAAATAAGAATTTGGAACTGCTCCAGAAACAACTTGAAGCAGATGTTCTGCTTTGGAACAAAAACTGCAAAATGGTTTTTACAAGTGAGAAGACGGCATGCATAAGCTACCAAATAATGGGATACATTCAGTGAATTTCAGATAATATGCAAACATGGTTCAGCACATACAAAAGAGCATACAATCATATCAAAGCTAAGGTAGTTATTGGCATGCCAAAGATACTTGGTACTATTCTAATTCATCTAATAGGCTTAACCTTGATAATGAGCTGGTCAATCCAAGGAGTGTAATCATCCCAGCATCTGAACCAGTTGACCTTGCTTCCTCCTTCAAAGCAACATCGTGCAACCTCTTTTTCATAGAAAAAATAGTGATTAGACTAGAAAAATGGAGATTCGTAATTCCAGCATGGATCACCAGACAACAGGTGTACCTTGAGCCATGAAGAGATGGTGTTAGCAAAGGCCTTTAGGGTAGGAGCTCTTTGGTGTGAGGCCTCTGCCTTTTTAACAAATAACTCTACTTGCTTCAAGCATGTTCCAGCAAATAAAAACTGATTTAGAATGCCACTAAGACTTGTCTGCGACAGGTGAGATGAGTATATCCCGTCTTTTGCACAAAATCTCTGCCTATCCATGTCCCAGAAAAATAAAGAACTACAGAATCCTTGGAGCATCTGTAGAACACCTTGTACCTGGCAAAAAGAATTTTATGTGGATTAGTAAGAATATTCAGATATTTGTAAGTTCAGACCCATGTTAACAATGTAAGACATGCAGAGGAACAGAAGTACCAGTTCATATTCATTTGTCCTGAAAGTTGAGACTGGTTCTGCATGAGGCAAGCCCTTTGAAATGCTAAAGTGGAGCTTACTGATAAAACTTTCAGAAACCTCGACCCTTGTAACATCTGTTGAGGGGAAGGGGAATGAGAGAACAGACACAGTAAGCCTTACATTAAATAAAGAGCCTTATTGACAATCTTTTCATTCCCATGCAACCCATGAAAAGATAGTACTATATCAAGAATGTAGACTGTTTTGAATTTTGTTGGAAGGAGTTTTATGCATAAATCATGATAATGGAAAAACTAATCAAACGATCTTCTTAGAAAAGCATTTACAGAATAAATTGATATGAAGAAGTTGAAAATCACATAGTCCTAAAAATATAGAAAGTAAATAGAACAAACAGATTTGATAAAGAGAATCTCATATTCCTAGAAATTGATAGCGCTCCTTAGCACAAAGCTTTGTTCATCATTAGTTATCAGTTTTCTCTAGTGAAATGTGAGGACTGAGGATACACATCAGTGCTTGGAAACTGAAAATTAAGCTGAAAGTTTAAGCTGAACTGGAAGTTTCAAGCAAAACAAGATTCCAAGGGACTGAGTTTTGGCAGTTATGGTACTCTATCAGTTTCAGCCAACGGAACTTAACATGCATAAGTCTAAAATCCTTAACTTGACGTTACTTAATTTGTGTTTATTTCCAAATTGAAATTTTCTCGTGGATAATAAATCAAGCCTTTAGAAAAAGCATCTGTGCAAGATTAAGAATCTGATTTTGCAAGTCTCGAGAATATCCAGAAACATATGGATATTGAAATGTAACAGATTTAGGGGAAACATATACATAGTGTTATTTATATTTTAAAGAAATAAGTAAGAGTTTGTAGACCTCATTTAGGTGTTCTCTGCAGAGCCTACTTAGAAGGTAGGTAGCGAATATCTAGATCAGTTGAGGTTCTATGCTTGATTTATGAAACTGATTAACCTGTAATATCGTAACAGGTTAGCTGGTCCACCATCGGTCGACTAATTAACTTGTGATATTTATATGATTAAAATGAGAAATTTTCATTCTCACGACATATTCTTCTCCGAATTAATAGATGTACCTCTCATCGCACACCACCTCCCAAACCTTCAATCCAATCTGGTTCCCACACTACTCCCCTGGATGTGAAGGATTTCTCTCCTCTTTCCCTGAAACACAAGCCAAGAAAATAGATATCAAAACTCAGATTGATCCAAACTTCAGTTCAATTGGGATTAAGGGTGAAAAATTATCTTAAAGGAAGTGTGATTCCAAGAGAGAAAATAGAGAGATTAGGAGAAGGAAAAAAAGGGAAGGGGAATGGGCTGATGGGGGAATCACAATGTTTTTAAAACCGTAGTGAACAGCGAAACAGCAAGCTATTTGGTTCTCAGGTCAATCAGTCCAATTCCAACCAGTAACGTCTGCAAAACATCATTAAAACATCATAATTATATTTTTATTTTTTTAAAAAAATCTAAAAATGGGAAAAAAAATAAGGAAAAAATCACAAAAAATAGGAAAAACCATTTACATCTCAGATTGGACCTACATCTTAGTTAAAAGAATAAAGTAAAAACTAAAATTAGTTAAACATGGAATTAACTATATGCTATCGAACCTAGCAAGACTTAAAAAATCTAGAGGAATGGACCCATTTTTAATTGATTAAATCTCGAAAGCTAAACCAACCCTAGTTTAGTCAAGTCCAATGCTAAACCAAAATCAATTATGTTAGTGTTATCCCACACCAAATGCAACAGATTTTGTTACATCATCTGAACTAAAGCCAAACCACAAGATACAAAGATGTTGTCTCAAAAAAAAAATTCGACAACCTTGCCTTGTTTTGGATTAGGAGGTTTCTCGGCCAGAGAAACCAGGGGAGTGGGAGAAGAAAAACGCAATGAATCTGAATTGCTATCCAAGTTAGCACGGAATTTTAAACCAGAGCTAACTCTTTATCATCTCAACAGCAATAGGACTCAAATCATAACAATTCTTTAGTATGCTCAAAACTACGGAATTGAAAAAATCTCTGTAGCATTAAAAACTCTTTGTACACCAGCTCACACGCCTCAGGAATCCAAAGCATAAGTCCCTGTTTGCGTGTTCTCTCTGGTCCATTTGGAAATGAGGAGGTCTTCCAACGTAAACAACCTTCTACTCTTCGCCTGGCTAGATAAGCAATCCAGTACTACGACGAGTTCTATCAGGTCATTGATGACTGTTCGACTAAATTTTGCCGCTCAAACCTAGAACTCAAGTCAAAGTAGAGATCCAAAACCTAATATTACCGATTCGCCGACATCGCTAAAGTTTTAAAATCAGAATTCCGGAACTGCAAAGTTCGCCTAAATTTTCATCCTTCGGTAGGCGAGATTCCGATTTGCTACTTCTAGAGAATTTATTTTAAAAAAAAATCATCCAAAACGCTTGATGGAATTCGAATCTTACCGGATTGGTAGGTGAAGTGCCCTTTTCGGCAATGCACCGGGTCTCAGGAACCAGTAATTGCAGCGGTTGGTACGTCCGCAGGCCAAAGTAGCGGAGGAACTCACGGTGCTTGACCTCGTTCTCGGGGTCGTTGGTGGCGGAGCACGAGCCGAATCAGGATAGATTGGGGCGGAAAGGGACGACGGGAGCAGTGGGAGAGATGCCGGAGAACTGAAGAAGAGGGCGTCGAAGCCAGGGAAGCACGGGAAGCCAGGGGCGATCGGAGCAGGGGTAGAGACTGAAGAAGAGGGCGCTTGCGAGGAAGCACGGAATAAAAAAGCGTCAATTAGGCCTTAGGTCCATTTCGATCCAAAAAAAAAAAACACGGAATAAAAAAGCGTCAATTAGGCCTTAGGTCCATTTCGATCCAAAAAAAAAAAAAACCATACCGGACCGGCAGGTCCGACGGATTCATCCGATTTTCCCTGATTTGACGAGTTTTGACCATTTCTAAATTTTTCTTTGAACCAAACTAAACTGGCGACCAGATCCCAGTTCAACTTGTCGAACCAGCTAGTTTCGATCCAATTTTAAAAATATTGGAAAATCAAAATTAGAGTGCAATAAGGTTTTAGAGAGAGAGAATGAGATGGGGAGGGGAGAAAAGTAGCCCGGGAACTACCAACTCATGGTGGCCAAGACCACCTGATTCTGGGCCGGGTTGGCATCATCATCCCTAAAGCATCAGGGGGAATAAGATAAGAGGGCAAAAGAGGGGTGAATAAGCCCGGGAGAGGTGGATTTACCTGACCAGCTGGCCGGTGGCAAAGACTGATTAGGAGAAGGCGGATACCGGCATGATGGAGGCGAAGGCAGGCTTGGATAGAAAAGTGGGTAGAAGAGTGTAGAGTTGCTCACACAATCAGTGGTAAAGATCCAGGAGTACGATCGAGCCGACTCGAATCAAGTACCTAGAGCTTCGAGCTCGACTCGATTCAAAATATCTGAGCTTGACACTCATCTGAAATCGATCAAACCTTAATATCCAAACTCAAATTCGATTCGATCAAAAAAAGGCAATATTCGAATCAACTCGACTCAATTCGAATATCAACCGAGCCATTCTTGAGTTTGAGCTCGAATTCGAACCTTGGTCATTAAAATAATATAATTTAATATTATTTAAAATATTAAATTAATAAGAAATATATATATATTCGATTAGACTCGCAAGCCTTTGAGCTGAATATTTTACGATTTAAGCTTGACTCAAAAAACTGTTTGAGCTACTCGAGCTAGACTTGAGCTCGGTAACAATCGAGTCTAGTTGAGCTCGAGGAACTTGCAAGCTACTTGGCTCATTTGCACCCCTAGGAAAGCCATCAAGAGGGTAGAAATGGAGAGGTTAAGGGTTCAAGAAAGCTGGAGAGAAGGAGAAGAAATAAGGTGCTATTTGAAATCTTGCAACTAAAATTACAATATTACTCAAGTTATAATGTAATTTAGCTGCATTGTAATCGAACTTATACTATTTGGAAGGTTGCAATTGTAGATGCTGCAATTACTATTTTTTGGTTTGGATAACTGCTGTTGGGAGTGTAAGATAAAAGAAGCTGTTTGATTGGATGAAACAATTAATAGGAGATGCAGTCACTCTGCAAATTGGGTGGTGAGCTTACCTACAATCCTAAATGATACGCAATATTTTTTAAACATTCTTTCAACTAACTATATAGTTAACTGATTTATTTTGTAAAAATTTATGCTATGATAATTTCATGTTTGATTAATATAAAATGTCCAATACATAATTTAAACTAAACCAATATATTTAAAGTATAATCTTCATATTACCATACCATCATTCAAAGTATCAAACCACCAAAACATCATAGCATCAACTATCAAAATGCTCTAGCATGAACATAGTCATATGTTTAACCGTAGTTACATCATCATATAATAGTTAAATCTAGTTAACGTAAATGATTGAACATTGATAATTTTTAGTGGCTTATTCATTGTCACAAATGAGTCCTAACTTGCATAATCCTTGATATGCTTGTTTGTATAGGGAATTGGCTAGTTCATCATGCCTTAAAATTTGAGAACGAGATCCTGAAGTTGGAACCGTTTGAAAAGAAATAGGAACTGAATCCACTGCACTAACATTGGCTTTTATGTATTTAGTAGACAGAATAACCATTTGATGATTTGCCATTTTTGAAGGGAAATTGTAATAGTTCAAAAGTGAATCCAATTAATAATTATATGTAATATATAACAGGGAAAAGAATGCTCTCCATCATATCCAATTAGGATGCATCTAATAAGCAAGAAAAAATAATCAACTAATATAAACACAAGTAACAAGATGCGCCATCCCCAAATATAAAACTAGAGGACAACATGTAGAAGCTTGGTGCTTGAGACGAATGCAAACTAAACATGTTCAAGTTGCAAAGAGTTCATGGTTGGTAAAACTTGTATTAAACAATCCCGGCATGTGTCATATTCAAAATGGATCATGCCACACGGATAATTAACATGTCGAGATGAAGTATTAGGGTAATTTTTGAACTACAATATGACTTGTGAAGTTTGGAATAAAATATACAGCTATGTTCACCAAAAAAAACAATGACCAGAATCGCAAATCCTTGCAAAATCCGAAGTATCATGTTCTTTCTCTTGAAATATTCTTTGGTGATGATCAATAATATTCACAAAAAAATACGATTAAGCAACTAGTATGATACAAGGAGGCTCTGCTATAATATCAAATACTACTTAGCATTTGAATGCTCATTCCTTTTTCGATCCTTATTTTTACGGGAGATGATTATCATTGTCAACAAAACATGACCATAAACAAGTTTACCTAATTGAACTGATTATGGGTGTCAATAATTCAAGTCAAATTCCTAAAAATGATCTTTAGCAAATCATCCAAATCAGATCAACAAATTAAATATATTTTATTTATAATACCAAATAATAGTTCAAACGAGGGCTAGAGATGTCTTAGACCTAGGATGTGAGATCCACCTGAGATGTAGAGATTCATCAGAGATCCTATCGACGGAAGCCTACCATTGGATCAAGGCAAAGATTTGCTCGCTGCAACAAAATAGACTTTTTCCGACTCTTTTCCGCCGACACTATAAAAAAGCGTCGGCAAATTTCGAAGCGATGCTGAAATTGGTCGATGCTTTTTTATAGCGTCGGGTGAAATTCAAATTAGACAATGCTTTAAAGTGTGTCGAAGAAAAAAAAAAGGCAATAAAGCCAACCCCCAGCCTTTTTTCTCCCCAATCCCCTTGCCTTTTTCTCTCTCTCTCTCGCATGCGGAGAACAAACTTTAACCCTTTCACTCAGCCGCCATCATCCTAGCCCACCCCATCCCCCCCCCTTCCCTCTCCGGTCCAACTTGGCTACCCCAAACCCCTCACCGAGCTTCGGATCCCCCTCCCCCTCCAAGCTTCGAGGATGACCCGGCCTATGCCATTGAGAAAGATGTTCTACCTCTCCGAGCTGAGGATACGGTGGTAGCGGCGGGCGGGCTGTGGTCGGATAAGATGAGTGGCCATGGATGCAGGCAGATGGAGGCTGAGTTCGTGGTTTCAAGACCTCCGTCCATCTCGTAAGTTTTATCTCCCCCTCACCTCTCCATCCACCCTTGCAGCCCCTCTTGATGAATGGAAAAAACTTTTTCAATTCAGGTAATCGCCGATGCTTCGGCGACACTTTGTGTAACGTTGAACGGATCTTTACCGAAGCTTATAAGCATCGGTAAAGGATGTAAAAAAAATGCCGAAAAAGATCACTTTTTTGTAGTGGCTAGAGCCAATCCTAGACAAACTCTTCCACCATCATAGCCAATAAGAGTTTTTTGTATGTGTGAGAAAGGGGGGTAAGGAGTTAGGGTTTGGGGAGTCGAAGAAGAGAGGGATGGAGGAGGGGATGCGCATTCTTCGAAACCCCTCTCAAAATGGACACTAAATTAGTTAAATCAATATATTAATTAAAATAATTTATTAATCGATTGCAGGCTATCCAAGTGGGCACTAATATTAATGATGGAATTTAAATATTTCTCATATTCTATGTTAACATTAATAAGATAAAAACAGTGTAATGATTAAATCAGTTGTGACAATGCAGATAAACAATTGCATGCTATAAAATAATAATTTTTGATTTGTTATATAAACATTATAAACATTATAAAAAATTTATATAATATTTGAAATAAATATATCTAACATTCGTAATTTATTTAATATAATATAACATTTATATTTAACAAAAATATAAAATAAATATATCTAAATTTGTTACAAAAAATATATTTAATACAAGATATAACAATTACATGCTTATAATTGAATCTTAGCTCAAACTCAAGCTAATCGACATATGTATGATTTTGAAATTTAGTATAATATATACTCCAGCCGGCATATATGTAATCTACTCCATGGCTTTAAGTAACAACTATTACAAATTGAATGACATATGAGAGTTCATCTTATATTTTGAACATTCCAGGGTCATTATGCTTTTGCCAGTTCTTGTTTCATGGGATCATAGGCATTCATAATTTTCGTCACTTGGGCCACTTGATGCAGCAATGAAGGTTTTTTTTCCTTATAAAGCTATAATATCCTTGCTTATCACAATTATTTTATTATTCTAAATGCATCCACAAGTACATAGTACATCAATCATGTTTACGTGTTAGTATGGTAGCACTATTTTTATGACTTTGAAATAGAAATCAGATAATGGTCCAGATTTCCGAAAGAGACTTAACTGCCACGTTGTCTCCATCCGCTTAGCCTTCATTGGCATAGACCCTGTCGGCTGCTGCTTCACGTGCTCCGCGCCCTTCCTCTCCTCTGCCGTCAGCAAGCTCCGAGAGTATCGTCCTATCACGTGTCTCGCAATCTATGCCCGAAGAACCCTGTTGTTGAAAATCCCGCCACCGCTAGCCCCATCACCAACGTCGTCGGCATTAGAATGGGGTTGAAGATCATGAAGAGCGGCGTCACGATGACCAGACCGATGACGGTGGCGACGAGGGAGATGCCGGAGAGGGTGAGGAGGCATCCCGCTAGGGATTTTTCGAGTGAGAAGGAACTAACGACATAGGAAGAATTCTTCGAGTGAGAAGCAAGGGAAAAAAAAATGTCCGGAATTTTGGAGAATAGCCCGTTCATGTTAAGATGATTATCTAGAAGAAATTAAGGAACTAAGGAATTCATTTTGTGGTTGAATGCTGGGGACGGCTTTGCCTTATCACATTCATTGTAATCCAGGAACTGCATGTCTTTCAGCAAGAATTTTAGATTAAGTTCTGAATGGAGTGATTAATTTCCTAAGGAAACTTGGTGGCATCTCACTTTAGACAAATGCTGATAGCGTTTTTCAGTTCAACTCGAATGAATGATCCTTCCTTCATTTTTATTCTCAAAATAAATACATCTTCCGTATGTAGGATCGCCTTTTGTCGTGAAAACCAAGGGGAGGATCCCATTAGATACGCTATAGTCGGATCTGTCCTTAAAACAGATTCCATGCAATCGTCACACCGCACAAGCTCCCCTCGTACTTGAGCAACACGTCACGTGAAAGGCCGTCGGAGGCTGGTGGGTCGATGACATGCGGGATTTGAAAGATGCACGGCTTTGGATTTGGTGCTTTGTGCTTAATTTATTGGAAAAGGCAAGGCTGTATGGCTTGGTTGGGCAAAGAGTTATAACTTATCCGACTCGAGATGATGTGTACCTCTAATGCTCATTACATTGTTCCATTGTTCGAACTAGGAGCTGTCATCCGTCATCATGTGCCTTGAGATACACGGGATGGATTGGATGGCATTCGGACGAACGACCACACGTCGGCGAGGAATGTCGGTCGGTAGGGTGACGCGCAGGCCTAACTTTATATTATTTGGGCCACTTTCTGAGATTGCGGGCCCTTGATAAATATTGGTCCATGTGCATGCAGCCTACCTTGGTACCCATCACCAAGGATTTAGCTTACAACAATTATTTCAATCATTATCGCTGAATCCTAACATGATATATCAAGGCCACACTGATGGCCGCTAATGGAATAACTAGCGAGCGTTATTGCAAAAAAAAAGAAAAAGACCCTTGGGGCTTTTCCGTATTAAGAATGAAGATGTAAAAGCTCGGAAACCGAAACAAGCGATGAAATCAGAGGAGAGAGGAGAGCAGAGACACGATACGATCCGATCCAATCCAATCGGACAAGACAGTTTTTACCGTCTTGCTATTTTCACTCCCCGGCACATACAATACGACCACTGCTGCTGTGTACGGGGGAATAGAGAACAGTGCGTCTGCATGATGAATGTTTTGTAGAGTGGGCCCCCCAGCTCTCCTCTGCATGGGAATACTTTTAAGGAGTACGCCCGCTGCTCCCTCGTCCTTTTTTCCCCTCCTTCTCGTCCCCGCCGACTGCGACACTGTTCACGCATCACTCCCGCCGATTAACATGGACTTTTTTTTTTTAAAACAAGAAAAAGCTACCTACCGCTTTTCCACATGGATCTATAGAGCGGGCTCGATTCAAGAAAGCAGCTCTACTAAGCCCCTTGGAGCTACTGACGTCGTGATAGGTTCGGATCGAGTTTGAAAACGCGATATCATGTGTAAGGCATTCATCATGTCTCGTTCGTGGGAGGAATACCAAATCACAATTTCAATATCGGGCTCGGGATATTCCGGGCTCCTGCACCCGTCCAATTAGTACGATGGTTCTGCATTATGTTTGCACGTAGATTAAGAACAATTACTTATTCTAAATGCAAAATTTGCATTATTCATGTTTATCCTATTTTATTCCGAAACCGGGTCACTGAAAATTTAATTTATATCTGGTCCTCGATTTTTGATGATTTTTTTTTATGCTTAAACTCTGTTTTCTGCATAAGTGTGTTCGAAACATGTCTAATTGTTTAAATAAATTAATCTCATCGTACCTAACTCGGTGCAAAGTTTAAAAATAAAATATGATTTATAAATGACTGACTAAATGTAGGACGAGAGTCGAATCAAATAAAGGTCTAATTACATCTATAACCAGATGATGTCATTTAGTAGAACCTGGCATGCACGAAATAGTGGCATATGCGAGTATGACAATTTTATATGTGTAAATATTTAGCGAAGCTAGATGCACTAGTAAAACACCTAATTAACCTTATGTCGATTTAAACTTGAGAGAATATAGAGGAAGGAAGGTCATCAATCTCATCGTCCTTGTATTTTCAAATGGTTTACTTTTCTTTTTTTCAAAATGAGAACTTCCGATATCCCAAAACTATCCATATGGCGCTTTTGTCAAAGGAAAAGAAGACTCCATATGCTGGAATAATGGACTTCTCTCAATTCTTGTGGCTTTTCATAAATTTTATTTCCTCTCCTCGCCCTTTGACACTATGTATCGTAAGATATATCATGCAGACAAAACTATATTGTAGATATTCATATTCCAGATATTTAAATCTAAAATAGGATGTGGAGACATAGAATCTACCATTCTGCATAAGAAGCCTGGATATAGTAATGTGCGTAAATGCTTGCACATGAATTGCTCTTTTATTGTAGCCAGTCACTGCATCTCTTACTTATTTAGACGCATGCGTCCTCTCGCTGATTCTTTCTCTCCAGCTAGAGTGGATGTTCACATTCTCTTAGCATCAAATATGCTCAATATCGAGGCTCTTGGCTAATAATCCTAATGACCAAAGCCCGTTAACAATGGGCCCTGATGCGAGAATCCGATCTTAATTAGCCTATTAGACTTACCAAACGTGCGAATCTTGTCTTGGCAGATAAAGTCATATATAGAGGGACTTCAGAAGCCAAAAGTCTAGGTTTCCTAATAGACTCAAATTGGGAAAAAGCTCATCCGCTGCAACTGTCGTCTTTGTTTACTCGAGGTTCTAGATTCAAGCCTTCGATCGTAAGGAATTTGAGGAAAGAGAGAGCAGAGAAGAATGACAATTCTCTCCCACCTGTTTTACATTTGGGAGATATTCAAGAGGAAGGCTTACAGAGAAATCCTTATCTTCTCTCCATTTTCCTTCGCTTCTCTCATCACTTCACTATTCCAACGAGCGATGCCATATCTCTGCTCTCTTTCTCCTCGATCATCCAAGGAAAGGATTAATCTACCTCTCCCTGTGTGTGTGTGTCTGTCTCTTTTATATCTCTTCTCGTTTCTCCAAATCTTTCATTCCAAACTGAATGTTAGCCGGAGACTGGCGCTTTAATCTTAGTTTAAAAGTGGAAAGCTGGTTGCATGATTTCTACTACGAGAGAACAGTGGACTGGGCAGTGACTATTGAGGAGGAAGAGAGAGAGAGAGAGAGAGAGAGAGAGAGAAGAGCAGGGATTTAAATGCTCGTTCTCTCGCTGGTGGTGGCCAGAACCAGGCACAAAACAAATCTCGTTTCAGCTTTCTCCTAAAACTACGTCTTTTTAGGCGGTAGGATGGGCCGGCCGATGTTTCAACGATCTCGAGGAAGGAGCCAGGAGAGCGCGCGGTGGTGGGGTCGAGGTCGGCAGTCCCCGCCCTGCCGAGGAAATGGCGTCGAGATTGACATGACCCTCCACCTCGCTTCCTCGCACGCAGCCTGTGACAAAAAACCAAAAGCAACCCCCTCTCCCTTCCTTTTCCCCTCCGCACGCACATTCATACCGGAAAATTTTTAAGGCGCGGAGAGAAAATAATGGGCGTGCATGTTCATCGACGCGTCAAATCTAACAGCCCCGTCCGTACAAACTATGCACCTATAAACATTGTATATGGTCGGACGCAACTCCCCCACAAATGCATACCTTATTAAATAGGTGTTAGGTGATAAAAATGACGCTAAGTCCAGGCTAAGATGACGAAGCCATTACATTTTCTGGGCACTCCTTTATCACACAAGTGACGCAGCTACTACCCTATTGCTTGCTCTCTGGTTGGCATGTCTTTGTGCAGAGGTTTCGAATTCAAAATATGGCATCTCTCCTGTACTATATTTTCAAAAAAAATAAATATAATCTTATATTCTTGAGGAACTGTTATTATCTTATATTCTCTTATAAGATCTTGATTTCTCTTTCATTTACTTAATGAAAGTGATTAGGCTATACCCAGTCTTTCCATCCAAAAAATATTTCAATTTTTAAAGTCAATAAGATTGTCCGAAGGGCCATATGTGATAGTGGGACACTGGCTTGCCATTGCGCAGGGTGATAACATAGTTGGCTTTAAAATTTCAATTAGGGTTTATATATATATATATATATATATATATATATATATATATATATATATATATATATATATATATATATATATTATACATATTATACACACACACACATACTAGTTAAGGTAAGGAAACGTGCCATGTCTTCTATAATGATCAATCAACTTCTTCCTAAGATGTGGTCACGAGAGATTTTGATACAGAAGAGAGTGCATAAGCTAGGAAAACCAAGAAAGGGGCACATAGTCCTACGCATGGTTTTGCCCTTCATGAAAAGGACATGTCAGTCCTAGATTATATAACAGACAGAGATCATACTTGGATTCTGACTCTATAGTTTGAAGATGCAGATTTTCCGGTCTGCGAGCTAAAATGCCTTCCTGCAAAGAAAAGTTTCCCATAATATAAGTGACAAAACTTTAGCACTAGATATGGAAAGCAGAAGATTCTTCCATACATTTTTTTTTATAAAAAAAATCTTTAAACATATATGCAGCACTTTACTTATTTCTCAAAAGAAAAACTACTTTTTCCACCCGACGTGGAAATTCCTCCACAGCCCTAGTTGCAGGAAATTCCTACCTGTGAGCTGAGTGTGTGGATCCTATATAATGCAGCTCGCTATATAATGAGGCAGTGGATCCTCTATAACCGGCATTGTAGGAAGAAATTCCTACAACTAGGTTACGTGTGAAATTTTTATAGGTCAGCGAAAGAATCTGAATGAGATTCTATTTTTTTTTTTTGGTACATATATAATAAGATTCTCTTATCATATAAATCAACTTCTCATCAGAATTTGCCATGTATCATAGTATATTAAGCCATGAATGGCTTGAGTCCCTTTGACCTGTCAAAACCTGCCTCATAATTAACCATGCTGCCGAAAATCACCTTCTTTATTAAGAAAAAGAAGAAGATTAACAAAACTGTGCCAATGGCAACCGGATAGTCCTTCGCCAAACACAATAACTGCATTTGAACTGCGAAGACGAGGAAGCCGCATGCCCCTTTGATGCTTAATCGCCCAAGATTCTAAAGGACCATAATTAAGCCTCGTGGTGGTACCTTCAAGATATTTCTTAGCATATTTGTATATGCGTATACATGCTCAACATAATAATGAGACAAATACGGCGATGATGTCAATGGTAATCAGGATGAAGATGATGACGACGACGATGGTGACGATGATGGCTAGTGAGGATCGATGTTTTATAAATGTGAAAATTAAAAATAATCTTTTTCTCTCCAGCCTCCCTCCCTAACCCAAAATATACACACTCCACGACTGATGACAAGAAAATGAGGACTGATGCAGTGGATGCAATCAACAGGACTCGATAGCTGCCGGGTTGAACCAATTTGTTAATTGCCACAAGATGGTTTTCTTCCTTTTTGTGGTCAACAAAGCTATTGGCTATCTGTCCAATCAATCATCAACCTTCGGCGGTCAATAAAGTAACAAGTGATACTACACACATACACGACACAAAAATAATAGAAAATCCCTGTGGAAGGTTAGGAAGCACTGACGAGGTCCATGGATTCCATTAATGGTTGCTGGCGGAGATCTATCCTGACAAGAGACTCTTGACCTATATTTTACCACCCAAGCATAACAGAAATCAAGCCAAATTTCTTGTCAAAGTCTTCAAGCATGAATCTCATAAAGAAGGAATTTGTTTTGCATATACCTAAAAAAGTAAGAATTCTTTTTTTTTTGGGCGAAAAGGCACTATAGAAAGACGGGCCATGATTTTAGAGGAGGGAGGGAGGGACGGGGGTAACAGTCAGAGGAATATATGTGGAAGAGAAGGGACAAGGATGTGGCTGTCGGGGTTGGGGGGTGGGGTCTCAGTATTATTGTATACATCTAGAGGTGAAGATGAAATTTTCGTGCATGTATTTCCTCAAAAAAAAAAAAGGGAAAAAAAAGAAAATTCCAACACGTAGACAACAAGGTCAGTGGAAGAAGGAATTCAGTCAACTAACAATTTTAATTTAGATAATGTCAGAGACAAATTCTTCATTCCAAAGCTATTACATATTATATATTAGTTCAAAAAACAGTGAGATTTATGAGAAAGGCATATACTAACTTGATCATAACGTGGAAGCTATTCGGCACAAGCTAAGAAGCTATTATATGGAATTAACGTAAAGCATGGAGAGCTACTTCACAATAAGATAAGGGCCATAGTTTATACTAACTATAATCAACAAAAAGATTAATAACCTAAAACCAAAAATAATTGTTATCAGCATGCCAACGATTAATGTCATTCATAATAGAGTTTCAAAAATATTATCTAAAAGCTCCTTTCCCTCTTTGGATTGCTTTCTTCAAACTTCTTCAAATAAATGCAGCTTATACCAATGAAGTCTACGAAATATTTGTTTGAGAAGAAAAGCCTCTTTACTATGATAGAAGACTGTTTGTTCCATGCTGAAACCAAAATCATGTTGGGTTGTTTAGTTATAAGTTCTTCGCCCAATGATGGAGTAACGGTTCTGCAAACGATCGAATGTCACTAAAGGAAAGCAAAGGAAAAAAGGAGGGGAGGGGGGTGTGGCGGGGGGAGGGGGGATAGAGAAAGAACGAATACGATACACTAAAAAGTGAGCAGAACAATGAATAAGAATAAGACCTCTACTCTTCTTAATTAGAATAAGCAAAACTATAGATTCTCCTAAGAAAAATGGCATTGCTAGCAGAGTATAAGCCTGAACATGGTCCCTTAATTCTGAACTGAGACACAACCAAAAGATATATATAGCTCTCGATCTTCATTACAAAGCTTGCTTCACCTAAATTTCCAAATCTCCTGTCCATTAAGCTCATGCTAGAAGCTTGAATGGACTCGCGAAAAGATGATTCAATGGAACACATTGTACCCATGATAGATACAGTTCGCCAACAAAATACAGCACACGGACCATATCATGCTTCAAGACACAGCTATATTAGCACCATCGAATAGAGATTAAATCCTAGCTACTCAGCAATATAGACATAGTTACCAATTCTTTGGAAGTTTTCACATGCTGCTCTCCCCTCCTTCTCTTCGATCCATCTCTCCTGAAGGATTGCTGCCATCGCCCGTAAGATTGCTGGTAGTCCATGGAGGAGGGTAAGGCGCCGGCATCCCGGAAGCCTGGTAGAAGGAATTCCCTCCATTGCCAACCCTCCTCCCGTACTCAATTCTCTGATATGTCCCCATCGGCGACACCAATGACGGCGGTACAGGCAGCCCTGTGGGAATCTCGCTGCAAGCATAGCGGAGGAGGTCGGCATTGGCGGCGTCCAGTTCCTTCTGGAGCCTCTGGACCTGTCGCTGAAGGACCGAGATGGCCCCGACACAGCCATACACTGGGTCCTTCACCCGGGCCTCCGCCTCGTAGGCGAGCGAGTTCACGGCGTCCTCCCGCTGGTGGGGGAGGAGCTCGTTGAGGAGCTTCGTGACGTTGCTGGCCCCGAAGATCTTGTGGACGTTGGCAAATTTCTGTGGCTCTTCCGGGGGGAAGTAGGGTGCGAAGATGCAGCCTGGCATGCACTTCCTCCGCAAGAATTTGCAGGCGGCGCAGGGGGAGTTGGAAGAAGAAGAACTCGACGATGCCATGTCCCACTGCACCAATAAAAGGCCAAGAAAACAATACTATATTTCGTTTTTACCGAGATCATATGGAGACGTTTTTTATATGTATATATTTTTTTTCTTTCTCGAGTGAAGATCATATGGGACTAGTTTAACAGCTTCTATAACGCATACGGTTTCCAGCTTAGGGTTTAGGGATCACGACGCTAGCTGATAAATTCGTGGTTAGAAATAGACGGGATAGAAAGGTACTCTGGTTGCCAAGTTGATTTCTTGGATTTAGAAGCATGAAACTTTAATTTATTTCATGAGATTTTGTTGCACCATGAGTTAGACCAGCTATGAGCTATCATGGGCATCTTAGAATGGGTCAGAACACTGCAGTAGTTCCTCCCATGATTGTACTAAATTTACTAAAAAATCCACCATATTCTCCCCTATGAAGGTAAACCGAAGCTTCCCATTATAGATGGTACTCAAATGGTTGTTTAAAAAGCGGAAAAAAAAAAACCATGCCAACCCAAACCCCATAATAAAGCAAGACCTGCAGATCCGCTCTCTCTCTCTCTCTCTCTCTCTCTAGCCCTAGAGAAATCGATCTGTATATGACTATAAAATAAAGGGAAGAGAAGGTGTTATGTTACCTTTCTCTGCGATCTGAGGTGGGTATTGGCAAGAGTGAAAGGTCAGTACCTTTTTCCCTTGCCCGGGTGCCTGATCTCTCTCTCCCTCTCTCTCTAAACAGCAGCAGCAGTTCTTCCAAATCCAAGAAGCTGTAGTAACAAATGGAAATGATGGAGGCTTCTGAATTTTTCCCCCCCTCTCTCTCTATTAGGTGAGCAGTGAGCGCTGAGAGAAGGAGGGGTCGGAGTGGTGGTGGAGAGAGACAAGAGAACCCTTATCTGGGGAGGAAGGCTGTAGACACTGCAGCAAAGGGGAGGAGAGGCAGAGGGAGAGCAAAGCGCATTTAGTGTGAGCAGAAGCATATGGAAGGGGCAAAAATAGAGGACTAAATAAATGAAGACAATTACAATGAATAACAGGTACACTCAAAAGGGTGACTGTGACACTGCACCCCCGAGAACTTCTTGATCAAGAGTGAGTTAAATCCGAACTATTCCTAAGATGGTTTCTGTAAAACTGTTTCAGTGTTCTAACTACAATATTGAATCTTACAAAGGTATAGGGTCAAATTACATCGTATCACCAATTTTAAAATGGAACTATAACTGAAGCAAAACGTTAGAAAATTAAATCATGTGCAAATAAACAAAGCGGTGTTTAAGTTTTTGTTTTACCATCAGTATTTTAACAAAAAGAAAAGGAAAGATAAGAAAATATCGCTTGCTAATAGAGCCGCTGTTGTTCTCTTATGATAGGTACTTAGCTAATTGAATATTCCTTTTGAGAGAAAGCTAAATGAATATACCTAGTGTAGAGTAATTTCTTACAGAATAATTTTGCCGTCGTGTTTAATAATGTTATTATGGTCGAAAAATATGTTTAATTACACAAAAATTACCTATATATACATATATATCAGCACTGCAGAAGGATATTCCAGATGTTAAATTGTTTAAGATAACTGCGGAATCATTTGCAATCATATGGTAGCACAAAATTTATTGTTCTAGCCGTCCATATGGCCCATTTATGAGAGATTTATTGTTCTTATAGGATCAAACCCATCCGTAGTTGTATTTTAATTCATACGGTGGCCCACACTGCAATCATGTTTAGTGTCCCATCGACGAACTCTATTTAATGAGAACAGATGCAAACTATAAATATAGCAGCTCTCCTTGCCAAATAGGCGTAGTGTAGTTGAAATATAAGCCTACTTTTATCATATTAAGTTACCTATGATTAAAAGAAAATTACTATGCTTACACAATTGTGAGCACAACTTTCAAAGTACGAAAGTGAGAATGCGAACAATTCTCACACGCCCTTTATCTGTAAGTGGATCCTTCCGTTTGTTTGGCTAGTGTTAACAATCATTTTCTTAAGTTTCTTTTTTGATGGAAGCGAGAGGTGTGACCCATCCAGTAGTTTGTTGGTGATGTAATAGCATTTAAAAAGTTGGCAGTGGGCCATTTGACGTAGGGTGGCCCCCGATATTTACAAATTGTTTTCTTGAGTTACTTTCCACAAAATCATTAATGATGCATTCACCATGATAACCACCATTAGATCATGAACTATTTGTGATCCGAGCATATCACGATTCACTGATGTCTATAAGATAAGATCACATGAATCTCACAACTTTATTGGAAATGACACTACAGGAGTTTAGCATCATGATCCTCACTACACTATTCCAAACAGCTGTATTATATTATCACATAAATCCATGCCTATGGCCTATAATGCGAGCAGTCATTGTTCTTGAAGTCACTATGCACGTCTTTCATTAAAGTACTACTTGTGCACATGCCGTGCATCCACATATCATGCACGCATTGCATCTGAATACATCAGAGGGAAGACTAAAGCTCATCATACATGTGGAACTGCTCATGTGTTAAGATGGTTGCAGAGAGGAGCACTGTAGGAATTTTTTATGGATACTATGAGGAATTTTGACACCTTGTTTCATGTCACTATATCAGTAGAAAAATCTTTATTTCCACAAAACGTTTCCAGCACAGAGAAATATTTGCTGCAAATGAAATTGCAAGGACTTTACAATAGGTTGCCACATGCCCAAGAATAAAATTGAAGAGAGAACATGACATTTCAGGTTGTGATGATCTATGATTTGGACCTTGGACCTTCGAGTGGATCCTTGCCTTCAACCCAAACTGTAATTTGGTTGCATACCAGAGCAAGGTAAGAGCTTTCATTTTTTGTTTAATCATTGAAAACCAAAAATATGGATGTGACCTACCAACTGATATGCTGACTATATGGTCCTAAACATGTAAAAGATTAGTTCACAATGCAACAAATAATTCACTGTTTTGATCATAGCAAGAGCCTGCTATTATGTATGATTCAGAAACCTTGGGGAATATTCTGGTTAGATAAATCATGATCAATATATATACACACACACACACATACATATATATGTATATATGTATATGTATATGTATGTATGTATATGTATACACATGTGTGTGTGTGTGTATAGAAAATTACAAGTTGAAATCAACCAAAAATTGCCACCTAAGGGGCATGTGACAGGCAGATATCACCATCTTCTCCCAATTAATAGATATTCGACCACTAATTTAGATGTTAGGCATTACTGAATTATGTTGTCAGCTACCTGAAGAAGGGAAGAGAAATAAGATATATAATTTGCCTTGATCAAAAGAAGTAGGTGCCCTGAATCTAAAATGCCATCATTCCATACATATGATGATGCACACTAGTCTTGCCTTATCTATATTGAGTTGTGGAATAGTGTGCATCCATGATCGTGCACATGGTGACCTGTAGCTGAGTGCAATTTCTTGAACTTAACCATTTCTATTTCCTTTATGCATTAGCTGAAAGAATCCTTTGGACTCGTTAACAAAAGGGTTAGGCAAGAATTGGAATCACATTAAAAGATAACCTTCATATATGTCAAAATACATTATTTGAATCTTAAAAATTGAATCAAATATGATCAAATTTTTAGGATCATAGATAAAATGAAGTTTATATCTTATCGAGAGAAAACATGATTGATATACACCTCAATTGTGGTTCTCTTCTATATACAAGTGCCAGAAATGGGCATGGCCACCAGTATTTTTTTTTATTTTATTTTTTGGCATTCAGAATATATATGGTTTGGATAGTCTGAGGCAGATTAATTAAGATTGCTGTATAGGAAAGATTACAGGTTTTAGTCTCTAGTTTCAACTGTCCATGAACTTATTACCTTTGGAATTATATTCAACTGGAACATGCTCCAGATAATTTTAGGATCACTAAAGATTGCCATATTGGAAAATGAGTAGATAGTCAAAGCCTGTACCTTCATCTCTATCAGTACTGAGTCATACTCTATGCGACTTTTTGTTGGAATAACTGGTTAGATATCAACTCATATCCTCTATTGGGATTTGTTATCTACATTCCTCCACTTTAAAGCTTTAGGATATATGTGCTTTGCACGCCTGCCAGAATTTACTTTTGAAGGAGCATTGAATGTAGAATAAATCATGATGCATCAAAGAGACTCTTATATCCTATATATAAACAAATGAGTTGACCAAGTGATTAGAGATGGAGCAAAATTGTTATAAAAAATCATAGATCACCTTCTTCACCAGCCCTTAATTAATTTATTTATGACCCTGCCCACCAAACCCCAACAAAAAAAAAAAAAACGAAAAAGAAAAGAAGATCGCCGTGTAGTTTCTTGAGAAAGATTGAAAGACCTTGCTCATCAGTTATTTCTTTTCTTTCCTTTTTATTGTTGGTAAGAGCTCATGACCTATTTTAAAACATTCTTTCACATCAAAGGTACTTCTAAATTCTACCAAGGAAAAGAAAAAGAAAGAAAAAAGAGGAACTTCTAGGCTAAATTGTGTGGAGGCCTGTATAGAAGGTGGGTGCAAGCATCATTCTTTCCACTAGTCTAAGATATTCTGATTCCTAACCATAAGGAACCTAATACAACACCCTACCCTCCAAAGTGAGTAGGCTTTTTCACATATCCAATCGATGGTATAGGTGATTGTCACCATATATTAATTGCTCTCCGATCTAAAAAGAATGATGATGATGTGCAAACGAGCATCATACTAATTAACATGTATCCTTACATATATATTAAATATGTATTTGTGTATTATTAACTCAGGTGGACGAAAATTTTTTGCATTAGACTGGAGTCACTTACGGAGAGCTCCACTGTTCTCTTGAAAGGAAAAAGGGACAAGAGAAAAGAATAGGAAAGAAACCGAGATTTCATCATTGGTAATCTAAAATTATTTGAATCGACACGACTATTGAAAAAGTATAATCTTTCATGTTTATTTTTTCCGTTTTTTCATTAAGGAAAGGAAATAATTTCTTGTGTTAAATAATAAACTGCACTTGATTATTTGATTAGATATATTATGTCTGGATAGCCTTAAAATTTCTAAACTAGAATAACTACTGATTTATATGATGCCTCCTCTACAGGGTGCAATAGATTACAAAAGCTGCCTGCCAAGGAACAATATAATAAACAAAGTGTATGGTGTGAAAATATAAATCATAGCTGAGAGAGAGAGAGAGAGTTCCATTCCGTTGCGGTAAAACTAGTGAAATAATTGTGGAAAATTCCATCTGTTACTGAAAACTTGAAATAAGTTTCCAATTCAGGTCGATCATTTTTTCATTTGTTTCCTTTTTTTTTGTGACACTATGATCGTTAGCTATCAAGGAATTACAAATGGCCCAACCAACTTTGGTGATGACCAAGCCCTTGATACAATGATATCAGCATCACCTCCTAGGCAACAAGTGAGTTCGCATTGCATGGAAATGTATGTGCTGCCTAGGGTGGTCTTGCTAGTATAATTTCGTTTTCTACTTAATTTGATAGGATAGATAATGCATACCATATTGAGATTGGAAGGTCTCTCGACTCGTTACAAGCCAATGCTAATATAGACAAAGGTCATAAGAAGGAATATAGGGCACCTGGCATTGACAAAGGCTGTAGATCTTAATGGACCTCAAATAGTTGGACAAAACTTGTTTGTTATGGTAACGAACTCGCACGTTAATTTTGAGTTAAGACAGCAGGGGAAAAATATGCAATGGTAGTACTTCAGATAATCCATTCGGGGTAGAAATATATGGGAGGTTCCACTTGTCCCCATGGCTCTTTTGTTCATGACCTCCATTCACACATAGCTCATGGAAAAAGGGAAATCTCAATCATGCATTCTTAGACTCTTCCTACCTTTCTAGGACCATGAACCCCCTTTACCAAAAACAAAGACCAAGATTTCGATGAGGTTTAAGACATTCTTGGTACAATTTTCCTCCACCCAAGTCCTTACAGTCCTAGTACTTAGAATGACCCTATATTTTCTCGGCATTGGCCCACACACATGCTAATTGGAAGCATAGGGTTGGCATTCCTAGCTAGCGACGTCCGATCGCTATCAACCGGACTCCAAATGCTGAATGAGGAAGCATGGGACCAACCTTTCCAACATTTGATGATGTCCTTTCGGGATTATTGCAATAGAGGGTCATTTCCATCTAATCAGCCAACCATTTGGACGCTCAGAGCCAGAAGCCATCTTCTGTCTGTGGTTTGAATGGAAGGGTTGGGTAAGTTTGATCTCCTTGATTGGGTTAAAAAGTAAGAAAGGTCATATCCAACTTTTATAGTACTTCTCCACAGAGTGCTTGCTTCAAAAAAAGAAACTATTGAACAGAGAGAACAACTGCATCTCCGTTATAGTAAGCCCATGGGGCCTTAGAACCTAAGTAAATGCTGGCTGTACTGTAGATCGAAAAGTTACTCAGGCCGCATGAAGCAAAGGGGGTCGCTCGCTACACTCATTGCCTCCAAACAAACAGTTGGTCAGTTGGATAAGAGTACTTAAGATAGCAAAGATGGTCGATAATTCAATAAAATCTAACCCAAAATTATGGATCTCAAAACTCATGTGATCCTATCTAAATTCTTACTAAAAAATTGGCTGAATCGAATTCGATAAACCGAGGATCCAGCAAGAATGTATAATGTATATCGAACATCTTGCGAGTAATTAACGGATTCAGATCCATGGGCGATCCAATTGGAACCGCATCTATCAATCGTACGCTAGCAAGGCCATACATATATATAATTTAAAGTGAAGAGAGAAGGAATAACATGGCTTTGGATGATTTGGAAGAATCTAGTGAGTCTAAACTTAGGCAAGTATTGTAAACTATCTAGGGCTTTCACGCAAACATTTTTGTCATGCCTCTGATAAAATATAAAAAGTGCATGCTTTCAAAGCAGCGGGGGTGGAAGAGGCACTATTAGATGCTTTGGGCTCACCGGACCCCTATATTTTATTAATCAAGGAGAGGAGTAGGGACTTAAATGGAGCTTCGCCTATGGAAAGAGGCCTCTGTTGATATGATTTGACTGGATCTAGAGTATAAGGATTAGATGGGAGGCTTCACTTTCCAAAAAGTAGGACTTGTGGCATACAGTTTGAGAATAACCTTCATATCCCAGATATAATAAACCCCGGAAGGGGAGCTCCCATTGGAGATGAGCGCGTAGCCTTTTCCACCACTTTATACCAGATAAAATAATTCGCCCCCAGGTTTAAATGAGAGCTGCCAAAGGAATTACGAATTGAAGTCGGAATAAACGGCCCCCCTTGCCTACCTTTGGCACCGGCCAGGCCCACCTAGATTGCTTCATAAGCCTCCAAGCTGCATGCCTCCAATAACAATCCACCTGCAATTTTTTAGAAAAATCTTGAACCGCCCTCTACATGATCCTAAACCTCAAGTGCTAGGATATGATATAATATATCTCACTCGTGCTAGATTTTTCACTCCTACAAGTCACAGATTAAATATATTATCGACACCTAACAGAATTATCGAACGTTGAGAAAATTAAAGAAGAGCATATCCAATATGACTGATCATTCGTTTCTAGCAGGATCTTTATTTACTCCATGCATTCTTTGTTCGTGGAAATTGGACTTCCCCTGTTTGCGGACCCTCGGACACTGCTTCAAGCTCATTTGTCCATGGACCATGGAGAAAGCTCGTTTAAGATCTCACCAAAAAAAAAAAGCTCGTTCGAGGCTACGTTAGGATTTAGAATCAGGAGAAATTGATTCAGCATGCATATATGAGCATGCATGCATGGAGAAATGCACTCATGGAAGCAATTGATTGGTAAAAGCATGGAAAATGTTGCATGCTTGGCACAATTTTTTTTTTTCAAAGCATTCGACCGAAGAGCATCAACCATGCACCAAAAACAAATCCGATGCCTCACGCGCACCACATTAGACATACATCGTTCTACAACTAAAATTTCCACCCTGTTGCAGGCGGGACCCACATCATCCATCCGAGACTTATTCCCCCACCCGTTTAGCATCCAAATTAACCACCTCTCACTAATACAAGGAAGTCAATTTGGATGGAATCCGCTAGCCGATGAAAGAATTGAATATTAATTGTCGCACGCATGCATCTCCTGTACGCGCCTCCCTTCCTACTTTACTTACTTTCTCATTTCCCATGTTATGACCTAACAGAGATATATTCTATAATAATGACAGTTGAGTTTCCATTTCCTGCTTTAAAACCCATGAATTTGATGCCTGGCCCATCGCAACACGCTTCTTTCAAAATTCCCCACGGAAGAAACCGTATCAAACTCATGTCTTGTAGAAAAGGGGCTGCCATTAGTTCCACTTTCGCTTGTCCTCCATCACAGTTGCCAAAACAAAAGAGTTTCTCGTCCTTTGAAAATTTAATAGAAAGACCCGATCTACCATGACAACCAAATGCTAGTTTGGTAAAAATTTCAACACGTTAGTTGCTGTAAATTCATCTGAAAGCTATTTTGGTTTTGTTAGAAAATTAAAAAAATCTACTTAGAAAAAGCTTTATATTGGAGCTTCTCTCCAAAAATACTTTCTGTTCAATATCGAAAAGTAGTTTAGATTTTGGTGACTACAATACTCACAAATAAATCTCATATTTACATCTTATATTGCATTATATCATATTATTATACTATAGATATAATATAATATCACAATAATAAAATTATATTATATTATTACAATAGCACAATATATTATATTATTATAATAATACATAATTATAATATGATATATTCTTATAATTATATTATAAGTATAATATAACATATTATTATAATCACAAATTATATTGTTATATTAATAATATAACAAGATAATATATTAGATCATATTATAATCCAAAATATTATATTATTAATTTATTTTACATTAGGTTATAATAATATTATACTATATAATTGTATTATATTATATTATATTTACAATATAATATTATACAATATTCTTCATTGTCTTTTTTTTTTTTTTGAGGATCCCAAAAGTTATTTTTTTTTATTTTGGTTACTAACCACGTTATAAAGGTTGAGAGTAATTTAAAAATATAGTTATCAAACAATAAATATTTTTTTAAAATTATCTATTTTTAAAAAATTTAAAAATTTTACGGCCAACGGTAACTCCAAACAGAGCATTAGTCTCCTAACCTAGTATTTTGTATTTTATAAAAGCTCTATATTCGTTTTGTCTTCACCATGATCCGAATCTCCTGCGACCCAAACCTTTCTGCCGCCACCATAATCCTGAGAAGGCAAGCACACTCGGCACCGCCACCCAAACTTCCATGCAAGATAAAAACATCGGTCGTGGGAGAGCTTTCGGTCGAGCACCTGGCATGCCCAGGAGCAGTAGTTCATCTTGTCGTACACCGAGCAGTAGCACCGCCGGAACTCACGTCGCCGCATTGGACTCTCCATGCGAGCATGGGGTACATGTGAATTGCGTCTCACCGTATGCAAACCCCACAAGCCTCTCTGTGCTCCATTTGCCTGCGAATTAGAGGTAGAAGGATGCAGCGAAGGGGTTTCTGTCCTTCGTCGCCAGCCAGGCTAACTTGGAAAGCGCGGACGTGATGGTAGATGATGCAGCACGGTGAAATTCTCAAATACCCTCTTGATTGAAATTTACTGGTCGGTAAAAGGACACATAGCTGCACATAGACATTAAAAGGGAGAGAGTAGCGAGATGGCTGCTCATACCCCCCGTTCGTTGCATTTTAATGGAAACAATGCGAGCAGAGAAGTTGAACCAATGGCAGCTTCATTTCAGTTAGCTTCTATAAATTTTGATGATGGGTAAAGAGGCTTGATATGTGAAATATTCTGTGGTGATGATGAATCTAGTTTCATCGGGGCCGAGCATGAAGACGCAAGTACAGGTGCAGCCCAACAAGTCTAATAAAAAGCATGGCACATTTGAACCGCGTCATTTTATTCTGAAAAACCAAAGCAAATCCAGTCGGACCTGATTCCCAAAGTCCTAACAGTGGAGCATGGAAGGAGTCCACATCTCAACATAACACCTCAAGGCGGCTGGCAGCGCCTCCTTCCAGGCCTCCAGATCGGGCAGCGGTCCGGTCAAAGCCACGGAGCTATCCTCCTTCCTATGCCCAAGATTTAAAACAAACACTTGGTCGGCAAATATCCGGCTCATCGCCCGAAGCGTCTCCTCCTTCACCGACTCCCCGTCTCTCTTCGGGTCCTCCGCCTCCACACAGCTCCCCCCGCAGTTCACCATTATCCGCCCTCCTTTCCTCAATCTTTTCCTCAATTCCTTCCAAGTTCTCGAATCCTGGAGCTCCGGGATCACGCTCCCCTTCGAGAAGAGATCCACCAAGATCCCCGCGAAGCCGCCCTCGTAGTCGGCGTTGAGCGCGTTGTCCACATAGATGAAGAGCCTGTCTTGGTTCTGCTTCTCTAATTTTGCCAGGCTGAAGAATTTTCTTGCGACGGCGATCACCGACGGGTCGAGCTCGTATCCATGGATTTCGGCGTCCGGGTATAGATGGAGGATGAGCCGGGCGGCGGAGCCGGCACCGAAGCCGAGGATGGCGATGGGGCCGGGAGGGAGAATCGGAGGGAGGGTGGCGAAGACGTCGAAATAGGTGGACGTGAGGCACTTGAAGAGGAAGGATATGCTGTGGATGTTGCCGGGGTTGTCGAGGAGGAGGAGGCGGGAGCCCGCTAGCGGGTGGTCGGCGCGCCGGGAGACTTCGAGGACGCGGATGTAGTTGTGCCGGGACTTGAACTTCGCCAGCATCCTGACGTCGTCGGCCGGGATACCGTCGTCGTCGTCTTCGGCTGGGGGATTCTTATGGGCATCGGAAAGATTGGGCTGTTGGGTCTTGGCGGCTCGGAGTGCGAATCTTGTCTGATCGTGCTTGGTTTTGACATGTAACTGGAGGTGTTGAGGTCTAACTGAGAGAGACGGGAGGGTTTTCTGGATTGGGATTGACCCGGACGGTCGAAATTGGTAGGGAATTAGGATGTCCATTGGTATGAAATCTGTCTCCCTCCTTCGGCGAAGCGAGGCAAAGAAGACGACCGTTGAGAATTTATATCTTCTAAGGGTATTTTCGTCATTCCAATGTTATTACATATAGCACCGATGGCTCTTCCATCAGTCCATTCATCTTCTTAAAGCCCTAGAAGGCAAAACTGCTGGGAGTAGCCAAAGAAGTAGTGAGAAACCCTGAACCCGTTCAAAGGTATCAGCCATATTAACCTTTGATGCTTATTTATTTATCAGAAACTGAGCTTCCATGTGTTTTATCTTCCTCTTCTGTTTTCTTGAGCAGACAGACATATCTTTATTCACCAAATGATGCCTGCGAATATGACATGCAGACTGGTTTCCCACCGCAGATATTATGGTAAATTTTTGCTCTTTTGTTGTGTTGATATTGCTGTTCATGTCCTTCTTGATTCTTCATGGTGTGGGTTCTTCATTGGTTATTATATTTCTTGGATGCATCGGAAGCTTGTTAGTTCTTAGTATGCTTTTCTAGGTAACTGGCAAGAGTCACCCAATTGCTAGTTCAGCTTTGGGTTTCTAGTTCTAGATTCACCCTTTCTTAATGATTTGAGTTCATTTATGATAGGATGAGAAAAATTTATTTTTTGATGTATAGAATTGAATAGTTGAACTTATTTATGTAAAGTTTGTCGGTAAAATGGTTTGGATTCATCAAGACTTATGAGGTAGATGATATAGAAACGTTTTGAAGATTGATAGGAGGAAGGGGGAAAGACTTATCATATTTAGGACATAATCAGATGTACCCTTATGGATAATTCCTAGTTTGCTCCTTTCTTTTTTTTATATATTACACTGAACCTTATAAACTGGTTTGACCACCAGTTCATAATCACATATGATTTAGTGAATTAGGTAACGTGAACTCTCCGGGTCCTGTACACCTAGTTATTTGAAGCTGCCCTAACTGGTAAGCAAGGTTAACAGCAGCTCTCGTTTCCTGTTAATTACTGGTTGTCTGGGTTTTGAAGTATTAAGTAGTGTGACATGTGATGACCATGATTGTGAGATTATGGTGCAAAGGACCTGCATTTTTTCTTGGCAGCTTGATGCAGCATTTTGGTGGGGCTCCCATGCCCGTAAGATATTTGTACCTGATCTCTTCACTTGCTAACTGAGTTTGTCTTCTTGCATTGCGTGTTTATAGTTTGTACCATCTAATGATGCCTGTATCAGAATGTTGTTATGCAGCTAGTGTCGCATAGAAGTTAGTTGAGCTACAGCAACCTGTAGGAAAACAATTATCGAGTTGTATCAGGCAGTCTATGCAGTCATAACAGGTAATGCTCTGGGCATGTTTAGACTGTATATCCCTGTTAAAGGCATGTGTAGGCTTCATTTAAACCTGGTGCTCTTCAGTTGCCAAATGTTGCGGTGAAACCTCTGTACAGTTTTGAATTCTTACCTCCATATTTAATGTCTATTACTTCTACGTACTTTGGAATAATTTCAGGAGGACCCAAAATGGAAAATGTAAATTCATTTTAATGCAAAAAGAAGTGAAATCTTATGCAATACGCTAGCAAACTGGTCTCATTCAAACAGATTGACAATAACAACAGATAATATAGTGTACATATTCACACATCTCAAACTGGCACTCTAGACTTAATCACATTATGGTCCAAAATAAAAGATCACCAGTCTCTGACTGTTATGAGTACCCCCACAGTAAAGGAATTATCCGATTAAAATGAGCATCAGGGGCTATATATATGATGAAGACCATTCAATTCCACTTCCTTGCTAACATGATAACAAAAGCTTGCTAAAAGAAAAACCAAAAGAAGTATCCTGACACATGCTCATAATCTATTCCTCTACAACCGTTCTTATCTTCATGAAAGTGTCTTTGAATGTGAAGATTTACCTGTTATGGCCTTCTTCACTTTTGCAATGGAATGCTTGACCTTTGATCCAACACCTGATAGAATATTGTGTGATTTCTTGTGTGCTGGCTTCACATCTGCGTCTTTAGCTTCCACAACTACTGCCGCATCATGGCCAGATTCCTCAGTTTTATTTTCATCTTCCTCTTCCTTTTCATATTTCTCTTCATCCGTTTTCTCTTCCTTCATATGGGCATCTGCTATCTCTTTAGCTTGCTTTTCATCTGCACTGACTGTTGGGCTTCTTTCTGCCAAGAACCTTTCCCCTGCCTGGACTGTTTCATTGGTAGGTTCCACTATGGACTCAGATTGCTGGACCTTATGTGAATCAGCTACTTCTAATTCTTCAAGTAGGTTTTTTTTCTCATCTTTCATTCGACTTTCTGCATTTCCATCTTGATTCTTTTTTCCATTCTCGACTTTTATACCTCCTGACTGAGTTTCTGAAGCTTCTCCAAGTGTATTGTCTTCAACACTAGAAGACTGGAAGGACTTGCCAGTTTGATCACCCTGGATATTTGATACAGTTTCTTCAACCTGAATTTCACCCTTTGCATTTCCAACTGGTTCAGCAGCCGAAGGAGTCTTCTCCTCAGATGTTGCATAGGAAGCTTTATCATTCTCTGCAATGCCCTGAGAAATTTCTGGACTTTCATTTCCGCTCTCTTTCTTTAAAGTATCCTCTTCAAAAGCCTCAATAACAGTTGCAACATCACTGTTTTTCTTCAGGCTTTCATCATCCTTTTGGATTGTGCTTTCTGTCATCATTTCAGGGGCAGGTATTGGAATTATATTATCCTGTTTTTTCAACTCATCAAGATTCGCTTTACTTTCTGGACTACCTTCCTCTGCTAATACCGGTTCCATGTTATTATATGAAACAATGTTGGTTAATTCTTTAGCCAATAAATGAGAAAGTTCATCCTTCACATCTTCACCAACTGTCATTGTTAGAGATGTGTCATGAAGATTTCTGTCTGGGCTTTCATCATCCTTTAATATTGCATTTTCTGTATCTTTCTTTAAATCATGGCTCTGTTGCACCAAATTAGAACTGCCTTCAATTTTTAACAAAGCTTCTTCTTTGCCTTCAGATATGCTTGTGTCATCTTTTACCTGTTCAACAGACAATGAGACTGAATTTCTTTCTTGTTTTGATATGTTGACATCATTTTGCTGATCATGAATGTTTTCTTGTAGCTTATCTTCACGCTTTGCATCACAGGCTTCCGCGAGCTTATCACCTTCTTCCTGCAGGATTTGGTCCATTAAAATACGCGATACAGGCAAATCATCTTGGTCAGTCTGTTGGTTTTCCTCATTTTCTGAATTACGAAAATCTCTAACTTTTTCATGAGTTTCCCCTTCCATCTGCCATATCATTTCCTTTTCTTCTGCTGATGAGGTCACTTCTGTTGCTTGTTTGATAGGTGCGTTTTGTGAGTTATCCTTATCCTCAATGAATGCTACCAAAGAATCGTCCCACTCATCGACCTTTTCATTGGACACTGAGTTTGAAGCTTCTTCTAGCTTCTCTCTGTCTTCTTGGTCTATGGCCTCTTCACCTTTCTCATTAGCATCAGTGGTCATACTGTTTTTGTTACATGTCCTGTCTACAAATACTGAATTGGTGGATATGTGCTCAAACTTCTCAATTGCAACTGGCCCTTCTTCATCATTCATCATATTATTTGCAAATTCAATACCCATAACCTTGGTCTTAGCATCTATCTGAGTGGATTCTTTGGGCACAGATTCCTTATCAAGGTTCTCACTGACATCCTGCATGATTTCACTGCTTGATGCTGTTGTAATTGATGAAAATTCAACATTCTTTGTTGGCTCCTCCTCATCTACTGGTGATGTGGTATCTATCTTCTCAGACAATTCCATCTTCACATGGTTCTTTTCTGATGACATATAACCAGGTTCCTTTACCTGTAGTGCAGACAAAAGCTTCTATTTAGTTGTTAAAAATAAATTTAGAAGGGAGGAAACAGAATATAGAAAAGATTAAGATTCTGGTTATTTCAGCCTGACCTTATCATTTAGGGTTTCATTCACTATGGTATCAGTTTCCTCAAACTCCCTTTTGGTTTCTGGTTTTTTTATCTCGGTTTTGTTCTCATATCCCTGAATCTGTTCGTGGAGAGGTTTGTCTCTTACATGGGAAACATCAGGAGCTTCAACATCTTCAGCTGTGATCTTTGTTTCAGTTTTCTCACTCAAGCCAGTTGTCAGAAGTCTGTCGAACACCATGTTTGATGCTTCTTCTAGCTGCATCACTTCATTTGCATCATTCTGTGACCCCACACCCAACTTTTCATTTTTCTCAGATTCTTCCTCAAAGATGATGTTCTCAAATTTCTCCTCAGTTTCAAGGGCCTTAGGTTCCACACTCTCCTGTAGGTGAGATCCTGATGGTTCTACATGTTTGATTTCTTCTACCAAATCACTCTTGATGGATGAATTGCCAACCATCCTTATTTGATCCTCTTCTTTTGCGCTGAAATTCGCTACTTTTAGGATCTGCTCATCAGAAATTCAGTAAAAGCTTTGATGCAAGTCATGGGCAGAAATGAGAATGTGCTAATATTTTAGTAAATTTATAGGTAGTAACAATTGGAAAAATGTTCAAAAAATCTATAAATATACCTTTTCTTGTGCAAGTACACCTTCTGTAGCATCAGAATCATGATTTGGCTCATTACTATGATCGACGATATCCAAGTCAATTACTGTATCTTCAAGTGCCTTGTCTTCTTTTTTATGAAAGCCTTCTTCAAGGATATTGTCAATAACTTCTTTTTCTTGTCCATCGGGATTAATGTTTTCAGTTTGATAAGCTACTTCAAGCCCCTCAGGAACCACATTCAGGATATTTTGAAGTTCCACATCGCCCGGTTTCTGTTTCTCTGTACCCCTCTCTGAAATTTCCTTCTCTTCTGAACTCTCCTTGTTGCATTTGTTGGTGCTATCTGCTTCAGAGATTTTCTCCTTTGATTGTATTTTATTGCCTTCCTCTTGTTTCTCATCTTTCATTTCCTTTGCCTGTAAACTTCTTTCAACTTCTGGCTCTTCTTCGTTTGGCACAAACCTGTCTGTAAATTCACTCTCTTCCATTATGTTAAAGGCACTGAGAGGTTTTTCAAGCTCCACAACCTCCAATGTCTCTTTCTCCAAACCTTTATTTAAAGTTCCCTTCTCTTCTGAACTCTCATTGTTGCACTCACTGGGATAAATTGCTTCAGAAATTTCCATGTCTGCCGGTATTTCTTTGCTTTCCTTTTTTCTCCCTTCTTCCATTTTCTTTGACTGTAACATTTCTCTTTCTTCCATCTCTTCTTTGTTTCTGTTCTCTAGTGCAACCCATTCTGAAGTTTCACGATCCTCTGTCGCATCATGGATATGGTCTTCTGGACCTACCCAATAGGCATCCTTTTGCATGTTTTCTTCAACTGAATTCTGTTTTACTGTTAAAGAATCATCCTTTGGCTCAAGTTCAGTGGATTTTGTTTCAGCTGTTGTTTCAGAGTTTTCATGAGATGCCAAAACAGAGTCTTTAACCTGCATAGCAGATAAAGTAACAGCTTAGAATGTTAATGATAGGAGAACACAAGTAACAAAAGAATAGGAAAATGGAATTAGTTAGATGCCATATTCTGACCTCTTTGTCCATTATTTTGGTTGCTTTCCATTCTTCTTTAGTTAGATCTACCATATTCTCAGCTCTAGCAGCCAATGCAGGTTCCACAGAGGCCAAGTTGGAGGGTGTTCCAATGCATGCATCTGAACCTCTCTCTCTTGTTGGTGTCTCTTCTTCCTGATTTTTCTCAGGGTCAAGGCTTTCGGATTTTCTGTTGAAGACTGATGTATGAGCCTCATTTAGCTCATCAGCCTCCATACCTTCAGGCTGCATGCTTGTTCCAGATGCTGCTCCATCAATAGCTTTGGCTTCTCTTAAGAGTGTACAAATTGCACTTTTGCATACTTCCCCTGCTTCAGAGCCATGCTCATTGCCCTCTGATAAAAAAGCTATTTTGCTTGTTTTGTCTTCATCAAAATTTTGGGAAGCAGCTAATGCACCCTCGAGTATCTCATTCTCAATGATTCCTGTTCTAGTGGTACCCTCATGGCTCTGTTCTTCAGACACCCTCACAGGATCTCTTTCAATCTCCTCAATATTCTTGTCTTCTTCAAGGGTATCGTCATCCATGTTGTTGTTTGCAATTCTGCTCTCATGAATCTGTTCTTCGTAATTAGGGTACTTCTCATGTTTTTCTTGTATTTCCTTTCTCCCTTCTTTGGCAGGTACAGGCATTGTGTGTAAGTTACCGTCAGTGTTGCTTATACATTCTTCATCATTTGAATGGACAACCTCAGACTCCATGTACTGAGCAACTAAATTGTATTTCTGCACCACATATATACTGGTCGGTTGGAAACTTTTTTGATAAGCAAAACGTCTATGTAGTTAAAAAAAAAACAGCTGGAGCTTCTGTTTAGTTGAAATGAAGAAAGTGAGTTAAAAAGGGAATAAAAAACAAGATTTCATAGATGACTCAACTCAGTGCTTTTCCTCTATAATTAATTGCTTCCCAACTTTAATATCTCTTGGTACAAACCTTTTTAGCATGACTTACACCCTCTTCTAATATATGTATGTTGGCAAGATCTGTCTTGATTATCTCTTCCAAGTTTTGTTCTACTGATGTCAAATCAGAGGCAGCCTGTGTCACAGGATAAAATGATAATGGATGGAGGGCAAAGGGAGAGGAAGAGAAATAAACTTGGAAATTTTTATATTAAACAAACCTCTTGATCTAATTTCATATTTCTTATTGTTTCTTCTTCCCTAGTTATTGACTCTCTCTGACCTCCGTGCAAGCTTCCAGATGCTGCTTCACTGCCCAATGCACTGGTGACAGGTGTGTCATTAACCCTGTTGTTTGTGCTCTCCTCATCCTTAATGTTTGCATTTTCATTATCTTCACTCTGAAGTTTGATGATTATATGCTGCATCATAGGGAGCCTTTCAGATTTCAATGATAGTATGGTACCAAGAAATACTTACTCCTTCAGTTTAGTGATATGATACAATTCCAGTTATTGGTATGGTCTAACCTCTTTGCCCAAGCAGCTTGCTTCATGACTTTGGTCGTCATCAGATGTCTCAACCTGTATGATGAATGACACCTTCAACTTGAAAGCCATCAAATAAGAAAAGAGGGAAAAGACAAGGTCTATTTATTTATGTGCATAATAATAACAATAAAGTCCAAACCGACCTCTTTATTTGTGATTCCAATTTTCGTGCTATTGTTTACTTCATTTGTTTCATTGCTTTTATTGCTGTATGCACTTTCAGGTGCTAGGTCTGCAATCTTTGTTTCCTCTTTGTCTTCCTGGAATCCTTCTTCAACAAAATCACATCCCATGCTCAAAGAGGCTTTATTCTCATTTGCTTCCTTTTCCCATATCATCTGTTTTTCACTCAAAATTTCAATAGATCTTTCAAGTGTATCACTCATCATGCTAGGAGATTCTTCAAGGACTGTATCTGAAGTTTCTTTTTTCTCTGGTACTTCATCTTGCTTTTCTTCAGATTCCAATTCACAAGCATTTTCTATAACATTATGTTTCAAGCCTGATCCTAATGTTGCATCATTGTTAGTTTCTTCTTTCAAAATTGGTCTTTCTGTGATTTGTTGCACTCCAGTTGATTCAGCATATACTGTAAGATTTTCTTCTTCTTGTAACCTATCCTTGATTGAAGCCTGTGAATTGGATAAAGGAATGACCGTATCGTTGATCATATCTTCATCAAGTGTCTTCTCAATCTTGCTGGTCATTTTGTCTGGACTCTGGTCCTCAGGCACTGATTTTACAACAATTTCAAGACTTTTAATGTCTATGTTTTCATTATAGACAGCAACCTGTATATTTTCTTCGGTATTGGTAGCTTGATGAATCTGTTCTTCAGCCATGGGATTGGGGGCTTTATGCTTCTCATTAACTCTGCCATATGTTTCTTCCAGGACTGATGTGCGACTATCAAAAATAGTGTCCATACTCCTTTCTAGGATGCTTTGATACTTCACCTTTGCAGTTTCATGGTCATCATTCAGATCACCCGTTGCAGGAATCTGCCCCAAAAATGATAAACCAATGACAACATCATCATTATGATGGGAGTTTGAGGGGAAAAAAACATGATTAAGTAAATGAGTTTTCTGCATTGAACTATAGTAGTTTACAAAAGCATGAAATAGAAAAGGATCCCACCATATTATTGAGGTTACCATCATAGGTTAATTTGTGACTCTTGGTGGCTTCTGATTCACCAGTTGTTTCTTGTATTGCTCCTTAACTACTGATGCTGAGCTGATTCCAAACTTCTTGGAGTCTGTCTTCTCAAAGTTTATGTTGTTGAGCTCGTCATCATTAGTTAAGTTGCAACTCATGGCGGCTTCTGATTCACCAATTATCTCTTGATATTGGTCCTTAAGAACTGTTACTGAGATGATTTCAAACTTCTCAGATTCTGTCTTTTCTTTGTGGACATTAATTTCTATCTCGTCTTTGTTGTTGGTAGTTTGATAAATCTGTTTTACACCAAAAAAATTGGTGTGTTCTTCATACTTCCCAATAACTGCATCAGGAATTTCATCAATGTTCTTGTATATGCCTTTAATATCCTTCATTTGTGCATTTTGAGGATCGTCAATTATACTAGCAATTTCAGGATTCTGCTTAAAAAAAACTTTAAAGTTTTAAATTTTAATTAAGATGAACGAATCATGAAAGTACTTGGTAATTTTGAGGTGAAGAAAATACATGGTTAATTAAATAAGTTATACCATATTTAAGAAATTAAATGTAGATGTATTAGATAAAGACCAACCTTAAGCTTATCATCATCTGCAATGTTGTCAACTTTGGGGGCATCTGATTCTCCACTCTGGTCCTCAGGTCCTGATTCTGATATGAAACCAAGTCTATTGGAGTCTGTGTTTTCTTTGCAGATATCAGTGTCAATGTTGTCTTTGTTGCTGGTAGTTTGATGAATTTGTTCTTCAGATTCAATGCTGGTATCTGATTCATGCTTTTCCCCAGCTGCATCATGTATTTTTTGCATGGCCAAGGAATGACTATCAGAAGTATCCTTAATATTCTTTTCTAGAAATTCCTCATCCATTGACCTTGCAGTTTCCTTGTCACCATTCATATTTATCGTTTCAGAAATCTGCTTCGTAGATGAAAAAAAAAAAATATAAGCTTTGATATATGAAATTTTGAATTATAAAGGACATGGTAAAATAATCTATTGCTCAATCTTATGGTTAATATGTCAAGGTTAAAAAAAAAAACATGTGGAGAAAATACCATATTGTTGAGGTTGTAATCAGCGTTCAAATTCTCAATCTTGGTAGCTTCAGTTTCACATGTTATCTCTCGGTTCTTATCTTCAGATACTGAGATCATTTCAAGATTTTGAGATGCCTTGTCGTGGTCATCAACTACTTTGTTGTCTTTGGTGTCAGTATTTTCATCAATCGGATCTTCATAAGCGGAGTTTGAGACCTCTTCATGCTTACTGCCCTCTAAATCATCTATATGTTGCCCGGCCAATTCATGTGTATCAGATATATCAACACTGCTGTCATTTCGAGCTTCATCAGCATTGGCATTTTGACCAGTGATGGTGGAAGGCTGCTTGAAAGATTTTAAATCATTAAAATATTCATCAAGATGACAATTTAGTGATATTTATAAATGGTTGTTCACTCAACCAAAAAATACATGGTCGAATTATTAGATTTAATTGTAAAAGAGTAGGAAATTTTTTTCAACAAGATAATATGCAATGATCTTTAGCAAAAGTAGGCCTTGAAGCTTATATATAATATTGGAATCATGGAATGCTGATATGATGGTCGCTGAACCAGTTCAATGAAGGATAAAATGAAAGAAACTTGCTTGGCAACTTGAGTGCATCTGTGATGGCGGTATAAAGTATGACCTGACATGTCATGTCTAAGAAGTGTATTCCAGGTTAGGTGTTTCAGGTTTACAACTTGTTAGGGCACAAGTGCAGAACTTTGAAAGGATGGGCAAAGATGTGGAGGAATGAACCTATATATTAAGGGTCGAGAAGAGATAAAGATTCTGTTTGTTGAGGGAGACCACAAGAGATGCAAATTAGCTTGTGAGCATGCACCTTCTGTATGATTGGCTTTTCTCTGAGAGTCAGACCCTGGTTAGTACACTGGTGAAATAACACAATGGCTCATGTTTAAAGCAAAATTCGTATAGCTAAAAGAATTTTTGTGGAAAAAATAATGAAAAAAAACAAGTATATTGTAGGAACAAGGCTGTGACCTTTTTTGTTCTCGTACTGGTTTTTTTTAGTCTTTTTTTTATTTTTTTATAATCTTATGTGATTATTTAGTAACTAACTTCCATTGTCAGATGTAAACAATGATGAAGAAAATAGATTAGCATTGTTGTGCAAACTTTTCAATACCTTTTCATCTTTACAATGTGGTTTATGACTCAGATCTTCTGTTCCCAGTCTATCTACTGTTTGCTCAAGTGTTACACCTACTTCATCCGGTTCCTGGGAGCTTTCTTCTTTCTCCTCTGGAGAGCCCTTTTCCTTGACATCTTCTTTGTTGGAAGAACGCTCTTGAGCCATGAGGATTTTCACAGAGATCTCATCAGAGGGTTTCTCAAGCTTGTTTCCCCACTTCTTGTCCTTCTGGACATTTTCTGGAGCATCTACAATTGGATTCTCTTCTAGACAGATATCTTTATTCACAATAGCTTCGTAAGTTTCCTTCCCTTGTTTAAGTTCATCTCCTTTATCAAGTTTCTTACCTTCCATTTGCTCCTCATTCGAGCACAATCTTGCTTTTGTGTCATCTATCTGTTCGTCTCCAAGAATAATATCTTCCATCCTTCTGTCATCGTCAATTTTTTGGTGGATACCCTTCTGAGCCTCCTCCTCAAGAGATCTTCCTAAATGTTTATCATGGCTTATATTCTCATTGGTTTTTTCATATATTTTCTCTTCAGCCTCTTCTGGATCAGTTGCTTTCTGTGTATCCCTCAAAATGAAAGCTTGAATGGTGGATGAAGCACCAAGTGTTTTGTCCATGCTTACACCATCTCCCAATCTGTCAAGATCAGTGGCTTCTGTATCACCTATGGTTGTTTGACTCTGATGTCTAGATGCTGATTTTGAAGCATTTTCAACAGTTTCAGGCTCCAGCTCTTGTTTAATGTGATCCATATTTTCACAGACCTGTATGGTTTCTTCTTCCAAATTTTGTGCAAGAGGTAAATCACCAACATTTTCCTTTGAGTTCTCATTCTTTTCAATTGGGATCCCAGTCTTGTTCAAATCGTTTGTCATTATAGTCTGCATGAAATACAAAAATCGAATTCAAACATGTAATAAGAAAAGAAATGTAAAATATATCAAAGCTTTTCTTTTTCCAAACTGTGTGCATTCCAATTTGTGTTTCAGTAATAGAAGAATAGATGGAAAAACCAATTGCACTTTATGGTCATGTGCAAGAGAGACTGGGTGAGCTTATTGCGAGAGAAGGGGCTTATACTAGTATGTTTTGTCAAGAAAGAGAAAGGAAAAAACTTAAAAAATTTGCAAGGAAGTTGTGATTATACATAAATATATACATATGTAGATGCTCCTGAAGAAATTATAAACAAATGATAAATCGACCCTCTATTGTCACTGCTGGAATTCTCATGACTCTAGACCATCAAGAGTTGTTGCCTTGTGCCAACCATTTGGGTTAACTCTACGAATTCTTATTCACCAATTATTCCTATGGTTCACTTCTGTTATCGCAAGCTTTTCCAAATCCTTTTTCGTAACTTTAAACATGGACTTGAGCACCTCTCTTTATTGGATGATCTTTCTTTGCGCTTTCCCACCAATTCATGTCGAGAATTGATCCAAGTGTTAGATCTCAGTTTAAAGTGTGAATTATTTTTTAATCATAGGAAGCATTTCAGCTAATAGTTGGCATCACTGTTATGTTATGCAATATATGTCAATATGATATGTAAAAAGTAGGAACTGTATATGCACAGAAATATAATATAATATGTTATTAAGAGCTTAATCAGGCCAAGCTTGAGAGAGATGGCCATTTCTCAAGTTTGGCCTGATTACTATTTGGGAATCCATTATCAAGGGAAATATTGAGTCAGAAGCAAGTGCTCATGAACAGCTTGTTAAATTGACAGCACACCTCAAGATTAAAAAGACTTCAAATTAAAACTATTAATGAAAAATTATGTATGGAATGATTTGTCAGTTATAGATTACCTGATACTCATGTATCAATTCAGCAGCTGCTTTTTCAGTCTCCTCACACATCGCTTCATCTTCCTTGGGCATTTCTTCCATGCTCATGGGCAATTTGCTGTCTATATCTACTTCTTCAGTATTTGCAATTCCTTCAGTTACTTCAACTTCCTTAGACACCACAATGAAATTGCTTTCAAGCTTAGCACTGTCTGTCTCAGCTTTTATTCGTTCACAACCTAAAGTTCCCTCATTGATTGTTTCATCAACATGCTCTTCAGTGTGTCCAGATACAGCTTCTTGTGCATGTCCTTTTTCTGAAGCTTTTATGCGATTGGATGGTTTTGTTTCAGCTATTGCTTGAACATGCTTATCTTCAAAAACTCTTTCAATTTTGTCAATATTTATTCCATCTTTGTCCTCGTGTTCCTGTATACCTTCCTCTTTTTGAGCCTTTGATACCTCTGGTATGCCATACACTGTGATCTGGGCCTTCAAGTCATCCTGGTTGAGTACTTTTTCATGACAATGATCTTTATCCTGCACTACATCAGATATTTCTTCAAACTTCTGAGCCTCTTTTTCTTCAGTCAGTGACTGTATCTCATCTGTTAATTGTGAAGAGGCAGAGGCATCGATATTGTCATAACTGTTTTCCTCTTCTTCTAGGACCTCATTTTCCTTTTCATCTCTCGAATGTGTGGTTTCTTGATCTTGAATTATATCCTCTGTTAATATGTCAGTAGTGGGTACAACATGAGGCTCATCCATAGAAATTGCTGCTGCTTTAGTTTCTCTTGTATCAAGCACTTCTACAATCCTGCAAGCCTCTTCGAACTTCTCTTCTACGGATTTGGCTTTGGCCTGTTCATTCAAATTCTCTCCTTTCTTTGAATCATCTCCAGCATCCATGGCATCATTTGCTTCAAGGCTGTTCTCTTCATACAGCACACTGTATGTTTCTTTATGAATCATAGTAATCATTTGGTCATTTTCAATGCCCAGAACTTCTGTTTTTGTTGAGAGGGAGGCATCCATCTGTCCATCCTCTTTCCTTTCATCCAAATCTTCAGTCTCTATATTTTTGCTTGCATAAATTGTCTCGGGGCTCTTCTCTGTTGAAACTAAATTAATGCACTCAACATCCTTGTCTGCCATGCTGTCTTCGATGATGTTAGACTCTTCTGGTTCTTTTTTCATCTGTGAAGTGCATTTACGAGTGTCCATTTCTGTATGCATTTGTTCTTTGCAAGGCTCCATTTCTATTAGTATCACCCTAGCGCTTTGAATTGCTTCTTGTTCCTTAAAAGATACTTTCTTAACTTTCTCTAACAACATTTCATCCTCCAGCACAGATTCCTCTGCTGACTGAAGATTGGATAACTCTTTGACAGATACATCAGCTGAGGTCTTCCCATACTGTATTTCACTTACTTTTTCTGTGGTATCTAGTGATTTAAGGATCTCCTCTTCAGATGCATCAACTTTATCATTTTCTTCATCCTCTTTCTGTAACCCTGTTTCACCCAAGTCCTCTGGAAGTTGTAATCTTTCTGTATTTGCACTTAAATTTTCAATTGATTCCTGTGTTTCTGATTTCTCTTTATCTTTGATTGCTTCAAGATCTTGCTTTTCATGCACCAAATCGATGGATTTCTCAGGCTGTTTATCATCCACGTTATCTCCCAAGTTTTCTAGATCTTGGTATTGGTTGACCACTGAGGTTTCATGGATTCCAGTTGAAGTCTTTTCCTCACCCAAAACAACAGCTTGTTCAGTGTTCTGATTAGCACCAATTGATTCAACAAAATGCTCATCAGATTTTTTGACAGGATGGTCATTCCCAAAATCATTCCTCTGCATTTTCTCTTCAAGTGGGACATTTGTAACAGCTGCAGTATAAAGACTTGCATCTGTGAAATTTGCCTCTGATGATGAATTCTTTGGGACAGTGACATCTTTTTCCTCATCCAGGTCATCTTTTTGATCCTTCTGCAGAATGATTCCACTCTCTAGCTTCTCCTTTTCTTTATTAATTGGGTCCTCTCTTTGTATACCAGCATTGGAACCATTGCAGATATCCTCTAAATGAATCTGAACTCCAGGAGGTGCTTCAACAAAAACTTCACCCTCTGAGCTATCTATTATCCCTACAGTAACTGAATGTGAGGATTGATCTTTAGATGACTCAGATAAAGTGCTGCTTTCACTTGTAGGTGTGGCAGCTTTATAAGGGGGGTATTGCCCAATCATCTGTGAGCTCTGCAAAGCAGCTGAATCAGTTTCACCTCCCTTGATTTCTGATTCATTTGAATGTTCCTTCAAAACTTCCAGTGGTTTATTTGTGTATTCTGGTGGTTTGTGATTTTGAACACATCTTAAATCTTCTGTTTCATCTTGTTCTTTCTGCAGAAAAACATGACTATAGGAAGTTATGAAAACTGGTACTAGATTTTCAGACCACCATATTCTTCCCCTAAAGGGAGATTCTAAGATGATAGAAGTAGCTTTATGAAATGTTATAATACTATGGAAGACACATTTTCTTATAATTTTTCATTAAAAGGGATAGAACTTTACAAATTTCAATGGAAGTAGACCTGAGTTTAATTCAAGAACGTGCTTAAATTGTCTTCGTGCCTATAATATTATGTATCCTCTGTTATATCTTTTTAGTACGTAAAAACTTGTTGCTATCTGTGAGACTATCACTTGCATGAGGTAGAAAATATGAGAGCCACTCATTTATAAAGAGAGGACTGGTAACCTACAAAAGAGAGAGAGCAGTTGAGAAAGCTTCAGATAGAAAAACCTTAGTATACATATAGAAAAGGTCGATAGAAGAAAGAAAAGAAAAGAGTTCACTGTGTTTATTGGGAAATTACAAGTGAACACAGTTTTCTGTGTATCATGTTTTAAGCTGTGTCCACGGGCTAATGCGACAGGCTAAATCAATTACTAAGACTATTTGTGCACATGGCTCTCCTTTGAGTATGTTTTTCTGGCAGAAGAATTTGCTACCCTCGTTGTTTGAATTCGTTGGACCTCAAAACCAGGAGAGGTGTCTTGCACAAGAGAAGTCCACTACACTCCGAGGCTAACTTATAGAATGTACCAACTATCTCTACGACAGATTTTGTTATATTAGCTGGTACATATTTTGCCCTGATTGAACACTTTTCATTGTTCAAGCTGTTTGGTTATGCAGATTGAAGTGGTACACATATATGATACATCATTCCTAATAATGGTCCTCCTAAGTATTTCTGTAGTAGAGCCCTTACTCAGAGACTTCTGATGGTATATGTTCCATCATCCCATAATCTCACTATTTTTATGCAATTTGCATTATATTCTCTACCAATTTACCTGATTTGATCTGTATATCAGCGTTTGGATATAAATGTTTTATTAACTACAGATAAGCTACTGCCAGTATGCTGTTTGCAATCATAAACAGGTAAAATGATAGGTATTACATAGTTGGAGCTGACTAGTATCAAAAACAGAACATTAAGTCTGCCTATAAAAAACTTCAATGCTCTGACAATTTTTGAAGTATGGATTAATTAAAGCAATTTAAAATGAAGATAGAAAATGAGTTCCCGTGCACTGATGTTCCATTCAGAGTTAACGTTAGGACCTTAAGAACAAGCAATGCTTTTTTTTCCATGGATTTAAAAACCAGCAGTTCGGTGCAGTACTGTTGATACCATAGGAATGCCAAAACCATCTGCACTAGTGTGTATCAGCCGGCACTTGCACATACTGATCTTACCATAGTGACCGTGCCAATTGATATTGATAGTTTTCATTCTTTTGATGCTGTTAGTTTCTATATGTACCCTCGGTATAGTATCGTACCAATACCATATTGTTCTGATTGGAAAATGGGGTTTAGTACTGATATTTAAAACCTTCCTTTTATCTTTCTTCTTTTTTATATGTTTTAAAAATTTAGGTGTTTGAATGAAGGAAAACCACTTATGTTGTTATATCACTATTGTGAACATGAACTAAGGTCAACAACAAAGTTAGCAGCACCGATGCATACCACCTCATAGTGGGTAATATCGTACCATACCGGTACTTAGTATAGGGGGTGTTCCAAGTGTTGGTACGCCGAACCAACCTCTGTGCACGGTGTTTTGACACTGTATGAACATGGTACTAGTACAAGATCCGGTAAAAGTTTGTTTTACATTACATTTTTTGCACATAAAAGTGATATATAAAAATAAAAATACATCTCCACTAAAAGGTGAAGTGTAAAATTCAGTTGTCAAAGCATAGGTCATGTCAAAATGAAGAGCATTGATATGCAAGCATATCAGTTCATTAATATACTACAATGGAATATGGTAAGGTCAGCTATTAGTTTCAAAAAATTCATGGATGTTAAAGCATTAAAATAAATTATCACACAAAAGAAAATGTATCTTAGGCAAATTAATGTTGAAAATTTCAGGATATAGATTAAAGTAGCTAAACTAGAGAAAATAAAACTAAAAATTAAGATTTTATGGTTAAAATATGTTTGAAACTATGGTAAACCTGAACATATCTCTAGATTTTTCACTTCTAAGGAACATGCCTGAAGAACCAAACTTAAACTTAGCCACTTGGCTGCTTCTTTTGACATATAATCAATAGTTTACCATATTTTGTATTTACTTTTTTTCCAGAAAATTTGTTTTCAAAACAATTTTTAGGCTGCCCAAGTTATGATAACCTTTGATTTTTCTAGAGGAACACTTCCTTTTTGCATGATGCAGTCACTCCCCTGTTGTGATTAGAATCCAAACCACCCCCTTGACTCAACTCTGTATACATATGCATATGAGTTGGACTGCACTACTTGCATTTGAACTGTTGTGGTGGTGTTAAACAACTCATCAGTGGTTGATGTACATCAACATTGGTGCCTACAAGATGGTATTCTCACCGAGTGATGGAACAAAGGTCATGTACCTGCCAAAAGTTCATTAACTCCACCAATAGAAGTTCGATGAGAAATGCTTTGTCTAACTCTGTGTTTGCATGTGCGGGTGCGGGTGTATCTGTGTGCATTCAGGGGTGTTTGGGTTGGGGGGTAGTGGGGCACAGATATTAATTTCCCTGCACTGTATTTTAGTTTCGTGGAACCAAAGTATTTAATATCTATTAAGAGGTAGAAAGCATTCAAAAACACAAATAACCATATATAGTTAGTAGGAACGTTTTTGGATAATAAAAATGTCTAGAAGATCATGTATGTAATTCTGCACTTTATCTTGTGCATGTTTGTGTGAGTAGTTGATTATTAGATGTTTGGGTAACTTAGTTCAGCCTTTGAATCACCATGTCAGCATCAATGGTAACCATGGATCTAATTCAGCTATATCTCCAATTTTATAGCAATCAGAATTTATTTTGTCTAAGTTGAAGCTCTGCTATATTTTTTCTTCCTCTGTTATTTACTTCTGCAGCTTTGGTTACTTTGCACTCTTTCCAAGTAATAGGTGATTATTTCCAATTGTGACCATCTAAATTGCCTGTTTGAGGCTCAGTAACCTACAAATTCATGCTTAACTGCAACTATAAGATGAGTCATCATCTTCCTGAATCAAATCGCGTCTGAGTCTGGTAGTGACTGCATATCATGTCCTGGCTGAGGATTTGAAATTTTCTTTAATTCATAATTGTTTGATTTTAAATTTATGATGATGGTATGTACTAAAACGAGCAAGAACTTTAGTTTATTTAATCCTCAGATCCGCCCACAAGGACATTGCAAAATTGTTTCCAATTAGGAAAAAGCAGTAATATGCGTTGATGAGATTGGACAGCATGCAAATATACCGTATCTTGTCAGATAAAATAAGAAGAATCCATAGAATGTGTACCAAACCACAAAAACATGGAAAATTTTCATCATATTCATTCTTTTTACTCATGAATATTATGAAATCTGGTGGAACCAGAGGATTTAATCTACTTTACAAAAGAGTGAAGCTTGTCACATCTTAGCAAATTCAAAGAATATATGACAGAAATTCTTAGATGATCCTGCCTACCAAGGAGTTCCAGTTTGGTGGTGCTTGGAGAAGCTCATCTTTGTGAAGATTGGAAACTAAATCCTCAGGTATTAGTATAATGCTTGGTGGAGATCATGAATTTCCTAGAACTAGTGCTACAGTTAGCTAAAACAGAAAGCACCGAGTGAAGCTGGGATTGGTTTCTCTCACCTTTTCTGAGATGGATTCCAGTATTCCAGCTTCAGTTGCCATTGCCTCAAATCAGGATGAAGAGGCTAGAGGAGCTTTCTTTTGGGAAAAAAAAATATGGTGGATCTCCAAAAGTAGATGTTCTTTATACACCTACCTCTCCCGTAATTTTCTTATATATGATTAAATTGCCATGTGGAGAGGCAACAGTGATGAAAAGTAATGCAGCTAAAGCTGATGAGATTTTTACTTTTAGATATGTGAAGTATGTGCAAGTTGCTATACTGTGATCGGTAGATTAGTGGATATGGATGTAAGCATAAGATGACAAAATGGTACCTGTTCTTTTAGCTTATTTTTCTGTTGGCGGCTGGAACAAAGTGTTTTGATAGATTTGCTTGCTCGCCTTGGTGGATTTGCAACTTTTATTGTAAAATTACTAAGTAGCCCGTGCTCTCTCTATTATTGATATGGACTGGTACCTACATCCCTCCACTTTGAAGAATTATGCCAATTATTTTGCTCTTGTCAGAAGGAACCACATTACCTGCAGCTAAAGGCTGGATTTGTGGGGTCACTGGCTCTCTAACTAAAGGTCTGTTGCCTTTTCCCCACCATATTTCCATTATTGGCCGTGCAGATCTGCTCGGTAATTATGAACTGTGCTTGGGTTGGGTACTCCCTTCCGGCACTTTAGAAATGCCTCAAGTTCTTCAAAACAGATGCATTGGATGCCTCTAGGTCTCCGAACAACTTAAAACGGTCTTTGTTGTGATTTTGGGGACTGGAATTTCCGGAGAGGGCGCTTTCTTTATCTGGAAGTATGGAACTTTGTTTTTATCCACAGGGGCATTTTAGATAGATTTAATAGACTGGTGCTCGATGTTGCAGGAGTCCGACAGCAGTTTATCTGTTCGAAGACTATTGCTTTAGGAAGGCTAGAAAAATGCAAGGCCGCCTCTGATGATAATATCGATGACAGGCGAAATGGCTGTAACACTCAAAGCGGAAGAATCTTGGATTAGTCCGTTTCAAATGGTCAAGTATAGCCGCTAGAAATAAGCTTGGTACTTGGAGATAAGCGTAAGTTATTCGACATTGTTTATCTTTCTTTCTTGTTGTCATTTGATTAATTAAATTAAATGCCGTTATTGAAGTAACTTTATATGAAATGTTGAGTGATACAATTTTTTTTTTCTCAAGGATTCCATTACCATTTGCAATGTGTGACCTATGCATGACCGACTATACGGAAGCAGCAATAACAAAAAGCATAGTTCCATGATATGACGAAAAATAAAGAATTAAAAATTATCGATATAGATGTAGAAGAGAATCAATTTAGTGGAAGTCCACCACTCTGAAAGTCAGTGTGGAGTCCCAATGGTTGCCGCCTTTCAGGCGAGGCCGCCCGGATACTGCCATCAGACGTGACCCCCCATCTTCAGCGGCGGGTTCCGTCATGGTTCAGATGTCTTCGATAGGGCTGCAAGTATGAGGTGAGCTTTTTATTCTTTTTTGACTTGACACAGGCCATGTGATATCACGTTTGCTGCTAATTTTCTAAATGATGGAAAATTAAGATGGCGACCGATCTCCTAATTTCAGAAAAGCAATGGTGTTACTTTTGATTTCTCTTTTGTTTTCTTCTTTCTCAAATCCAATCTTCTAGACTTCTAATGCTGCCTTTTCAATAATTTCATAAATCCAAGTCACCCATCTTTTCAGGTGGGAAGTTGGGAATATTTTATTTTCATCTTCTATACTGCTGATAGAAACGTATTTTGTCTTGTATGGTTGTTTGAGAAAGCCAGGAATGTTGCCGTCACTCTCGCAGATAAGGCAGAGAAGATAAATAAAGAAAATAAGGGAAGATTGGCTAATAATAATTATAAAAAAAGAGAGAGAGAGAACCAGAACAACAAACTACCAATCTCACACCGGCCGCCCTAAAGCTCTTCTGTCATCTTGGGCCACGGCCACCACCCCATACGCAACAATTAGACATCAAGCTGGCTTTGGTTGGAGTATTTGGAAAAAGGGAGGAACAAATAATACAAGAAGATGGGGCATATAAATCAATGATAGCATGCCTAACCTTTTTATTCAACGGTGCAATGCTTATTATCTTAAATGCTTCGATTTTTTCAGCATGGCTACTCTCTGCAAGAAAAGAGGGGAAACAATTAAGAAAAACAAGAGCGCGAGGGACTGGGGGCCCATCAGGTGCGTACGCGAGCGGGGCCTGTCCTGTCCGTGGGCCCATTTGGAAGGCAGGGTCATGTGCTCCAAATGTTGGTACAAGAAGTCCTCGTGGCCTATCTGGCGCTGGGTCACTAAAATCAGCGGCCTTTCTTGGGCCGCTCGCTTTCCAAGCCCTACATCATGATGGTTGTATGGACGGTCCCGCATGCAAGGTATGTGATTTCATCATTCAAATTTTTCCTCTTGCATTGTTGCAACCTATACATCCGGATGGGGCTCCAAGCACGAATCTAAGTGCTATCGAGCATGGTGTAGCATGTATCCAATCAATACATTATTTGGCACATAGCACAGATATCATATTGGCTACATGCTACCGGTCGACTTTGTTAATCTCACCCATCCCGCGTGCGAAACGCCTGCTAGTGGTGCTAAAAAAAAAGAGGAAAAAAAGGTGTGGATTGTACTATATGGTGTGTGTTATTATCTAACCCTACCTAAATCAAACCAATTCTCTTCCGCCATGTCAAGTAGTTAAAAGAGCAGCGAAGAGTGCGAGTGCTAAATAGCTTTACTCGCAATACTATCTTGGCTGCTTCTGAGCTGCCACCAATAATTTTTGTTATCTCGATGGCCATATTGAGCCTTTAAATATCCTCTATTGACTCACCCAGCCTATATCTTCAAGGACCCTCCAAAATCCCAGCCCAAATCCTAGACGGTGGGCCTATTAGTCCATAGGATAAAAAAAAAAAAAATCATGGACATCTTTTTCTTCCCATATGATTTGGATTGAAGATATTGGGTTGATATGAGCTATGCTTAAATGGATTTTCTAATCTATAGCTAGATATACTCAAGATGTCAGATAGAGTAGTAGCACTGCAGAGGTTAATATTTTGAAGGCAGAGATACAAGAGATGAAGCAGAGCCACCGAACAGAGATACAAACTTTGAGGGCTTAGCTTGACCAGATTACATCTTTGTTGCATAAGTTTGTCCCTCTTCAGCTAAATAACTACATCTACTTGAACATTTTATATAAGTATTTTATTTTTTTTAATGAGCTTAATGATTTTCGTTTTTTTAACTTCTTAAGTTTTTTTCTTATAGGTTCCTAATACTTCATCTGCACGTAGAGATGATGATGCCATCGATTCCTAATACTCGAAGTACATTATAAACGTAAATTGACAATATGAATATTTCGAAAAGTATGTTTAATTTTGGCATGTGTATATGATTTTTGTTATGTATATATTTGGATTTGTATATAGAGTTTTAATTTTTTTTTAACAAAAACAAATTACTCTAACGACGCTTTAAAGCTTCGTTAAAATCAGAATTACGTTTCAATTAGCAACATTTTAAAGCATCGCTAAATCGTAATTAACGACGCTTTAAAGCGTCGCTAATGCACCTCTAATTAGCGATGCTTTAAAGTGTCGCTACATCATCGCTAATTAACAACGCTTTAAAGCATCGCTTTTAGCGTCGGCAATTATTTTTTCTATTCTTACATAGACGATGCTTTGGCGAGGCTTTAAAAAACGTCAGAAAACTCTTTACCGATGCTTATAAGCATCGGTGTAGATCTTAAAAAATGTTGCTAATGCCTCTTTTTCTTATAGTGCCAGTGCTATAGCATAGATATACTGATCAGTTTCCTCACTTTGCATTGCCAAATACTCCTGCTGAAAGAAAGAGATTGCCAAACTGACATGTAAGGTAAATATCTTAATCTAATAACCTTCTTTTCATTAGGTACCATATCTTAGATTTTGGTTTTATTGATCATGAAAGAAAAAACTTTTAATATCTGGGCAGCGGTTGAGGATATGTCTCTTTCGATTTACTCTTTAACATTCCAACGATTTTATTATTTTATTCGAGAAGCAAAATATCCTACTCAAGTTATTCTTGCGAAACTTAAGTCTTGTTGAGGCATCGATGTCTAAAAAATAAAATAAAATTGGCCTTGTGCAGAAAAAAAATTAAACAAATAATAGCTGAAAGAACTAATGTAATAGTATAGATGGTAAATTATGAGCTATTGGCATACAGAGCATCGCTGTTTTTCTACTATATATTATTCTTTTCTTTTCCATGATTTGTCTGTAACATTCGCTCTGCGTGAATCAAAAAAATCATGTGAAGTTAAAGAGCAAGTCATATTTAAGGAATGATAGGGCATGCAATTTCATATAGAAATTTATTTTATTGCATCGAATACCAGTGATCTGTATGCAATCCCATCAAAAAAAAAAGGAAAGGAAAAAGAAGAAGGAAAGATGTGTCTGAAAAATATATTTTGCCTGAATCAAGTTAGAATAAAATAAGGTGTTGTTCCTCCGCATGTTTCACCAAATGACCAAAATTTAGAACACAGTAATCCATGTTTTGTGCTTTCGGCTACAGAAATGAATAAAATGTCATATGCTTGATTCTTTTTTATTGTAAAAATTTCGTATGCTTGATTTAAGATAAAATATCTTAAATCTTATTTATTCATATTTGTAACCATTTCACTAGAAATAGAGAAAACGACTCGTCCATAGGAGCAAATGATATTGGTTACTGTTTAATTATACCTGAATCAGCTTTCATTCAAAATTGACCACCTGTGATGGTGTGAGGCCTGACTACGTCATGGAAAAGGGCGTTTGCTGGAGATTGAAAAAAGAGTTAGAAAATAAAAAAAAAAAAATTGCGTACATATCCTTCTAAATAATGAAATTTGCATAAATACCTTTCAAAAATTGATATTTGCATGTATACCTTTATAAAATAATTGTTTTGCATGTATACCCTGCATTTTTCTTTTTTCTTGCATATATGCTCATCCCATCTAATGTCGTTAAAAAATTAACAGTTTAAAATTAAAAATAACTGAAATACCCTTAATAGGTAGATGTGCAAAAAGAAATATTTGATTAGGGTATATATGCAAAAAATACTTTATGAGGATATTTATGCAATTTCGCATATTTATGAGGGTTTACATGAAAAAAAATCTAATTTTATTTTTTTATTTCAACTTGTTTTAGTTTTCAATGAGATCTATTAACCTGTTACCCACTTTAGAAATAAAAAAATACTTTCATAAGTTTAATTAATTTTTAGTTTAAATAAATATAATTTTGGCTAATTACGTTAGCTCAATCATTATATCAAAAGTATTCATACAAAAATAGTGTTTTATGAGGTAAAGCAAGTAAATATCAATTTGGATGGCATTTATGCAAATTTTAATATTTGGAAGGGTATTTATATAAAAATCTAAGATTTTTTTTGCGTGTATACCCTTCTAAATATATGAAATTGCATGAATACCCTCCAAAATTGCTATTTTCATGTATATCCTTATAAACGTTTCTTTTTGCATGTTTACCCATTAATAGTATTTTTGTCATTTAAATTTTAAACTACTAACTTTTTAACGGCGTTAGATGGCATGGGTATATATACAAAAATAAGTGTTTAATGAGAGTATACATGCAAATATCAAGAAGGATATGTACGCAAAAAATCTGAAAAAAATTTAATATTTAGGAGGATATGTACGCAAATTCTAATATTTAGGAGGGTATGTACTCAAAAAAAAACCTAAAAAAAAAAGAAAAAAATATAGGATTTTAGCCTGGCCAGCAACATGGCCTGGGCCTTGCGACTCTTGTCCGACCACGCCGCGGACGACTCGTGTTGGCTTCGGGGGTCCATGATATCGAAATTTGGACCCAAACTGACCGATTCCCTCATCTTGTGTGGTTCTGGTCGGGTCTAATGTTAGGCGGCCTAGAGCTTGAATTCGTGCTCTGTACCGCTAAAATACCTTTTAACTAATGTAAAGTTTTTAAGGTTAGAAGTATCTTGACAACTTTACCATCAGATTAGATTATGATCTTATATATATATATATATTAGTTTTTGAAATCTCCTTGGTCTCATTCTTCTAAATTTGTTTTTAGTCATTTTAATACATTGTTTTTGAGCAAAACAGTAGATTACCACCATAATTTCATTAGAATAACAAGATGAGGAAGAACTTTTAAAAAATGAGGAAGAAGGAGAGAACGGATCAAAGATAGCTATTTCTCTTATAATAGAAATATGTCTTTTGGTATAAATTATCCATGACTAGAAAGGGATCAAGGAGGCATATAGGTTATTTTATAAGTTGTGAAACTCGTAATCACATCACGATCAACGCAGATATGCATGCCAAGTGATTTTTTCTTTTACAGATTGATATACACGTAAGCTTGAAAGAGTAAAATGCAAATCAAGAAATCTAGAAAAACTATTATTAAAAAATTCTTCATTTAATTTACTTTAACTATTGTAAAAGATAATTTATTTATTTTAACTTTTAAAACTGATTTTTATATATTGATAGGAGAGATAAATAAAAAAAATAAAATAGAATGCCCCAAGGATTTGTTGCCAATTGCTTGGCTTTGTGCTTTAAAACTCTGTGCACCTAAAACAGATCGGGCCAACTATAGTGTGTGAGCATTGGACATTAACAATGTGAAAATAAATGTGTTTCCGATGACAAGCAAACCTAACTACTAAATCAGCCATGAATAGCTTGACGAACCATATTGATGTCCAAACTTCTTAATAGGGTCTAACCATACAACAACTTATTATTTCATGATGAGATATCCATGTACAAATGGCACTGCTAGGAGTGGTAATCGGGTCGGGTCATGATGAACTAGATATGTGTCGAATACAGAATGGTCGCTCCAGGGAACAAAAAAAAAACGAAATAGGTCAAAAACATTTATTAAACAGGTTAGAAATTTAAATTCGAACCTGACTATTTTATTAAACTGATAATATAAGCCGATGTTGAATTAAGTTAAATAGGTTAATAAATTAAGCATATCCGCCCCTACTTCTAATACGGCTAAACCTAGAAAGCAGGCATTGCATCGGATCAGGGGTAAGGGCCAGAATGATTGCATTCCACATGGGCGGCGTATGTTCCTTGAAGTCCATGAGTTTCATGCTCGTAGCTCAGCACCCGTCCGTTCGAAGCGTCAACAAAGTGGGCTGTTCCTCCATATATCGCGTCGTGAGGTCTGCATCATGAAATCGTCACACCCCTTTTAAGCTTTGCACCCGAAAAGCATGCTTGATTTTAAACTTCTAGATTCTCCTGCTCATGGCAAGCTCTAAGGTGGCTTTTGGGCTTCCTACTTGTGGTTGATTGGCAACCATGAGGTACTTTTACACTTGGTTTGGTTTGGCACAATCTTCTTCAATGCGATTATATAATTTTTTGCAAAATAGTAATTTTTTTATTCAGAGCTTTCAAATTGAATAATTGAAAGATGTGAGTTTGGCCATACTGTCACTTGAATACTCTTCTATTTAATCAATACAAAAAAAAAAATTCACCCACTAACAACCTGCTTTGATACCACTTTATTGGAAAAATATAATAAAGAAATAATGATGTTACAAACTTCTTTTTCCTCTTTGTGTAATGAAATAAGATATCACTCATCAAATAACAATAATCTCTACTATCTACTCGAACAATAACAAGCAAAATAATAGAGTAATCCAAAAACAAGAAACAACACAATTTTTAACGTGGAAAGCCTTTCGATGTGAAAGGAAAATCACATGACCTAGTCTAGCCAAAAAAATTACTATTTAAAATAATAGAATTACAATAGATTTTCTCTAATTTAACTAAAGGCTGCATAAATATCAACAAGAATTAATCTTTGCTTTCACACCAAAAACATTCATTACCCAGAAGGCATATTTCAATAATATATAACAAAATAGAGAATAGATCTTATTAAAGCTTGAAATAATTAATAGAGAAAGCTTTTTAAAAATTCAAACGGTTTAATATAAAGCTCTCAATGCCGGGAAACTCTTCCCCTTGGTTTTCTTTTTTTTTGTTTTTTCTTTTCCGTTTTCGCAGACCCAGACTGTCCGGCTTCCATCACCCCAAAGCTAGTGGGTCCCACGTGGTTAGGGACGACCACACCAACAACTTTAAACTTGTAAATTCTCCCGATCAAGGCAAGCTGTGAGGTGGCTTTTGGGCCTTCTACGTGTGGTTGATCTGCGACCATGATGAGGTGCTCGGACAGAATGCAGCTCGGCCACAAAGATTGAAGGGATGGGCCCTTTCTCTTGAGTGGAAGTTAAAATGATAGGGGATTGTGCAACGAAATGGACCACTGCAGCAAGTGGGCGAAAATGCTTTGTTCTTTACATACCTTTCATGTAATCACTCTTGGTTCCCGATCTCGATCTTGAAATGGAAGTCTTGTTGTGGGGAATTGGGACCATGCAAAGTGGAAAACTTCCTTTAAAGGGAAAGGGGCTCTCGTTTGTCTGCTCGTTCACTCATTCCCTCCATGCAGAATTCTAAGATAATTATGATGCCAAGGGCAACCAACCACGCTGATATGACTTAATTTAAGGACTTAGAACAATATGTCGGCATTCATACGACAATGGTGCTGTTTCAGTTCTGCAAAGAAGTAGCTGACGCCTTAAAACTATAGTTTCATAATTGTTAGCATTAGAAAAGTCGCAAGCTATGAGGAAGATTAATCTGAAGGACCTGAGCTTCTCAGACTCACTGTCGGCAAAGATGCTGGCTGTTCATGTGGTTCGAGAAATGAAGTGGTGAAAGCTCTGCGTGAGATAATATCTGCGCATCAACTAAAATAGCTATACGTCAATATCTATTTCCGTACGAACACTGCATGGAAAAACAAAACGATCATCATCGATGGATATGTTCATTTCCGCCTGTGTCACATTTAGCAACATGGTTTACGGTTTACCTTAATGGGAGAGGAGAGTGTTATAGAAATAATAGCTATATATATGCCTGAGAGGATGGAGAGATTTTGATTCTTGTATTCCAGCCATGCTAATTATAATTGCCATGAGAGCCACTCTCCTCTCCTCTTCTTCTCTTCCTCCTGTATCTCCCAGTTTCATTATTTCAAGGAATTGGGAGGTGGAATTCCATTCCAACGTTTTGCGGTTAAACATGGAAATGAATTCTTCTGTGTCCGACGGCGGCCGCGTCGCGACGTGGGTCTCGTCGCATCATATTAACAGGACCCTAAGCTCGTTTGTATGGATTTTGGTAGATGCACAGGCCCAATCCTGGACGTTCCCTCTTGATCAAACACCTTGATCACTACATATCCATCAATCTTACCGAACTCCAGATGATCTCTTATATTCTTTTATTAGCCATCAGAATGAGTGGCTTCTAAGCATGAATCCATGATCTTTTCTAGAAGCTTATGGATCAAGTTTCGTTTTTTCTTCTCTCTTTTTCTTGTTTCTGTGCCTGTGATGCTGCAATTATTGCAAGGTATTCGAGCGAGTGTTACATATTTCTAAACAATTGGGAAAGACCATGTTACTGCAATTGCATGGGTAACGTCTTGATTTAACATTGGAGCACGTACAACAGTGGCTTGCAACTCGATTGAGCCTGCCTGTGTGCACTCTATTTACTGGGGGGGGGGGGGGGGGGGGGGGGGAGGTTTGTTGATATTATTCATGAATGACCAAGGAAGGGAATACAGGTTACAAAGTACTTCCATCAAACGTATGCATTTACCGTTTATAGTTTGAATTTGTATATGAACGTTCCGGATACATATTATTGAGAGGCTTTGAATGCAATCCCTTGTTATATGAGATTCTCTCTCTTATATCTACATCTGTATCTATATGTACATGAGTACATTTTAGTAGTGGCATATTATTAAGAGAGTTGGATTGCAATGCCTTCTTATATGAGATTCTCTCACTTATATCTATATCTATATGGGTGCGGAGCCATGTGGGGAGAGAGAGAGAAGAGAGTGCATCTTAGTAAATGGACATATATCAATCAAATTGCCCTGAAGAAGGAAAGAGTATCTATCAATATTCATTGCCATAGAGAAACTAGGCACTCCACATTCGATGATGACGAGAAATGGCTCTATCCGTGGTTCTGGAGTTGCATGATTAGTTTCCACTGAAACAATAGTATTAATAATTAGAATCATATTCCTTCTCCATTATGCTTGCTATCAATTAGTGGTTTAGCACTGTTGCTCCTCTTCCACAATTAAAGGACTTAACCTACTCCACCTTGACACGCATCGGTAGGTGATTAGCTACTTTAATTAACATTGTAGCTAATTTACCCATTTGAACTTTGGAAATGATGCTGACATTCATGTCGATTTCAACATTCTGATCATTGGTGAAATTGTTCCCGACCATAGGCAAATATTACTAATACAAGTAGGGTGACCATGCAAACAATTTTGTTAGGCTTAAATGTTTGCTTTAGCTTCGATTTTTCGTCATCATCAGTTTTGCTTGATGCAATTAATCATGAAATGAACGATGATAAGATATTTATTGTTCAAGCCCATTATTTGTGTAGCTACTGCCCATGAAACTGATTATCCACATGAATGGGAGCAGACAATTGGTAAATGACTGCAATATGACTTATGAATTGCATTCCTTCAATTAATTGGAATGGAATGTAGAAATTCGTTCGCATGTGTTTTATATTGATGAGTGTGTAGTTGAAGGAACTAAATAGGAAGTACCCTTGTTCTAATTATCAAGGAGACAATGAATCAGATGTCACATATTAAAAGTCACTACCCTACCAACCCAAAAGGCATTGTATCTTTCCTCCATCTCTCCTAACACTTCAACAAGCTACGTCGCAAATCTCTTTCATAAATTATTCTGTCGAACACTTCCCAGTTATTTAAGACACCTCCAAATCCCACCTATTTCAATGCAAGAACTTCAGCTTAAAACCCCCCTTGATTGCTTCACCTGCTGTGCCCAACACCCCCTTCTCTCTCTTCTCTCCTTTAACTTGAGTGCGAAGCATAATACCACTTTAATCACTAGGAATTTCTTTTATATTCGCTATAATCCTTCCTAAAGATCAGATTGTTAAGTCCTCCAATTGCCTCAGCCTCTCCAAATCTGAAATCACTGAAAACCAACAGCATCCTTGGCCTTCCAATCAGAGAATGGGACGACACCCGTGCTGCGCCAAGCAGAAGGTAAGGAAAGGCCTGTGGTCACCTGAAGAAGATGAGAAGCTCTACAACCATATCACTAGATTTGGCATTGGCTGTTGGAGCTCTGTGCCCAAACAAGCAGGCATGCTTTAATTCTCTATCGTTGATTTTTCTCTGCTTTCTATTTCCAGCTTTCAGAGAAAATGCGATCTCTTTTGCTTCTCTCAGGATTGGAAAGATGCGGGAAGAGCTGTAGACTGAGGTGGATAAATTACCTGAGGCCAGGCCTTAAGAGAGGAAACTTCTCACCGCAGGAGGAGGATTTGATCGTGAGCCTGCATGAGATTTTAGGCAACAGGTTCGAGTCAATCCAAAAGACTGTCACCCACAGCTGCATTTATCTATTGGACACCACAAGTCAAGTCTCCAAAACTTAACTTGGTCTTGTGTTGCAGGTGGTCTCAAATTGCAGCACAATTGCCAGGGCGAACAGACAATGAGATCAAGAACTTGTGGAATTCAAGCCTAAAGAAGAAGCTCAAGCAGAGGGGGATCAACCCGATCGCCCACAAGCAGTTAAGGGAGACAGGAGCACAAGAAGAGATGCCGAGGCCCGACGTGAAGCCCATCTTCGATCCCTTCCCCTCATCTGAATACCAAGCAGCTATGGATCCAATTGGGACCAATGCAAACTTCTACCACCAACTCCAACAAACTTACAGACCTCTAGAGCTGAATGAATTCATGGCGAAATTTGATGACAGTTTGGTTTCAAGTTCGAACTCAGGGTACTGGAATTATGGTGAAGCATTATACGTTTCAGACACTCATGCCATCCAAGAGAGTTTGAACAGTGGTATCAATTGGAACTGCAATAGAGCTGCTCAGATGAGCAGCATGCTAGGAAACGAGGTCCTGAATTGGTCTTCTTTTGAGATTAAGTTGGAATCACCACTTCAGACAGAGATCAAAACATATGAGCAGAGGCTGAATCCATGTCAAGGACTTCAACGTGTGGAGAGTTCAGAAGAATTCAGTAGCTGCCTAACGACATCGCTGTCGCGAGATCTATCTGATGCATGCCTTGATGTTTCTCAAGATGAACTGGCTTGTGAACTGAATCGGGATTTTCCTAGTTTTTGACACTCCCTTCCCCTCCCCTCATCGGTCATAGATGTCGATAGAAGAACGTATGGAGAACAACTGGTGGAGAACTTTATGGGTCACAAAAATTGTACGAATGGTGTATTTACAGAGGTGTGTGATTTCAAAAGCATTGTTATTTTGTAATAAGTGGGTGTGCTAGCTGGGTTTGCTGAAAGTGCACCCTCTCGTCCTTTTTTGTCACATACTTTTTGTTGAAATAAAAGGCTACGTGGATTGATATATTAACATCATCATAATACAATATTTAACGTTATAATGTTGTAGTTGTTGCTGCCGCTTCTGTTAATATGATCACAGTATCCACATAATCATTTAAGCGTTGCTGTCAAGCTACCATACAATCATACTACTAACAAAAACACTAATAAATTGTATAAAATATTATTGAATATAACAGGTAACAATAGATAGCCCGTCTTAGCAAATATAATGTTTATGTGGCATCATACTAGTAGCAACAACAACAACACGCACATAAGAACATGAGAGAGAGAGAGAGAGAGAGAGACGGCGTGATGTTTTTGTGTATTATTTCTTTTTTTACACTCATGGCGTACATCACATGTGATGAACGAGGAACAGGAAGAAGATGATTGTGTAATATTTTTTATTTATTTATGCCGCATAAGATTAGATACCCTCTTTCTTTAGTAAAATACATTGTTTTTTTTTGAAAAAAAAAAGTGGTGGAATGCCAGTTCTGAGGTTCAAACCCCCAACCTCTTCAAATGTCGTTAACATAAGATGCATTATTTTAGTCTATACTCTCTAAATATGGAGATAAAAATTTGGAAAAAAAACAGAGAGAAAAGGAAAGGTATATTTTTTCTGAGGTGGAGGTTTATTTTGATAGTTTTCCCTCCACCAAGTGTGCGCATAACATGTTCCCCAACCTAGTATGTAGAATTTGGCTCTAATTTGTGAAATATATATTTTCTTCATGGAAAAGTAAATATATCTCATTAAATATTAAGTATGTTTTCTTCTAATTTTCCATCACGCAACTAACTAAGCTAAAGTTAGAAGATTCACCTTAGATTGATAATAGACCAGCAATATTTAACCGGTACAGATATTAGGGCAATTCTACAAAGTGCGAACTATGCGGTGTAACATCATTTTTCTAATGATGTTTGTTTGAATTTTACAGCAAATCATGATGTGAGAACTCGTACGATGTATGTGGGTCCTACATCAACTATGCATTAAATAAATCTTGGATACTCAGGGCCAAAAATCTAAATAGCATTTTCCGACTAATTTTTTTGAATGAGATCTTGTAACATATGCAATGCAAACTATGCAGCAATTTTACATCTCCAATCTGTCCATAAATCATGTAGGTTAATGGGGCAACCCCCCATGTTCATGCGGATCTTAGGTGGTCCAAAGTACTACGAGTGAATGGGCAAAGATTAAAAAAAAAAAAAAAAAACATCATTAGAATTTTACCTATTAAATGCGATGGCAGTTACTTGGACCTCCATTACAATTCAAACGAACATGAGAGGTTGGCCCACTACCCTGCATGATTTATGGACGGATTGGAGGTGCAAAAAGTTTCAACCCTCAACGTGGAGGGTCTAGGAAAGGAACTCTAGGGCCTTCCTCGGAAATTCCGGTTCCTTAACTCAATTCTGCAGAAAACTCTCCATACATTTCATAATTGGGAACACTTGTGGTCAGCGAAAATCCTAGACAGCCATGAAAAAATATGGAGAAGCTTAGCGTCCCTGGTGCACCCCTCTTCATCAACCCGGCCGATCCAGACTTTCAGTTTGAGCAGAAATCAAACTACTGCCTGCTCTGCCCGCCCATGATTCAAGCTTCGATGGAAGTCTGAAATCTGGTTGGCAGGACTAGAATCTGATCTGTTTCCTTTCTGTTCTGTTTATTCGGAGAGCACGGTATAAAGCCTGGCTGGTACACAAATTCTTTCCAGCATCAATAAAACCGGGCGTCATCGCTGCCACTCTTACTTCCAGAAAAAAAAAAAAAAAAGCATCATTAGAATTATATTTCTGCCACCTTAGAAGGTGCAAACCACAACAAGAATTGGCGGACAGCCATCTTTTCGCTTATAAGAAAAAAGGAGATAGATACCCAGGAAACAATGGACACATCAATTCAAACAGGTGTTAATTCATGTAATCAGGGTTAGCAATTCAAACAAGGGATACATTCTACCGGCAATTGGCAGTGCTGAGACCATGACCTCATAGCAGACCGCAGAAAGCTACTTCGAAGGTGGGGACATCGAGGAAACATTTGCCAGTCCGGTAAAAGATGCATGGCCCGTTTCCAAACGAATTGATTTAATGGATAAGCAGGAACATATCCATAACCCAAATGAATAATGTTTGGGTCAGACAACAAAAAGGGTCCAGTCTGAACTGACCTGTGAATATAAATGATGCAAAAACATTATCGGAGCAGATGGAATCCATTTAAACCGACCAAAGTCGACATAATAGCTCACAAGAACAGAAAACAACAAATCCTATGCAATCACATGACTAGTCCATCAAAAGTTCCCATTTTTTGGATCCATTAAATTCAGACCCGTTCTCTGGTAGACTGGTACAGACCAATATCTTAATCTCATGACAGCAATTAGTCTGGCTCACTTCCTACAACAATTTGCCTCTTTCCCTCTGACATGGCCTGTATCTCACATGAAATGACCACCAGAGGAGCAGAGCTTACAGACGGTTCACAAAATTAGCATCACCTTCCGACTCCATACAAGTGTTGGTGGGAAAAGATTCTGAATCGTTTCATTTTTTTTGTCTTTGTAACCTGCTTGTACTCTGGGAGTAGATAGAACAAATTCCAGTGAACTTTCACCCTCATATATATATATATATATATATATATATATGAGTGTGAGCTTTGATCATCTGAAGATGGGAAAAATAGGGTCCAACTTCCAACACCATCCATCTCATCCAGTAGATGTTTTGAACCTATACACAAAAACATCCTCTGTTCAGACAAAAGACTAAAGCAGCATTTGAGAAATAGAATGCAAAAGCAGTAAGCCAAACATAAAGAGCAATTCAAAAACGTGGAAAGCAAAAACTGTAAGTAAATCAGCTTGCTGTCAAAGTATGCAGACCAAGCATTTCCTAGAAACATAAACAATATGTATAACCATTTTCCAGGTATGGTCAGCAGGGCTGATATCATGTGCTGTGCTCATTATAAAGTCAGTATGAGAGTTGGTAGGAGGAAGTAGTTGGCTTGACCATATGCATGCTTATAAATGCAAAGCAAACCCCTTCACTTAGTATGTTGCTCAAGCTCATGGCTTTCTCCAAATAGGACAATAGCAACGGCGCGACTCTATTCCTCCCTTTCCCTAGGTTTTGGCTTTCCCAGTGTACAATCATTTCTGGGGAGGCAATCCAACCGAGATCAACACAAAGTGGGTTCTTTATCCAGCATACTATCAGTACTCATGCCACCAAGCCAATGATACTCCAATATTGCCCTGGAGAGGGCCATAAGGCAGAGTGCGGGCCTTGGGATGGCTACTCCTTTCCTAAGACTTCAGTTCCATGACTGCATTTGTTTAGGTTGAAAATTTTGAACAAAGAAAAAATGAATTATCTTTCGCTAAACCAACAACAGAACAGTCCTTTGCTTTCTATTCACAATCACAGTGCCAGGATCATTGCATCATATCGCCAGATTATTCATGTAAGAGCATGGCAACCATCTTGCATGAATTGGTCATCCATCATTAGATAACAATTTGACTGAGCCACATCACATTCACAGATAAAATCAATGTTTAACGGTCCTATACTATATTTATGCATCCATTCATCGAAACGTAAAGGTTATGTATATATTTCATCCCATATATTCATGTCATCAGGTAAATCTTGCTCAATATATGTAATATTTCAGGGCTGTGATGCATCAATGCTGGTGGATATAGTGAGACAACTGTCAGTGAGAAAAGTTCAACACAAATAGAAATTCTGTTAGAGGATTCAAAGTGACTGACGAGATCAAAGCCAAGCTAGAAGAAGCATGCCCAGAGACTTTCTTGCACTGACAGTCTCACCCTTGCTGCCAGAGCTTCCACCATCCTGGTAAGATAATAAAGCTAAAAAGTACACAATTTCCTAGTCACGACCTAAGTTTTAACATTTTTGAACAAGGCAAGCTAAATTTGTTTAACCGCTAAATCTTAACATTATTAATAATAATAATATCAATTTCTGCTTCTTCTCTAGCCATCAACCTAATATTAATCCCCATGTTTTTTCATCCTAGCTTGGAACCACCACTTGAAGTTACGATTATTAAAAGTATGGTAATTCAATGCATATTCGCTTCTCTCATGTGATTAATTGTTCTTGAAAACCAAATTGGGATTTTCGCAGATCACATAATGATAACCCAATTAGCATGTAAGGCCCTTTCAGTCATGTAAAACAAAAGCTGTGAAGTTCATTATAATGATGCTAAATTATAGACGGATTCGCTGATAATCCTGTCACAGAGTGGGGGACCAAGTTGAAATATTCCATTCGGAAGGAGGGACTCAAAATTGGCAAGTGTATATGGCTCAAGCACCAAATACCACCCCCTACCCCCACCCCCCAAAACCAAAAATTCAACTTTGCAGAACCTCATGACACACTTCAGCAGGCAAGGGCTAGATAAATTGTAGCACTCTCAGGTGAGCCTTCAGTATTTAAACATACAGTGATTTTCTGCTTGAAAATTTGATCAGAATGCATATAGTCTAAAACTTATTATGGCTTAAGAATTTTATTTAAAAGAGCATCTTCATTCCTCTATCAAATTAGGAAAGCATAATGTCTAAAGCTTTGAAAACGTAAGGCATCACCAAATTTCCGCTTGGGCCAACTTAATAGTGACTCTTACACTGAATCTGGGGTCACCAATGAAGAAAAGGTTCTAAAACCAAACCTAAACTAGGCAATTACCAACATCTAGTTCCTCAAAACAGGAATATGGATGGTGACTTTTCTTCTTATCAGTGACCAACAAAGGCTTTCCACTGGTTGGTGAATTACCCTTCTATGTAAGTAAGACTTACTTTACCATGTACAAATGCCCCCACAAATGTGATCTGAATAATCATCCCTATCAAAGAGGTGCGTTTGTCAACCAACACCAGAGGGGAAAAGATATTCTTTCTTTTCTTACACATATCATGATCCCCACAGACAAATTTTCGGCCAAATATTTATTTCCATAATATGGTTATGAATTTTAATATGCTAGAAAGATAGTTAAGATTTTCTTAAGTTAAATTAATGCTATGTACTTATCTAATTTTCTAGCTTCTAAACCACTTAATTAGAAAGATAAAGCTTTTTCCAGTAATTAGTTATCCCATCAATGTTATTACAATTTACATCAGCCACTAAATGCAATTTATCTTAACTATTCTTTGCTTTAACCATGATTCAACGAGTCCAAACCTCTTGATGGAGAAATTCCGATGAGGCCGGAAATGTCAAATTATTGTTTCACATCTTATTTTAGTTCATGTCCATCTACAATTTGGATTTTGTATTAATGCCCACTTTATGTTGACTGGAAGATATACAGCAGGGGTGGCAAGATGTGTGATCTTCAAGCAGAGATTTTAGCACCAATGTGGGAATAATCGAGCAGATGAAAGACCTTATGGAGAAAGCTTCTACTACAGTCTGACATCAGTTTGTCCAAGCTTGGGTGGTGATAGCAACATCATGCCTCTTGACTTTTTTCAGTCTTTTCAGATTTGACAACTACTACTTTAAGCTGATCCCAAGGGGAAAGGGACTCTCTAGTTCAGATGAAGTGCTGCTGACAGGAAATGATGCAAAAACTATAGATTTGGTTAACAAGTACCCAGAAGATGAATTTTCAACCAATTTGCGAAGTCCATGGTAAACGTGGGGAACACTGGTCCTCTCACTGGTTACAGTGGAGAAGTTTGGAAGAACTACCATAGGTCCAAAGAAGAAATATGATCATGAATATGCATTGGTCTCTCTTTTATCTTTCCCTTCATTATCTTAACTTCGTATGGTGGTCAAGTGTGTTCAACATGTTGTCTGTCAAACAAGATGGATATCACTTGTTTTTATGCCTCAATATCATTGTTGTCCATTACCATGCCATGCCTGCAAGAACCTTCATAACTCTACTTAGTTCTTCATATAATGGATAATGATGGTACCATAAACAGGCATCTACACCCAAAACTGTGACTTCAAAATTAGTATTTATTTTCTGGACCCTTTCCAATGAATATAGTCGCCAGTTGATAATTTGTGCTTTTTGTTGAAGTTTTGTAGTCAGCTGTTCTAATTCTTCACCAATCAGGTTGGATTTTATATATTTAATATACTGAAAGCACGAATCCACATCTTATGCGCCCAACAGTTCGCATACCTTTTGTTGCTTCTAGATTCTCTCTTGTTGCTTATTGTTCTAAATGTTTTACGTGTACTTCAGGAAAAAAAAAAAAGAAATCCTAGAACTGGCACCTTCCTAAACCACTTAAGCCAAGTAAGTGTCTTTCTAATTAGAACAATGCCAATGAACAGCATGAACAATAGGAATAAGAATCAGCAATAACCAAAATGCTAACAGGTGGTTCTATAAAAATGTATATGAGAAATGGAGTGAGATAATACTAACAGAATTAATGCATATACTCTATCAGATTGACCCGTATCTCCTCTCAACTGTCTTTTGTGTTCCCTGTGCAGAACCAGATGCACGTTCCCAAGATGCTTGGTTTATGAAATTAGCACTGACATCCTCTCCTAGTCTGTAGCCCTGTGGTCCAGACACCTAGTTTGATTTTCAGCAAACCATCAGGCCTTCACTGAAATTCTAATGAATGAATAGAAAAGTTCAATAGTGAACATAAGCAAGGGCTGAAAGAAGTGTAGGTAACCAACAGCTTCCAAACAGGCAGATAGAATGGTCATTCCAGGCAAGGCATCAAGACCATGCTGCATAAATACATTCAAAAAAGATCATTCATTCTATCTCAAAGAAAAATGCCTAATCATATTCTTCAGATAGCACTAGTTTAAACTCAAAGCAAACCAACCTGATGTTCTATGCGTGTCTTGTAGATAAATCCTCCACAGCAAAATATACTCAACAAAACAATGAAGCTGGATAAAAACAGTTTATGCAAGTATCAAAACCAAAGCAGACACTTAGAAAGCACAATCAAGAAACTAGCGTTATAATTTCAACATATAATTGTTGAACATATCTAACAATATTTCAGCGTTAAAGACTGATTGTTGAAGTCACCTACATGCAACAAAGAACTCCAAACATGGCCCAACCTCTTGTAGCTTCACCTTCTCTCCCCTGCTTATAATCTGAGAAAGATGTGCCAAAATGACTCATCAGCTTTTTAAACATCAAGTGAATTGTTCAACTATGAGCATGTCAATAGTTTCATTATGCTTCAGATCTGATGCAAAGGAAGGCAGATATCATTTTTAAAAAAAATAAAAAAAATCAAATTTGCAGATCTCAGACTATCTTCTTACAATGCTCTAATTCTTGAATACATTATGATTGTCAGAGTTTCAAATGCGTTGCTTTAGTATAGTTAATCAAAAAAACAAGGTTCGCAGAATCAACACCAAAAACCATACCGGTACATCACCGGTCTGTTATAAAATGCAATCGTACTCAAAGTCTGCCGAACCGGTACTAGAACCCGTACCGGTCGGCAGATGGGTCGGTTTGGTATCGTATCAACACACGGTACGCACATGCCAGTTCCATACCGGCATGCTTTTTTTTGAGTTTTTCAAGTTCAATTATTGATAATCAATCTTTTCCAACTTTTTCAATGACTTCAAGTCTAATTTGATTATTTTATGCTTTTTAATGTTTTTTGAGGTTTCTATAATCCCAATTTAACCTAAATGATGCATCTTGTTGTTGAAAAATGATACAAAACACAAAATGATTAGTAAAATATTGCATGCTACAACAAGCAACATAAAATATTCTCAACTCAAGTAGTGAGATAAAAAAATAAAATAATACAATTAATTACATATATTTAAAATACAATATACATGCTAATATCTAAAATCTCGTCAAATGGCGATGCCTATCGTAGATATCTGGATCATTAGCATAGTCAGAAGGCACATCAACCCACCCTTTAAATCAAGTGGCGTTGTAGTCTTGTATGTTCATCCCATAAAGAACGTACTCCGAATTATAAGCACTTTCGAATTTTTTGCTGAATCTCTAGCTCTGATAAATGTCCTTTGGCTGATAAACTGACTGATAAAACGACTGTGAAGGAGCCCATCCGAATAAGCTGGCAGCAAAATTCGACCCGTAAGATGCTCCAGGCTGCGTAGGGTAGTAGCCACCGGAAGATGCCTTAACCGCATCATATCCATATCCATATCCATATCCGTATGGATCATAGACTGCATATGGCTGCGGATAATAGAATCGAGTATACGACTCGAAACCTAATACATATATGGATCCTACTCCACGTGCGAGGTCATTTGCAGCTGCATCATGTCCTCCTGAATGATGTCAAGGAGCCCGCCTCTTATATGTAATCGGATGCTCGCGGGCTCCACTAGATCGTGCACCGTGATTCCTATCCTATGTAGCATGCATAAACTATATAATATGTTTAGATATCATAAATTCAGAAAAATATATTTTCTACTTCAGAAAATACCTCTAAATTACGTAATATGTATTACTAATTTTTTAAAATTTTGGTATTAATTATATATTTTTAATTATTTTTTAATTTAAAAATAATTTTTAAATATAAATATTTAAAAAATTAATTTCGGCTCAGATCTATGTAGAACTCAATAATGGATGCTACATATATTTGTCTAGACCCATGGACATGCATCAAAGGCTACTTAATTCTCATTTTTTTTCATATTTAAGCCTAGACTACAATGCACATGATCGCATCAAAACTTAAATAAATGGACACAAAATTTTGTTACAGAATAGTTTGCATGGCCCTAAATATGCTTCAGATTTTACAGCTTTTTTTATTTTTATTTTAATTTTTTGTATTTTTAATCCGAAAATATTTTTTAATTTTTAAAATATATATAATCTGAAAATTAAAATTTTTATGTCATGGTATAGATCATTCATACATCTGCAGCATACAATAAAATCAAGCGCAAATTAAAAAGTTTGGCATAATCTCTCTTTATTTTGCAAATTTCGAGCTATTTTTTTAAAATCGTGCACCGTGATTCCTATACAAATTTAAAAAAATGAGATAGAGGAGAGAAAGCACATCTTATTTAGGCTTGGATCTTCCTTCAATTGTGTTGAATTAGTGTGATTTCGCAAATTGAGAGAGGGGGAGCCGTTTAGGTGTCTTAAGGCTAAACGAAGCAGAAAAGAAGGGGGAAGGGGCCCGGTTCGCATGGAGTTCGAACAGAACCGGCCGGTTTCGAAGAGTTTCAGCCGGTTCGGGCCTTTTCCGGCCAGTTCCGATCGGTTCGGAACTTGTTCTAGCCGGTTCGAGGCCAGAACCGATTTTAATGGGCAAACCGACCCGGTTCTCCAGCAGGTCGGCTCGGTACGGGCATAACCGGACAATTCAGTCCGATTCGGACTACCTTAATCGTACTGGTACATCACTACTTAATACAGCACAGTATGCACCATGGTCGGCGAAACCGTCCAAAATCGCTCCGTTTGGGGCGTCCCGAGCCTATCGGTGGCAAAACAGAATGGTTTCGGTAACGAAACCAAAACCCCATCGCCGGAGGGGAAGAAAGAAAAAGAGAGAGAGAGAGAGAGCGGAGGAGAGAGGGAGAGGGAGAGGAAGAGAAGCCGTCCAGGGCCGGCCGGCGGAGGCCGGAGAGCCGCGGAGGCGAAGGCCGGGGAGCTGCGGAGGCAGGGTCTTTGCCGACTTTTACTGAAAATTTTCAAAAATAAAAAGGAACCCTCTTCGGGCCCCTATTTCGAACCAGAGATGGAGGCCCGCCTCCGCAGCTCCCCGACCTCCGTCAGCCTCTCCTTCCTCTCCCTCTCCAGCACTCTCTCTCTCTCTCTTTTCCTCTCCCGTTCTCCCTATCCCCCGCCTCTACTATGTCGGTAACGGGCCGGCACGGCACGGCACAGCATGGCGCAGAGTAGTACCGACCCCTGCCATCGGGCAACCAATACGAAGAATGATATCGGCACAGCAGACGGTATGCATTATCTGAAACTGGGCAGTATAGATTGGTACTGGGCAATCCAGGATGGTTTTGCTCAGTTCAAACTAGTACGGACTAGTTCGGCTCATACGGAATCAAACCTCAACATTGTACCGGCACCTTATTGTTACAACACGGCCTGTATGGGACAGTATGGCAAACCTTGCATAGAACACATAGAGGACTTCTCATGTAACAATGTTATACATTGATATAGGATGAGGGTACAAGGTGTACAAGTACAAACCAAGGACAATATTGCTCCACATTTCCACATTGCCAACAAACTGAGTTCCAGTCTCCCACATTTATATCTTTATTGTCTAGTTTGCAACTTGGAGATGTTTTAACCATCTTGAAATAACTTCTAAGTTTAACAAGTTCCATAAAAGAAACAGGCAAGAAAACAATTTTTATTTAACCAAAAGAGGCCTGCAAATGGGGAGGGAAAAAGATTCATCAACACAACATTAGTAACGAACAGGCTTAATTAGGATAACCTGCAATTGCAGATTGAATGACTTCTGGGACATTCCAAAGAATTCTCTTCTCAGGTGAACTAAAATTAAGGAAACTATCAACTGCCTGTAGACCAAAATCATGAATTAGACGTGTTGTTTTTCCATGCAGATGTTCCAACTATAACAGATATAGGTTGAGTAGCTTATAAAACAGAAGACCAATTATCACGACTCCTAATCTGATTTTTCTGATTCTGGGTAATTCTCAACAAGTGGCATGTTACAATTTTAACAGGTCATCCAATGACACAGTTCTTTTATTATTTCGTTGACATCTTAAAAAACTTTATACGTAGAAAACTGTCTGCTGCAAATTTCTGGCATACCTTGTACTTTCAATGTGGTAAGTATTTCTCATTAAAAACAAAACAAAAAAAAGGTGCCGTCTAAAATTTTGAAGGTGTCAGTATTTTTGGGTAAGAAGCAGAACTAACCACATAACTTAGTGAGAGTGAACTCAATAGGATCATAATCCTCCACCGGGATAGATATGTTTATTTCATAAGGAGTGCTGCGAGCTATTTCACCTGCAAAAAGGGCAAACAACATTCTTATAAATTGTTCATTATTCAAGAGATGGTATAGATAACATATGCTTATAATCACCCATACATCTCCAGTCTATGTTCAGAATAGTCGGAGACAAAGTTGTTGGGGCACTGCCACTTGCTGCTGAGCCTGACAACCTTGCCTCTAAACCTTTGTCTGGGTAAACCTGCACAAGCAGAAAAATAGTTACAAACAAGGCTTTCCATCCACAGGCCCGTGCTAAAGTATGCGTACCTTCAAAACTGGTTTCCTGACAAGACCCGAAAGAGCAGATACCGCAGTTAGATAAAGAGATACATGGGTCTGCTCTGTTCCAAAACTGAATTATTTACAAAATCCATAATAAGTCAGGTGAGAAAGATGACAGTGCAAGGACTTAACATAAGCAGTGCAAATCTTCTCATGCAAATTTTAATTAGGCACAGATAATTATTTTTTCTTCCATGCCAAAATATTCAAGCAGAGTAATGAATGTAGTGGCACACAGTCGTGGACAAATTAAATCTCTACAAAGAACCCAAAACAGCATGCGTCAGTCAGTCTCTTTTGGCAGAAATGAGCATGCAGATATAGGTCAGGTTTTTGAAACAGAAGATATACCTGAATGCATTCGCATGCACATCATAATCAAATGATTGTTTTTACCATAAAATAGATTCCTTTTACACCAATTTTAGACTCAATCTTAAGCACACAAGGCATATTAATAAATTTATTTTCATTGTTAATTACACTAACTGATAGCATAGCAAGTAAGAAAAAGGACAAACCGAACTTAGTAAGTGGCTTCCAGATGTTCTGTTTACAAATTCAGCCCTTATACAACAAAGTTTATACATTCCAAATGGTAAATCAAATATATAATGGTTTAAATATTCATAAGAAGCAATTCATTTTGGATGACATGTTTGCATTATGAAAATTACCAAAATGGTGTCAAAATGTTCAAGTGATGGACCGGTTTCAGGAGACAGATCCATTTCATCCAGAAAATACATCACCTTGTCGAACATTTATAAGCTTGTGCAGTGTAACCCAAATCAACTCAGGTGCTTAAAGAAACAGATAATTTCTTGGGCACTAAAGCTTCACCCCATTTTTTTATTTGAGAACATTGAAGTGCTATCTTAAGAGTAACATCACCATGTGCCAGAAACATGATAAGCTTTGGAAGGGAAAAAAGAATCCATCTGCAACTTTTTGAAGATAATATTTTTTTTATTTTCGGGATCCTTCTGACAAAAAGCACTTCATGATGAAATTTGTAGCCTACTTGAGTATTGAGTATTTGCCTGTAAGAACTAATTTTATTTACTTTCAATGAGCAGTTTCCACTCCATAAAATAGATTTGGTAAATCTTTTCTTCCATAGAGTCATTATATACGTGGTGATATTTATGAAATATAGATTTTATATGAATTTGCCATTCCTTTGATTCTTGCGGAAGCTATGACTACTGTTACATGATTCTGGTAATTTGTTAGTTTTTGACATCATACATTAGTAGATAATGATCCATCAATTGTTCAAGGATATAATTCATTGAAGTTAAATACCACAAAAGTCTCATTCTGCTTTTAAAAAAAAAAACAAGAGACAAATGGAGTTATTTCAATGAAACTAATTCTTGTGCCGAGGTAAAAACATGCCCCAGAAAGTAGATTAATGTTGGGCATGTTTAATTGATCCAATCAAGAAGAAGGAAAAACTCCCTCAACCAACTAAACTTGAATCTCTTAAAAGAAATTTAAAAAAAGATGGACAATTAGCGAAAGTAGGGTTTGGGCCTTCTTTTCTTTCATTGATGATCAATTGATGATTTCGAAAACTGAGGTACATAGCCTCTACCTATAATAATAGTAAGATCTGCTCTTGCACAATTCGGATCGGATTCCCCTCAGGATTAGCTTTTCAAAAATAAACAAGACGAGTAGAAATAAACTAGAAAAATCTAAAATCTTACAGGAGGTAAATCTTAACTCCAGCATCAACTTTGCTTTTGTTGCTCCATCTAATTCTTCTTGGATTGAGAGATATACTCGGTTAAAATCTTTTTTAAAAGAAAAAATTTTTAATTTTGACCAACGCGTTTCGAAGCCTAAAAGATGGAATTTCGGTCCATTTCAACCCCCTAGAGGGTTGATACTACACCATAGATCTCGAAAAGTCATCCAATTTGGAAAAAAAGAAGATCATATCAATTGAGCATCATATAAGCGAGTTATGGCCTCCAAAAGTTTGGCACGCGATTCAGTTATTCAATGTGGTAGATCTCGCTCCTAGACCCTATCTAGCCCTACCCATAGTGGCCAAAGGTGTCCACATTAAGCTAGGTTATCCTCCTGGATCATTAATGCACATTAGAGGAAGTACTAATGATTGGGATCCCAATCTAATCAAAGATGTTTTTCATTATTAATATAGGTTAATAAATATCTTAAAAATTTCTTGTTCTTAAAAATACTAAAAGTAAGAATTTCTTATTTCCATTTTTCTAGAAATAATGAAAATAGTTTTCAAAAAATAGAAAATAAAAACAGTAGCATAAAAATTATTTTTTTGTCTCGTTTCTATGATTTTCTTTTAAAATTTAAAAACATAAGAATAAAAGCCATGCCAAACAAGCCCTAAGTCTACTCTAGTTTAAATTCTAAACACTGAGAATGCAGAACTAAAAAATTGACATAAATTCACCATACGTAACCATGACCATGAATGAGGAAATTTAAAAAATAATAGATACCCTCAATTGATAGAGAAACGTAGGAAAAAAAACAAATTCTGCTTTGGTAATGCATCATGCCACTGTGTCCTCATTCACATGTTTGTGCTTGTACCTTCAAGAGGAACAACCTACCATGGTAGTTAAAATTAATGGCCACCTAGCACCACTTTGGGTCTCTCACAATTTGTAAATCTTAAATTAAGAACAGCTTATGTACTGAACTTCTCATTGCATCCTTATTTTATTTAAGAATATACAAGCTTGTACTCTAGAACATATTATCATATGTATGCCAAATATCTATTTTACACAACAAAATGCCAGTAAAACAGACATTACATGAATTTATATTAAATCAGGAGGAAAACTAAAGTAAGAATATATAAACATAACTGAAAAAATTATTGACAATTAAGATTTTAGATGCTCAAGAGCATTTATAAAATTAAAACAAGAAATACCATGAGAAATACCACACCTGAATTCATGATGAGGTTTCTCGAAACCTAGTTGAGTCATTCCATTGTAAACCTAAAACCAAAAGTCAAACCAAATAATTCTTTCAAAATGAAAACCCAATCAGCTGAAATCAAAATCCTCGAAGAGAACAGGCAAAATATCTTTCTTACAACTTCCCATGATCGAGGATGAAACCCAACGGTAAAACCCTTAAATACTCGGGAACCATGTTTGACACATGGAATTGCAAGTTCCACAAGAACCCTATTTCAAAGAAAACATAGGAGCATCTATGTAAACTTCAGAGCATAATAAAATAAATAATAAATAAAGATACAGGAATATCTACAAACAAAAAATAATCAGCCACATAGAAATAATATATAAATAAATGCATATTAAAGAAATTGCTCTGTGAAAACGGAATGCATTTTATGCAACAGGTCGCTTTGCAACATGTAGTGTATGTCAGGTAGAAGCGGAGTCCTGTTCCTCCATTTACCCTTCAATCCCCCCCTCCCCCCCCCCCCCCCGCCCCCAAAAAAAAAAAAAACAAAAACAAAAGAAAGAAAAATGGAGGGGGGGGCATGGGGCTTCTTCAACTGTTCAAATAATGCCACAATTTTGTAAATCTAAGAATGGATTCCCATCTGCAGTGGCAACTTGAAAACAGCATGCGAGTGGAGGGACACTATGTTTAAATAGACAAGGTAATCATTGGTTGGACAAAGACACATATGTGGCCTCTAGGTCACATTTTGATATAGCAACAAGAGTATGGAGAGCAGAATCTTCTGAACTTTCAAGTATGAAGAGATTAGAACACATGACTCTTGAATGGGTGAAAGAATGCTTACTGAGAGGAGGGACATCTAATGGTGGAATAATGCATCTCCAGATTTTCTTCCACATAATATAATTGGCAGCCTTTTTGAGGTAAGACTAGCCATGGTAACTATCGATACAACTCAACTTAGTTTTAACAGAAATCGTGCACGATAAAAGTATTTTTGTGAATGAATTAGTGCAAATTATACAAGGCATTGTGTATCCACTTTCGCAATCATTCTGTGATAATTTTAAGTTTTATTGCATCTTTTACCCCCTTGTCTCTAGTATCTGTAATCATTTTATTAACTAATTTGCAGTTGGGAGAGCTGGAGCATAGGGAGTCAGATAGTGGAAAAAATGATCTAAATGATTCATTCCATGACAATATTTCATCAACAAATACAGAAAAATGTAAAACAATAAAATATACAGATGAATTTATTTGTGTACATCATACTTTTGAGTTTTGACAGTTTTAACTTCCGTAATACTACTTTCACCTTCAGTTATGATACCAATTAAGCCAATCAGAATGCCCAAAAGCTCAGTGATTCCTCGAACTCTCCACTTAGCAAGGCAGGAGATTGAAGGTAGTACCAATTACACCTTTAATCCCCATTTATGTGGATCTTGTGGAACTGTTGTCAAATGCCTAGATTGATCTGCATGCTTACCCACGAGAAATAATCTCATTGGAGGATTTTGCTTCTCTAACAGTTTATCCAATGCAAAAACTGATAACCATACATGACATTGCCTCGACACATCACTGAGGTTGTATTAGACAGACTGCTATAATGCCAATTGTATATTAAATTTCACACAAGAAAAGAAATTGGTGAAATATAAAAGTAAAATATGTATGCCATGCTTAAGTTACCTGCACATTGTCTTATCATAGGTTACATTGCATATGCAGCCAAGTTCACCTGCAAAATATTATTATGAAGAGTAGATTAGAGAGTAGAACATACATATCATAGATGGAGATTAGGGCTTCATATGCTTAAATATACATATCTCATGGATATACATGCCATGCATATATAATCAGATTGGAAGTGCTCCAATAAAATAAGTAAACAAGAAGATAATTACAATTTTGTCCCTTTATTTGCAACTCATTTAGAAATATACGGATTGATGATAATCTAGCAAGCCTCATAAGCATAGATTCTTTTTACTCAATAAACAAAGGTACTTAACTTTCAAAATCACAAGGTTTACAACCAAAAGAAAGCATTACCAAAAGCAAGTGCTAGATACCTGAACATTGGACACATGAGCAGCACATGGAAGGGAAGTGCAAGGGAGCCCAACCAACAAAACCTAACTCAACCACCAAAGGACAATAATCATGATACGTTACAACAAGGTGCGCTGAACCGGTACCGTGCCCCATACCTGCCAGTTATTGGTTCGGTACGGTACCAGTACAATACCAAACCAACACATAGTACGGTGTGGCATGCTCGTTCCAAATCGGCACGCCATTTTTTTTTTCAACTGTTTACCATTTAATAAAGAATAATGAAAATTAAGTCTAATTTAAAGTCTAATTTGATGCTTTTGACCAATTTTTTTTGCTTTTTTTTAATGATTTTAAGTCTAATTTGATGTTTTTATTAGGATTAAAATGCTAATTTGATGTTTTTATTAGGTTAAAACCCTAAGTTGATGTTTTAAGCGAAGAAGCAATATGAAATATCAAAATCAATTATTAAAATACAAAACATACAATGAAACAATCAATTAGATAAATTTAAAGTACAAATATAAGTACCAATATCTAAAATCTCATTGAGTGGTGATGTTTTTCGTAGACATTAGGATCATCTTCGTATGCAAGAGGCTCAACCCAATGCTCCTACCACATGGCCTCCTGCTCCCATAAGCTCGTGGGCCGCCATGAGGTACGCAATCTAGATAGTCCCTATATGTATTGTGACTGACGGTGTCCCTATATCAGGTAGAAGACTACCTGATATTGTGGCTATGGAGCGACCCATCCAAATATATTGGCAGTAAATTCTGACCTATAAGGTGCTTCAGACCATGTAGAATAGTAGCCACTAGAGGATGACATGTCTAAAGCACCATATCCATAAGTAGTTGGCACCATATCCATGGGATCCCATATAGAATTTCGAACCTGATACGTCGAGGGCTATGTCATTTGCACCCCATGTGCTATGCCATCTGCACCAGCCTCCTATCCGCCACGATCTTGAGGACCTCGTCTCCTATACGTAATCATATCCTTACGGTCTATCGATCGTGCACCGTGGTCTCTATCCTGTGTAGCATGAGTGAACTAGGACTCTCCGATGAAGTGAATCCCACCCTGGTGTTGTGAGCCATACGGTGGTCTAACCTCCTTCCTATCCACCAGATACATGATCACTGCTAATCCCATATAACTTTGAGGGTGAGGGCTCCCTGGTATTTGAATCCAATTCCTCCACTCTCTCCAATAGGGCCTTGTCTTTGTCTTTGCCTTTCTTCTCAGCTACTTTCTTGTCCTGCCCCGCTTTAACTGGCCCTATTACGACAATCAACCATGCCCTCCTGATTGGCTAGACTATGTAGCATGGCAGCCTCATCCAAGCATCTCTCGATCAAATTGCTGGAAGGATGTTTCGGACATGGAATCACCGGTCGATCTGATCCCCACCGACCCCTCTGCCTAATTTGCTGGATGTAAGCATGGGATGTTACCTTCGGCCCATTGCTCCACATCCACCCTAGCCTTGTTGGCTGCTTAGCTGGTCATGGAGGTGATCCTGGCTTGTCGAGCTCTAGCTTTCGTTATTAGCCTTCAAACCAACCAATCATCGAATCCTCATCATCTTGTACAAAATTATTATGAAGCAGATCATTATACTTCAACTCCACTCTCTTTAATACATTTAGGACTCAACCTTAGATTATAGTGCACGTAGACGAGATTGTTGAGACATTTCTATGTGAGATGGTTCCTCTATTTGTTGTGATGAGGGTGAATACAAACCAATTGTGCTCCAGCCACTGGAGCACACTACTTGCAAGAGGATCCCGATAGCAACACCTCCCTCGAGAGGGTGGCGAGATCCTTGGAACCCAAGGTCCCGATCCCCCAATCCAACCCGCAAATCTGATGACTTTTAGCTCTTTGGCGTAGATTGTCATCAATCAAGAGAAGGGGAGGTCGACGGCCTTTGAATTCTTGACCTTCAGGAACGAGCAGTCGATGAGGGACGCCATCAAGGGGATAAACAGACAAGAGACGGGACGAGCAACGAGGCCCAATCCTGAGGCAGCAGCGGTTGGTTCCATAACAACAGAGGTCGCCATGAGAGATGTAGTAGAGATCGAAGCATTGGAGGAGGAGAGGATAGCGGGGTGAGAGAGGAGGGCGGTGAGGAGATGAGCCGAAGGCTTCAAGAGAGGATAAAGAGTCGAGATGAGCTGAAAACTTCAAGAGAGGCCTAAGAGTCGAGATGAGTCGGAAGCTTTGAGAGAAGGCACGAAATAGAGATGAGCTGGAGAGGAGATGAGCCCGACCAAATTATAAAAAGCCTTGAACCAAACTATGGGGCTGTTTCATCCTAGTAGCCAACCGATTCAGATCGGTATCCCCGAACCATGCTCGAGACTGTTTGGCCATCCTTGCCTAAAACTAATTAGGTAGATGATGATGTGACTTAACATAGGAATTAGATGACTATATTCAAGTTTGGGTGGAGGATTTGTCCCCTCAAGTTAAGCAGATGCGACTAAGGCTTAAGGTCCTAAAGTGTAACTTAGGATCAGCTTTTTATTAAAGAGTATTGACCTAATCAACAAAAACAGAAAAAAACAACAGATCACAAACATCTGTCGATTAAGCAACGTACAAGAGGGCAGCATATACCTAGAGCTGAATAAGTTTAACCCAGAATATATGCAAGTAAGCAGGGAAAATTAAGACCAGAAGCACATAATTCAGAAGGCATGGAGATAGATGTAAACACGTGGCATGCAAACGTATGAATAAACAGCCAGTTTGGTTCATAAACTCACATGAAGTTTGTTAGTAAAAATTAATCAAATAAGACATAGTTACAACAAAAATTACTTGGAAGTGATCAAGAAAGATCATAAATGACTAATAATAACATATTATATTAACCATATACATTAGAACAGGAGAGGGTATCAAAATCTAAAATAGTATAATAGCAAAAGCTTGTAAGACCAATATATTAATGGGCCAACATCAACATCATGATAAAAAATAGTTAAAAAAGTGTCCATAAAAGCTATCAAGATCATATCTTACAAGACGACATTTACACAATCAAGTAAAAATCACGAACCTTTACATGCTCTATTAGAGCAATTTCCGCATATAATGTTTACCTGAAATTGCGAGACAAAGTGAATTGATCTATGTTAACAGGATAAGCTAAGCAACCATAAATACCAACTAAGCAGCTATTCTAAAAGTTGACCATGGGCTAACCTTTGCTGTGCGGCCCATTTTGTCAAATGTATATTCACAATTTATTAGGTCCCCATTGTAGAATCCCTGATGATTCATAGATTATATATTAGTGCACGCAAGCAATACAAATTACACATCATTAGTGAAACAAAATATACATATTCCCACTAAAAGCAATGATTACAACAATTCTGCCTAGAAAAAATAATAAGAGATACTACATTACAGGACAAAAGGAAGGAAGAACATCAAAATTTCTATTGTTATAGAGAAAAGAAAATAGCAAGCTATTGAGCATCTCAGAGCCAGTTAGCAAACTATAGTCCAATGATTCAAATCACCGGGGACACCCTATTTTTTGTGGAATTGGATGTGCTGCCGTCCTGCCCAATCCCAACACTTGGGATAGAGAATGTCCTGAGACACACCAACAGGATGCTAGGACAGTGGTGGGATGGTCCCGTCTCGACATTAGGATGGAGCCCCGTCCTAATGTCCCATAGGATGTCCCACCAAAACTGAATCCTTGCTATAGTCATACATCTAGGATCTGCATGTTCTACATGCTTTTAAACAATAGCCATTCATTTTTATGTCTACGTACATGGATATACTTATAGACATTATCCATGGAAAAACAAATGCACCTCTTAACATGATGTCTCACTTGAAGGTTGCATGTACTAAAATGCTCTATAGCTCCAGTATAATATGTGAATGAGATTTTGCAGGTCCATTGCAATAATTACTTCTCCAGTTTCACGGTGACAGAACCCTTGATTGTTGAAGATCTAAATTTTCAATTTCCAAAAGTGAATTGAATAAAAATAGGGAAATGTCCCATCTAGCATCACCTATCAGATTACTGTCAGAAACTCAAATTACAGCGATTTTTCACAGTGGCCACTGAAAGAAATTGGAGTATTCACAACAAAAATAGGGACTAAAAAATCCTTTAAGAACCTTAGGTGGCAGATAAGAAATCAGATGAGGTCTCATCCTGTTTGTTTGTGCTTTATCTTCACCAATTACACTCAATAAATTTTCTAGACATTAATGCCTCAATCTGTACAGTGAAGAGTGAATTAATTCCACATTGCCCTTTCAAAAGCTCAAGATTCTACACCTGTTGTCTGGTGAGTTCTACCAAAACTGCCCCTGCCACAACCACTCAAACCAAGTTGAACATGTTCGGCAGCTTCATCATGGCATCAAATAATTACAAACACATTTCTGAATGATGCTTTTTACTTGTTTTTAGCATCTTCAAGCTGTTTTGTCCCTTTTCGTATTCTCTGATTGGCTTTGGTTGTTTTGTGGTCTCCAACATGCCTTGTTTTACTTATTTACTTACCTCTTAGCGGGTAGTTCCTGGATTCAATTTATTCCGCACTTTCTCTCTTGGACACTAACCACCTCTTCTGGTTATGGTTTAGGCTGCTGATCATTCATCACTTCTCCAGTTTCCAATCGCATTTCTCTTATGATTCTACACCATCTTACATCATGTCTCTAAGGAATTGGCCCTTGACATATTGTTGAACTGTCTTAGGCTTGCCTTTCCTCTTTCTTCTTGGTTGATGGTGATATGGTTGTGTGTGGCTTGGATCAGGTCCAGGTTTTAGCTTGACTTATACCTGACCTAGATTTGTTTCAGATATAAAAGTTTAGACCTGCATTCGACTAATTCTTTCAGTGGGTCAGGTTGGGTTCCGTCTAAGATGAAGGGACTAGGCATAGCTTTGAACTAGTTTTAATCCAGTCTAATCCATACTTCTTAGGTACAGTTAAGCCAATTCTGCAATATTAATGCGCAACTTGACTGGAGTTTGGGCCTCATTTTAGGACCCATACCTGAGTAATGAGTCTTGACTTCAAGTATAGAGCAGGTTCAAATCCGGTCAGCGACAGGACAGGACCAGGTCTACTCAACCAACTTGCATCCTAGATAGAAGGCACCCTTAATTGCTTCTATTTTCATGAAATCGCCAGTTGTTAGTTTGGTCCTCATACATGATCACCTTACTTCAGTCAGCCTTGACTGACACAACAAACAAATAACTTGGAGCTTCAGTAGTGTCATTGACTTATAAAAGATGAACCAACATAAATCTCTAAAAACAGGATAAAGGTATCATGTGAGACCATTTTAACATCACTGACAAATAACATCAACAAGCTCTATGCTTTAAGAGTACTTCTACCATGTTAATGGCTTGCTAATCAGGAGACATTTAGCAACGTTTGATCACGGTGAATGCTGCTACAATGATTGACAGGCCCAGCTCACTAGACATTTAGCAATATCCTATCGTTGGTGAATGCTGCTATAATGCTTGACATGCCTATCTCATTCTTAAATAAAACCAGCAGGCTCAGAAGATTTGCTTTGGACAACCATAAAAATTTACCTGAACAAAGTCCACAGGCCCTAAACCAGCTACAAAGTGGTGGAAAGTTGCATAACGGCCAAAATCAACATACCCCTGCAAGATTATCAAGGGAAGAACATCCAGGTTATAATATTTAGAGCATCAATAAGCAAATATTGAAAACATAAACAGCAAAACTGCCAAAGCTAGCAGCAGATGAAATCAAAGGAGGCATCATAATGGGCTAGAAAAGGTGGAATAATTGGACATTACCAAGGATATTGAAGACAATTTTTTGGTAGTAATGTTCTATTTCAGTTTGTCAGCTGTTCAACAAACAGTATGGCAAGTTGCAAAAGCTAGGACTGTGCTTTAATATATATATATATATATATATATATATGTATATGTATGTATGTATGTATGTATATGTATATGTATGTATGTATGTATGTATGTATATGTATATGTATGTATGTATGTATATGTATATATATGTATATGTATGTATGTATGTATATGTATATGTATATGTATGTATGTATGTATGTATATGTATATGTATGTATGTATGTATATATATGTATATATAGATATATATTATGTATATGTATGTATGTATGTATATATATATATATATATATATTATGTATATATATATATATATATATATATATATATATATATGTTTATGTATATGTGTGTGTGTGTGTGTGTGTGTGTGTGTGTGTGTATGTTTATGTATATGTATGTATATATACTCACACACATACACAAGTATGAGGAGCCTACAATTTTTCATTTAAACTTGTAGCTCTTCACGCCTTTTTTTTTTCCTCCCTTTACACACTTTGGCATTGCAAGAAATTGTACAGCACCATATTGCCTCATTGAAAAGTTTCATCCATGAAAGATGATGATGATCAAAAGTAAAATGCCAACAATTATGCAGATGTTAAAAGGTGTTGTCAGCTGCTACATTGTAAGGCTTTCTTGTTGGACTAGTGCCCCCTATCAAAATAATAATAATAATACTTCCTCCTTTTGGTTGGTTTTGTCATTTGCTTCTCTTATAATATAACTAAATAAGTCAATTATATTTCAGGGGTATCTATCTCACAATAGGTTGCTAAAGCCTAAAACTAATTCCATGATGTTCTTCAATATAAAGAGGCAACAATCTTTTAAAACTGTAGAGCAAAGTTGTATGTTTCTTGTAGTAATTACAAAATGGTCTCCAAATTTAACCACAACCAACTGAAAAACATACAAGATACAATATTGAGAGAATGAAGACAAAAAAAATAAATGAAATTTTGTGCATAATGTCATCCTCGATAGAATTCAGTGAAGATACAAGATTTCTATATTTCACATATTTTTCCATAAGCATTCACTTAAGTTGACAAGCAGACAGAACATCTCCGTGTGCTTAAGAGATCCCAGCACTTGCAAGACAGCATAATGTCAAGCGAGTCGACATTGCATGCTAGTTAGTACCCTTTTCAGAATACTGAGAATGGTTTGGCTGGATAAGTACATGGAAAACCACACAGGGGAAAAACGGTAAAGAAACATCTTTTTAGCACTAATCACAGGAGCATCCATTACAATATAGAAAAGGTTATATGCCATACCGCTTGAGATCGGCTCTCCACATCCTTACAGAACCGGACAACCAAATCAGCATCCTGTTTAATAATTGAGACAGTCTCTAAGTTCATAGTGATCCACAGATGCAAATTTGTAGCTTATGCCCCTTATAACTCTCAACAAACTAATATGCATTCTATTTGAAATGTATCACCGTAACTTCGAACAAGGACTATTTAATCTGAAGTAAACATGATCTGATAAATCATCACATGGAAAACAAAAATGAAAGAAAAGAAACATGAAAGAGGTAAATTCGTAGATCTTTGCATCCCTACTCATGGTGGAACCAGTCTTCCTCCTAACATGCTTATATGCCACTTTGAACACAATTGGAGCAACCAAACTTTCCACAGAAAAAAGGGTATAAAAGACAATTCTCAGAGCTAGCTGCTTCATTCCATATTAGGATCTTTTTTCCCAATCATAAAAAAGAGAAGTCTTTAGCCCTTACAAAACAAAACATGATACAAATTTGATAACATTATCAACAAGTCCACTCCAAAATAGCTCAATCACCTTCGCATGATGATCATAGTGATACAGCAAGACAGGCATTTCCAAAACGAGCATACATAAGAATATAGCTAAAGTCTCGCATGAGAAGACATTGACTTATTAGACATAGAGCTAAATATTTAAGCAATTTCATTGATATGATAAAGGAATTACACTAGCTCACGAGCTAAACTAACTTATAGCATCATCCATGAGCAAAGAGTAAAAAAGCTCCATATTTGAAAAGCCTGCCCAGAATGAAATCAAACTTGCTCACTGGCCCTTAACTTATGTTATTCGTGAGAGAGAAAGAGAGATAGAGAGCAAGGGAGATAATAAGGAACTAGCACATATCAAAATTGTATATAACTTGACATGTTATGCAATCATGTACAAGTATAACCCTTACTATCAAGGCTGCAAGTGAGTTGGATAATACATTAGCTCCAAACCTAGCTTATCAACCTGATGTGAACTAACCTAGACTCATGGTTTGAGTCTATGTTACAATCTCAGACTTTATTTTTTCAGCCAAGTATGCCATGCATTTAGCAAAACTAAACTGACATGAACAAATTTGACACAACAACTAAATCAAATGTGATTCACAACATCTCAAATAATGCACAACTTAAAGAGTATTTATCTTAAAATGCACTGGATAATTAGATATTTTTTAAGCTAAAAATTGTGGGCCTGAAAAAAATATTGGTTAGGTCTTCATCCTGGAACAACCCGATCGATCCCTATTAGCAATCAAAAAGGCACTATGGAAAAACTCATGATGATTTCTTGTCTAATGTGCTTGTTTCATTACATCAATAATCAAACATTAGAACTTTGATAATTGCCCCCACAAAAAGGAGCTCTGATTATATTAACTAATATATCTGCAGTCTTACAAAGCGAGAAAATGACTAAGAGGGGAAGGAGTTTTAGTAAAAAATCCTTTGAGAGAAACTGACCCTGACAAGTTCATTGTGCCTACTTTCAGAAGAAATTCTAGTTTCTTTTCTCTATGTAACTTAAGCTCCTAAAAGTTTCTTTTTTGTTCTTATAGTTTTCTCCTCAAACATATTTTATTGATTATCATATGATGTGCTATGCAATGTTAGTGTATGGTTCAGAAGAGATGCATTACAAGTAAAACACATAAGTTATGTTCATTAGCACCCCCATGCTTACTCTGGAAAATGAAGGTTGTAAAAATTGAAACTTTAATATGAACTAAGAAACCGTCAAAATGTTGATTAGGTTTCTCTATCATAGCAAATCTCAAGTGTTTCTCTTGATAAGTTACACGTCCTTATATGTCCATGCATGCCAAAACTCAGAATAGTTGCAATTTTCCTGGAACGTAGCTGTTACAGCAGAATGCAAAACAATATAACCTTTAACAAATTTTCCAGGAATTCAGTTGTCAAAACAAATGCACTAGAAGAAACTATTCAGTAACATAAATCCATATGCACGCACATGCACAAACAATAAAATAAGAAGAAAAGAAAGAAAGAAATATTCACCAATAGAACAAAAAAGGATGCCAACTACCATCATACTAAAAACTCCCAGGTGCCTAAAAGAAACTATGTTTTAGTAACAAGTTTTTTCTGCTGAAAGACCTATGTTCTTCCTTGCCAAAACTCCACCATGACTTTGATAAGAAAATCACATCAAAAACTCTCAAATCCCGGATGCCAAATACATCAATATTTGTAGGTAGTACACGTTCTCCTGAGTTGTGAGCCTTAGTGCAACATTCTGTCATGGGTTTGAAATATAGAAATGGTCTTTCTGCACCCAGGGTAAGGCAGCGTACATCAAACCCTCCCTAGACTCTACAATGGCGGAAGCCTCATGCATTAGTCTGCGCCACCCTTTTTATGCCTTTCTCTAAGTTCAAAAGAAACTTAATTTCATATATGTTGTCACTCAAAGGAAATTATGCATCGCCTTCAGTATACAGTTTACAAACATCAAAAAAAAGACATAGAAAGAAAGGAACAAAAAGAAAGTTTCAAGCTAAACAAGGGATTTTCAAAAATTTATGAAGTCCCCAATGAACAAAAATATGATGCTAAGCTGGATCAATATAACACCTCACCTTAGAATACAAACAGTAAAACATGCACAAAAATAAATTCTTCATGGATAAGTTTCTGATTAATACCTTCCCTTCATACTCAAAGACATGGCCTATCCAGTCTGTCTGAGTAGCAGCTTAGGATACATCAATCTATAAAGAGCATTCGTCTGATGATATGTGGATTCGTGTGCATGAATTTTGAACATAGACAAGAAAAATGGATACAAAATCAACAAGCCGGCTGCTGTTGTCAAGTGCGTAACAATTAGAACTTGGCATCACAACCGAGACAGCGAGTTGTAGATGTAAAAATATGGCTGTCAAAAAGCAATAGCATATTTTCAGCAAAAAAAAAAAAAAGCAATAGCATATCAGATATATAAAATAAAATGAATATCTTTGTTTGCAGATATCTGCAGCCAAAAAAAAGTAAAGAAAAGAAAAGAAGGATGCATTGCTTTCTTAGGATACTTAATCGCAATATCTAGATCTAGAAGGAATGCAACCATCTTCTGAGCCTGCATAAGCTCAAAATTGACCTGGCTCGGACCTAAAAATGGATTTTCCAGGCATATCTATGTCCACATTTGGACCTTCTTTAATTGATTTTGGTTCTGCCCACAAACATAGGCACTTGCTAGCACCATCCTGACCGACTGTAGCCAGATTATCTAAATCATCTGCGACATATCATAACACAAACTACCAGACATGATGGTAATACACTGAGATTGGTCAAGCTACCCAGGGTATCAGTCAATATTTCGGATATACCATCAAAATATAATCGTAGTCCCCACAAATACATATTATCATCCACTAATCTATCAGTGGCTGAAATATCAGTGAAAACAAAAGGAAAAAAGGGTCTCATGGTTGTGCAATGTCCATGTCAGCCAAACTAGTTCATGTTTTTCCAATTCAAAATACTTAACATGACCAGAGCAATTAGTAAGTAGGCCGCCATTAATATACTGTCAAGGAGAAAGGTTTTCTGTTTTCCAAGGCATAAGGTATTACATACCTATGATCTGATAAAAAAGGAAACTTAAGATTGTGTAGGTGCTCAAGGAGATCCCACCATGCAACGTTCCTGGCAATAATTTCACAGTTAATCATGAGAAAGGCAGTGTCATATCCTATTCAAAACATAGTATTGATAAGACAATCTCATCACATTGTAACCCAGTAATTTTTTTCAGAATTCATCAGCTTGTTAAAGGAAAAAAAAAGGGAGAGGAAAAAGAGGTTTTTGCCATGTTCAACTGCCTCTGATTCAATGTTTTGATCATTTAATCTTGATGATATGCCCAAAAATATGATAAAATGATCAATATTGCCACTGCAGTAAAAATGACAATAAAAAAAGCCTAGCTAGATGATACTCTGCATGAAAAAAGGAGAAAAGAAGTTGATAAGCATTTCTGGGGAGTACGGGTCCTTTGTTGACTAATCAGACATAATTTGATTGATAATGTACAACCATATAGTGAGAATTTACAAATATTTATGGATTTCCCTTGAATCCATCCTTCTCTTGGAAGGAACATTTTTTTTTGTTTCTAGCACAAATCATGAAAGAAGAGCTCTTGGTTAAAATGATCGTTGTGGTCGTGCTGTGAACCGATAATTAGTTTAAATCTTGTCACAATTCCTGAGGTATGATTTGTCCCGATAGTCACACCCCTCTGCTTGGCAATCAAAGGTTCGAGGTTTGATTCATGAGTGATGCATCTCGCAAAACTTAGACCTGGATGATTATAGTGCGGGTGGGTTTCCATCTCTTTCTCTCTCAAAAAAAAAAAAAGAAAAAGAAAGAAAGAAAGAAAGAAAGTGGGAATGTTCTAACAAAAATAAACAGGTAATCTCTGAATTAAACAATTTTTCTTTAAGCTTGAAAGAAGGACAAATTTTACTCTAGATTTTTTTGATTCATTACATACATTTGTCGAATAAGTAATCATCAATACTCAAGAACCTTCGAATTTAGATTGGCACTTTGCTTGATTAAGTCATTGTGGTTCAAAATATCAAGTTTCATAAAGTCATGTCATTGGTGAACTGGATCCAGCAACAATTTAAATATGAGTCCAGAAATAAGAACAGACCTGAATTTTAATTGGTTAAGGGAGTGAGGTAGGGTCAAGTCTTACCGGCAGGGTTGAGTTCAAACTCAGAGAAGCTGAACTAGGTTGCAGCCCTATCAACACATAGGCCAAAAAACATAAATCAAGGTTTTGTCTCCAATCACGATCCTAAACAAGATCAATGAAGCATGTTTACTTTTAAGACCAAAATAGCAGCTTGCAGCGGTACTTGCACCTCCTATGGAACTTCATGACAGTGCTCCTAAATAGCTTGTATTGCTACATGCGGGATTCGGTTACATTTTTCCAGTCGCAAGCTTCCAAGCCAAGTCTCATATCACCAAAGAGTTAAGCAAGTTATATCATTACAGAGAACCAAAAGATAAGTAAGCATCAACCTTGGAGATATGTGGCATGCTGCTTAATTTCATCATAAGCATAAGTAGCCATACAGACTCCAAAATTCAAAAACATGAGGCAATAAGATTGAGATGCTTAGAAACGCTAATATTATTTACTTTTCACGTGTCCAATTCTTCCTAGACACTCCAGCAAAAGAATCATATTCTCATGCAAACCGGACACAAGACTACAAAAGGCTCCAATTAATAATAGGGAAAAAAGATTCCAACATACTACATGCCCATACATAAGCAAAAATTGCAGCATGAGCTACATAGACTTTAAAAATATTGAGTAGGAGACTTTCTCAAAAGGCTGTCCCCCATAATACATTTGCAAAATTTACATACTTTTCTCCATAAAGTAGATCATGAAACACTGAAATTGCATCTCTATGAACCCATTCAGCCGCACCAAACTCAAAATGTTCTTCAAGAATGATAAATTACTAGAAAAATTATTAAATCCACTTTGCGAATGATGTGAAGACTATCAAATTCGACCCTCATAAACAGATGTGTGGAAAGAGCATCACCAACATCCTCATCATAATCCGGGATCATCTTACTTTTTCATTGTAATACCTACAGCCGAACCTCGTCAAAATTCATCAGCTAGTCCCACCAGAAGATAACACATTGCGTGATCCTCCCCACGAATTGAAACAGTCATAACCCCTGACAGCCTCCAAACACCAAGATCACACGAGGATCTCCCTTCCCACCAACGCCCCGCGAACCCCCGTAACATTGAAATCAAAACCCTAACTAAGATCCCATCGCAAAACCCTCACCAGAACACCAAGAATAGCAAAAGAAAAAACATTTTTTTTATAAGAAAGACAAGCCCTAGGGCAGGGATCAAGAGGTGGGAATCCAGGAGGGGAAAGAGGCGCACCTGTGCGAATCCTGGAATCGAGCTCCTTGTAATGGAGGAGCTTCTTCCGGAACTCGTTCGCGATGCTCCGGCGGCGCGCCGCTTCATCTCCCTCGCTCATCTACGATCCCTTCCTCTTCTTCTTCTTCTTCTTCAACTGCTTTTGGGGTCACGATTGCCGAGTTGAGAGGGAAAAAAAAAAACTTTTTATCTCTTTCCTGAGGAAGAAGGAACGGGGGCCTGAAGAGAGACATCGGACTGCCGTTACGGGCTCCACCTAAAGATCAAGTGTATTACACGAAGAAATAGCACGGACGGCTGTGATCATCTATTACGGATAACGATACATGCATAAATTTATGTGAAGCCCGTATCCTTCCGTCCCGGCCCACCAAACCTGCGCAGACCATAAAAACGAAAGAAAACGAAAAAAACACCGCGCGGGAAGCAGCGGGTTTTTGTTTGAGGCGGGCCTCTTGCCTGACACGTGAGAGGGAGCAGCGGGTGATTTTTTTTTTTTTTTTTTTTTGAAAACGGCTACTCATATCATATAACCCGAATGTGAGTACATGCTGCCAAATCACGAAAAAGTAAAAGCAGCGGATGATGTTCGCGTGTAGGCTCGCGCTTACGGACGTCCAAATGCAGGATATCGTTCGCGGAAAAGAAGCATTCACCCAACATAACACATTATTCCATTACGTGGTTATAGCCCGACCGACTATAGGCCAGGGTAGGAGAAAGTTTTACTTATGCCATGAAGAGAGAGCATTAGTTTCGACTCAAGCATTTTAAAATAAAAACAAAAAAAGGAATTTTACATCTGGTATTTGGCTGTGGAATTTTGCATTATCGGTACTTAGCCATTTCAAATTCCATCCTACATTTATTACTTTGGGTAAAGGGCCTAAAGGCATGTGCTACAAACTCAACATTTGCTCTCCTCATCAATAGTTCACCTCTTCTTGATTTAGGCCTATCATGGGATTACATTAGAGCCGATCATTACCCTCTTATTTATTTATTATGTGTTCTGACATGTTTTCGATATTGCTGCAGTTGGTTGTAGAGCATCAGGTACTTCGCGCTTATCATCAACCAGGTCGAAGAGGCCCAACTTTATCATATATCTTTTTTATGTTTAACCGCTTGCTGGTAGCCCATGCACCAACATGGGACATCTCGTGTTTAAAAGTATTAATCGATATCTATTGTGCATTATCAGGTCAAGCAATCTCGTGTTTAAAAGTATTAATCGATATCTATTGTGCATTATCAGGTCAAGCAACGATCTTTAGACCTCGAGTTTAGCCCTACTACTCCCTCTCCAATCAAGAGACAGATACGCCAACTTTTTCAAAATGCCAACTAAGGAGGGGGTGCGGCAATACATAGGAGTTGTACTCTCAGAATCGGCACTTAGACCGGCTGACTACATATATTTGCTTGATAAAGTAGGGTCTAAGGTAGCTGGCAATGGAAGGCTCTCCCCATCTTGCTCCAGTCAGTCTATCCTCACTTCCAATATACACCATGCTAAAGTTTTCAGTCAAATTCTCTATGTTGCTCAACAAGTCCATGCTCTCTCTTCTACCAGAGTGTCCTTGGGCATTTGTTCACATCTCAACCATTTTACAATTATATTATCCACTGTAGCTGCATTTAGTAGGCTTTCTTTAAATTTCCTTATTAAATTTTGTTTTTGGATTTCATTAAGATGGCAATAAAGAATCTCCAGAAGCAAATACTGTTTCATCGTCTCAACTCGGTCAATATTTCACATAACTTTCTGTAATTTTGCAATGTAGATCTGGGAGAACAAAATAATCACATCGATGTTACTGTTGGCTTCAGGTTCTGCTTGAGGTTTTATTTCCACTTATCTCCCTATTAGAATCGTATTTTATGGGATCCAACTGCCTCTTCTACTCAGTTTGAACGTACTTGTTGAGTTGAGAGCCCTATTCTTTTTATCAATTAACAAAACTGCCATATTTGATTTGTTGTACAAAATTTTTTTTAAAACTCTTATTGCTCGAGTTGTGGAAAGAAACAATATGTTAGGCAAAAACACACAGTTAAAAAACACACAGCAACCAACTAAGCTGCATCAAATTTAGTACTCTGATATATCGACCCAACAGAAACAGTGCAACGCCTGTTTCGTTTGATTGGACCTGAAATTTTTTTCCATGATTTGCATCACATGCATGCAAATTTTCATTGACAAGAAGCTTGCATCACCTTTATTTTTGCTGACACCATCACAAATCAAATGATATGTGCCGATATCGGGTGAAAAATCTAAGATCACAAACCAGGATCAATGCTTAAATTTTTTGTATTACATAAAATATTAATATCAGTTCATTTGGGCCATCAGTCTAGAAAATAGCCTACATTTTTCAGCCATATGTTATTCATGATCATAATTAATACGGTGTGGGTTCAATCACCGCACAAAGCATTTGAGAATCCAGAGTTATCTATTAGAGCAGATTTTACTTGGGTAAGCACTCAAACAAGAAGGGTTCTGCAAGAGGCCCTGCAGAACTTTCAAGATGGTCTCTGGTAAGGCAAGATTCAATGAGTCAGAGCCCAGAGCAGTAGGTCTACCAGAGTCGGTAATCTCGTAACGAAGTCTATAGAAGGCCGTGCTTGGATTGATGCTCGTGGAGGGAAAAATTTTGTAGTTAATTGGCTAATCTATGCAGGCCATGAAGGGCTGAGTGGCACTGGAGAGTGTAGGCATCACAAGGTTATGACCAATGAAGGAAAGAAAGGTTCCTTTGGTGAACCGCTGCAGTTCTATAACGCTCCTTATGGCTAATCCAGATAAAAGGATCTCAAAATTGTTTTCTCTAGGCGGTTTTGCTGATTTCAAGTATGTTCAATTACTCATTCTTTTATCATCAGCGCTACATTCTATATCTGAATCAGAAAATGTCCTCGGGCTCATGTTATTCTAGCATTAAACAATTGTGCTGATTTTGGTACTCAAAGTTTTTAAATAAAATATAAGATCTCAAAAGTTTTTGTTTCAATGTAAACTTGTACAAGAGCATCAACGTGACAGACTATTTGGTACTGATTTTGTACCGGCATAACTTAGAATTAACTTGGAAATTATCCAAAAAGAAACAGAAAATTCAGTAGCAGGGCATTGCCTGCTTCTTTTATCATTCATCTTACACAGAACAATTCTACACAAGTTGGATAACATACTTATTTAACCCTTGAGATCACCCTTCCATTCGGATACTACATTTACTGAAGCCATTGAGAGCTTTTAGGCTTTACCAGAAGAGGAGGTTACTGCCATTGTAGTACGTCCAATGCCTCTTTGTGAACCTGGGAGTCTCCTGCGGCTACCACGTTAAAACCTAAAAATCAAGTTGGATTAAAGGAGGTAAGATGAGGCACCATTTTAAAGGTTTGGTTCCAGAGTGATTGCAAACCTTCAAATTTACAGCTTGAACTTTAACTATATTACAAATATAATCAACAATATTTGCTGAATCGTTTAATTGCCCCAATTAATCATTTGGACAAGCCTTTGTAATGTGTTTGTTGTGTGTAACGAAATGAGCTAGAAAGACAAAATTACGTAATAATGGAGGTCCCAATTACACAACTTCCTCAATGATGCTACCTTATCTGCTAGGGGGAAAATATTAAATCTTGTGTAAAAAGGCCATACTTGTTGGGCGTGATTCAGGAGAGGCCTCCCAGTGAAGCTTATGCCCTTTCCAATCAGTTATCGATCCACCAGCTCCTTCTATCACTGGTACCAAGGAGAGAAAATCATAGGGCTGTGCAGAAGCAGGAGGGTGTTTTATCAGTTCATATAACTATAAGAAAATTCAGATAATTAATGGTAAACATATGATCATGAAATCAAGTTGAATAGGTACCATCTTATCAGAGAAAAACAATGCCTGCACTTTATGTGAGGGAGAAACTTAAGAAGGCATAACATACAAAATATCACACAGAGACGTGTACTATCCAACCTGCCAAGGTGGCTCATTTATGATCCAAGACATTCATAATAAGGATCAGTGTCACGGGTCTCTTGTAACATGCAGGGCTAATTAATGGCAATTTATATTGTTTCTTTTTAACAATATGAATCCAAATTCACAATATCATGATATAAATCTCAAACTGAAGGTGATACTGAGATCATGGAGATCTGCCAAAAAGAAAGCAAGCTCAAGGGGGTCCATCTATTCAATTGCAGGTCACTGGCATCACTCTTCAATTGAAAACTAAAAGATTTTTAGTCCATTCTTAAAAGAAGAAACCCAGTTAGCAACTTGAAACAAAATGAAAAGTTTGCAGAATGAGCTAAAGCACTCAGGAGAACCACAATCTGATGAAGTTTCTTCATCCTTCGGTGCACAGGGGCTATAAGAGGTCGATAACATAAAAGGACCTCAAAATCACAGATAATGGTCTATCAGCAATAGTTCTGGATATAGGGTGTTAACTGGAGAATTCAATAACTACCTAGGAAAGAAGATCAAGTGGAGTGCTATTCTGGTTCAACTGTAAACAGAAGTACTCTGGCCAGTTTCATTACCAAATGTGGATGCTATGTGTCATTCCTTTCCTTTAAAGGAGATGTGAATGATTGTGCTTCTTATCCGACTTCCTCAAGATAACCTTTGGGTGTTCCTCAGCTGACGTAATTTGTTCCCTAATCAATGTGTCCCATGTGACCTTTTACATCATCAAGGCCAGCTTGCCTATTTTCTAGGAATTGGGCTTGCCTAGTAATTTAGTCCAGTGCCACAAAATGCTTGTCAGACATTGGAGGATTGCAGGGTACATAATAACAAATTAAACTTGTTCACTAAGGGAGGAATAGAAGTTCATGATGGTGGTACTAAGTGTTATGGGGCCCCAATGCACCAAACAGAAATAGCTGGCTATTATTAGAACAGTGGAAGCAATAATTTCACTATACATGAGACATGGCATGAAAATAGCAACAAATATCACTTTTCTTTTGACCTTTTCCTAAAGCATGTTGAAAGCATTTCCTACATGTTTCATATCTCACATTGCAATGCATTATTGATACAGCAGCTGAATTTATAATATATTATGTAAAAAATTGATTTTTAAAAAAAATATGTCATAAAGAGCTGTATCCCCTACTAAGTTCAGCTGATAAAAAGTGCTTCAACAAAAAAATGAACTATTAAAAACAAACAACAAATTCCTAAGGAGTGATTAACACTAAAAGGAGAGAGAGGCTTTTCCCACCTTAAGACCAGACTCCACAACAAGATCGACGAATCCAGAAGCTAAAAGCGCATACGCATAACAATCACAGCCATACAATGGTACTTTCACCTAACATCAGAGAAAAATTATATGAATAAGCATGTACAAGCAATCAATTTTCATGTCAAGACTGGCTAACTGCTTGACAACGGCGGAAATTCAACCATAATTTGACAAAAAATTTCTATCTAGTGAAAAATCAGGAGAAATGTGCAAGTCCTGCTGACTTGTTTCCCTGGCATTCTATCATACCATGTCAAGTTTAATTTAAAGAGATTCAATCATATACCAACCTTATTTCTTACACGGACAAAAGCTTCTTCAGCATCCCCACTGAAGAGATGTGGACTTGTTGTATACCTGAGAATATATATATAATTTAATGCAACTAGGCATCGTAATGAACTTGTACCGAATATCTTTTATAACTGATGATCTCCAAGAAGTCATTAATCAGGATAGTCATACTAATGCCATAAATGTACAACAAATAGGCAGAAATAATAATGTTAAATTTGCTACAAAATATTACTTAACAATGACAAAAATGCATACAAGTAGGCTTGGGAAATTTTGCTACAAGTGCGTGTAGAAACTTCCCGTCCATTCAATGTTGTTCTTCTCCCATCCATCCCAATCCATCTCTCTCTTAAAACAGGTTGATCGATAATGCCAATGATCTGAAAGAGCATTTTTTATATAAATTAGTCCATTATATAGAACAAAATTGACCATAAATTCTTTGGCAACTTGATAGTTATTTGTCAATGGAAAGAAGAAAAGGAAAAACATGTCCACGCCCTAAAATTGTGAAAGGAAAACAAGAGGAGGGTTTCAAAACAAATCAGTTCATCATTGATGGTCTCTATATACGAAGAAGATGAATATATACAAAGAAGAACAACATTTACACACAAACAAGAAAGGAAGAACAGAAAAGAGGAAGGGTCTAATGGCTTTAACCTGAAAGAGGATACGGATGGTGTCTACCACAAAAACAAAACTGGAAAAAAAAAGGAATCCCCAAGATCATATTATGAAATCATGGGCATGGATACTGACACACATAGACCAAACCAAGTTTTAACGCAGCCAGTTATTTGCAAAACAAGGTATCATCTAATGGAGTCCAACCGGAAAACGTAAATCAACCTAATTCCTCCAAAACCTATTAAATAAGACAATCTCATTTAACTTATGACATACTCAACCAGAGACACCTACTCACTGTTAGCAAAAAAAAAAAAAAAATCAAACATATTGTAAAGCTGGACTCACAATATTAACAGTACTCGACCTGCCAGTATAATTCAAATTTTGCTAATTTTAGGAAATAAAGGGCTTAAAGTGTTCAACAACATAACCATGAGTATCAACCTCTGAAGTCTCATGTTTCATAGTTAACTTACCAAAGTCCTGGTAAACTAAAGAAGTAGAGAACCTATTCTTCCATGCATTGACCATACAAGCATCCATCCTTGCTTTACTCAGCATCAATCAGTACATTTGTCACATAAGAAACACACTAAGGTCTCCTCGGGTAACAAGTTGCAGATACATGGAAAGTAGTAACCGCCAAGGGCTTAATATTCATTGAAAAAGTTCTCCCTCTCCCATGTCATTAATGGGTTCACAAACGATAACTTGGCTCCTTGTCAACAAGTTTCTTGGAAAAACCTTAATTTGGTTGTAGCTATAGTTTGTGGCTTCTATTGAATCAAGAAATAGGTATATAACGTATCTCCAGGATAATTCAAATTGAAGCAGTTTAATATTTGATTCAGGCCCATATTACATGACTGACGGATAGAAATGCTCCAACATTCCACCTTTGTCATATTTTTCATATGTTGTTATTCATAGACCATTATTCACTTTCAAGATGCCTTGACGGTGAAATGGTAGACACACAAGACTCAAAAACTCGTGCCAAAGAGATCAATCAACAATCCATGCACCCAATGGTCGAAGAAGTCCATCTTTAGATGTTAGCATTGTCCTATAAGAAGAGGCCAAGAACGTTATGCTCTAAATAAATGGGAATGTGCACCTAAATGTAAAATAAGACAGTAAATCAATTATTCACACATCCAATGATAAATGGATTCATCCGTAGGTGTAACCACTGTCCTATAATAAGAAGCCTTGAACATCATATGTCAGATAAATTGGAATGTGCAGTGACATTTAAAAAAAACAACAAAAGAAATGCAAACAGACGATATTTTGTTTTGCATGGTGCCTGCATTAGCATGTTCCCGTGCTAGCAAGTGAGCGTGCATGCACACATGCGCAAGTATGTCACAAATTTCATGCATAGCAAATCAGGTCATAGTGGACAATGAAGTCAGAAGGGATTTGTCTCTTTTGAGGATGGCCAGAGATAACATGGATCTAAACCGGAAAAATGAGGGCAATTCACCATTTTTTTTGCAACTCAACTAGGTTTGAGCCATTTTTGCAACTCAACTGGGTTTGAGCCACGATTTGAATGGAAACTTTCCAAGAGAAACCCAGCTGGCCATCCATATAATTTGTATTAAAAGCAAACATCTTCTCAAATAAGAGGCACCCTAGAAAGAGAGTAGAGGTAGGGTAGAAAAAGACCTGCAAGAGTAGATCTCATTCAAATAACGGAGAACATGGTCCTTAGTGTGTGATAAGAAAGGCAAAAGCTCAATAAGCCTGGTTAAATAGGCCCACATCTATGCTCAATTTTAGCGCCATACATCCTAGTTTTGCTGTTCTTTATTTATGCCTGAACCTTGGCATACATCAGGCATCACTGAGGTGGATTTCTCCAGATCACCTTGTTTCAATCCGTTGCACTGGTAAGACTAATTTCCCATTATATAAAGATGCAAGTCTACATATTCAAAAAACGAGAACATCAGAACAGAAGTTCAAGAGTCTTACCGGTTTTCCCTTGTGGAGAAGAGCAATAAGCGTGCCGAATAAAGGTTTTCCTGCATATCACATGAATGACAGGTTCAGGATATCCTTACCCTTCCGATAGCTTTTCAATATTCACAGCATGAAGACAAAAAATTCAAGAAACAAAACCATACCAGTAATGAAGCTCTTCGTGCCATCAATCGGGTCCAAAACCCAAACATAATCAGCCGCCTTGTCCGTACACGTCCAACCATTCTCCTCTCCGAAACTGCAACAACATTTCCCTTTTTCCAACTCATTCCCTCTCTAGCAAACAAAAGAAAGCAGGAAACCCAGCCCATCCATCTTACATTGCATGGGAAGGAAAATTCTCCGATATAATCGAAACCATCGACTCCTCCGCATCCCTATCCGCAATTGTCACAGGACCTACAAACGAAAACCGTCCATTCCACTCAATCATTTGCTTCTTTTTTTTCTTAAAAAAAGCAAGTAAAATAATCCCTAAACCCCATCCAAAACCCTAGAAGAATTGAAGAATATTTTTTTTTTGTCCGGGGTGGGTGGGTGGAGGAAAGGCACGGACTGAGGTCCTCCTTGTCGAGGATCTCGAAGCTCTGGCGGAAGTACTTCCGGAGGACCTCTCCGGCGGCGTCGGCCACCTTGTTGGCCACCTCCACGAACCGCTGCATCTCGGCCTCCGCCACGGCGTCCACGGTCCCCATCCCCTTCGCCGCCGTCGAAGCCCTGATCGGATCGCAGAACCGCCGCCGCCTCGTCGATCTCAAACTCCCGACAGGAGGGAGCTCGAATGGGGGAGAGATTTGGGGTCGAGGTTGGAAAAGAAATCGAGGGCGGAGAAAAGAAGAGGGATGAGAGCCGGGGGGATTGAGGGCAAGAAAGAGGGAATGCGACGAGAGCATTGAGGGAGCGGAGAGGGGTTTAAATAGGCGGGAAGGAGACGAGCACGGGGAGAGGCGGTGGAGGTGGACGTGGAGGGCACACCGACGAGGCGTCCGTGACACCGCATCTTTTATACGTGTTCGGCTCCAGCCTCCAAGCGGCTTGGTGTGGCTCGCTTGCACACGACGGCCCGATGCAAAGCCCCGTTCAACTTAACGGAGCGATTTCGTGAAGAGCTGGGATGGAGCGAACCGCCGGTAAGGCACCCGGAAACGAAACGCATAAACCCCCAGCGTAATTGGGGCCCAAGGCCATTTTACCTTTGAAACCTTTTCTGCAGTGAGCCGGCTTAAGAAGCCTTTATTTTTATTTTTATTTTATTTTTTAGGCTTTTCCTATGGCAGGCTTTTTTTGTGCTGGGTCTTAAGCGACCATCTAAGCCTCCTAAGAGTTGGACCGGCCCTAACGAAACGAGACCCGAAATCAACGTTTGATGAAGTGGAAACCTGTCATTCCTCTAGAACCACTCCTCCCGCTTGATGAATGATGAATAGATGCATCGCGCAAAGACTGAAATAGTGCATATTGCTTGCCGAAGGTTTTGCATGGGTTTTGTAACTAGTAAACATGGATCAACTAGTAGAGATGAATCCAGCTACTTCTTTTTCCTATTCCCCTCTAAAATTCTGTCTCAATCTTACTCTCGACCCGGCCATAGCGGGCAGGGAGATACCAGACAAGTACCCAAGAGAATAACAGTTCTCTACTAGTGTTGCATCTCTAGAGAAAATGATTATTATTTGGTAATTATTGGAGGAGAGCTATATATCATTTATTTATGGATAAATTTCTTTAATATTTTTAGCTACTTATTATTAATAATAAATTTTTCTTTTTTATATAATTTTTAATTGCTATTATTCTTTGATCATCTCAAGAGAGCAATCAATAGTCTGTCCATGATGCGATTGGTGTAATTTTGGAATCGAACAAACATTTTCCTGCCATGAAAGCACATCTTGTTTAGAGAAGTAGCGTGCCAATTTCTTATTTGTTTTTCTGAGGTGGACTGAGACAGCCAGAAAAGCAAAATACTGTGATTATAGATTAACGTATATGCCATGTCTATGTTCATGATGCTAAAAGGAAAATTAAAAAAAGATAAAAACTAAACAAAAGATTCATTAAGATTAGGAAAAAAGTAAGCAATTTAATTTATGCTCTTTCCACTATCGATCATTCATTAGTTCATGACATCAAAACACAAAAGGGATGGATTTGTGAGATTTTCTTTTAGAAAAAGCAAAATACATGCTGAGAGTGAAGTTTTTCAGATGTTTTTTCCTCTCTGCTTCTTGTGATTGCTCAAGACAAACCACGCATTGCGCTCCACTGCCTCTTCCATAAATTATATGAGATTTCATAGGGAGCAGGCTATATCCATTCAAGTATGGTGCGGATGTAGGATTCTCTTATTGTTACACTAACTCTATGGACATTACTAGGCTAATTATTAACTCAGCTCAAAAGGAGCAACCAGAAAACTCAAGACCAAGGTAGTACATGCTGAATGACTTGGCTGAACTTAAACAATCAAACAATGTCTTCATGATTAAGAATGATGGGAAGACTCATTAAGCACAATCATATTCTTAAAGTGATTCAAAAACAGATTCCCATTGACTTGCACACCTCGATTAGCACTCACTGCTCCCACCTAGAGATGCTTCTTAGTGCCCTATAACTGTCACCATCCTTGACGTACAAGGAAAAGCTACCAATCAATTAACTGCAAATTTAGCCAAAAGGAGATTGAAGGAGAACAAAATCGACCTTCAGCTTATCAACCTCATTGGTGACAAAAAGGTACAGTAGAACTCTACCATCGGCAACGCACTCCCAACCCATGGCATTTTACTTGAAATGAAACCTAAAAGCTTTTTTTATATATAAAATGAATAATTCATATAATTTTAGTGTGGGCATCTCAAAGCTACTCGAACACCAGAACCAATGATCATAGGTTCTGCATAAATATTCAAAATTCATCAAATATATAATCGATCTAGGATTGGATATACATGTTCTCGTAAAATGGCCTGACCAAAAAAAAAAAAAAAAAAAAAAAAGAAGAAGAAGAAGAAGAAGAAGAAGAAGAAGAAGGGGAAATCATGATGCTTTATTTTCCTTCCTCCACTTAGAACTTGGAAGGATAGTGCTCCTTCCACTATGAATCGCTTGTGGAATATCGGTTTGTGGAGAATTTTTTTGGTCATACATGGGGTTGCCCCCTGCAGTGCTCATGATGTGCAGGCGGCGGACGGCATTTTACCACCCACCATCTTATGGGACTACAGTGGTTGGATCCCCGCCGATGGATGTGACGTAGACAAGTGACAAGATTCCGACAATGATATCTACCGCAACTCCGATTGGTGGAGTTGTACGCCGACGGAAGCAGCACCAAGCAAGTGGACGCCAACGCGCCCAATGAGTCGGATACGTTGGCATTATTGGCTCTAGCCGCCCGTGCCACGGACATGTGGGTCACATCAAGATTTGATTTTTAAACCAGGGCAGACTTGGGATTTGGGGTCATGTACCCAAAACATTAGTCCAAACTCGTCACTTGAGTTAATTGTTTGAGAGTTTTGGTCCCAATGCACCAAATATAGACCACTATTATCCGAGGAGCAGAAATAATTATAGAAAAATGGTACACTGCACCAAATTTTACATGGTCCGGCAACTTTGTCCAAGTCCACGGAATAAGATTTCTACTCTTTTCAATTAATCCAAAGAGACTTACAAAATAAATAGGACAGCAACAATAAAGAGAACATATGGTCAAATATTACCCCTGCAAATAAATCAAGCTAATGAAAGCCTATTGGTAGTCGAATCGATGCTTCCACACTTTTCTTCGGGCATTCTCTCAAAAAACCAACCTCTTGTTATGTGTTAGCACATCCTCAGAATCCCCACTATTTTATAAAGCTACCATCACCATAACATATAATTAACAACACTGGTAGTACCCCTCAAGTAATGAACGATCCACTTCACAGGCATTCCAGTCATCTTAATTTGGATTTGCCATATCTACTGCTTCAATAATGTTAGGCTTGGTGCATACATAAGGCTTCCTACTTGGTCACTCCACAAAATCTTGGTCCTCCATGTTGCTGTAGTTTTCTTCCCTTTAGTCTTTTTTTTTTCTTTTTATTTTATTTTCTTGTTGTCAGCATGCTTTCAAGCATCTAACTCTACTGCATAATCAATCAAACCATATTTGGATGGAAACAGAGGAGTTTGCCCTGAGAAGAGAAAATTTTTTAAGTTAGATAATCTCTATAAATCAAAATGATATTAAACACATTTCCAATGGAATCCAAGATCCTTATTTTTCAGGATTATGGCAATAGAGAGTGCACGATATAAGTACTTCTAGCCACAAGATCACTCTAAATTAGGTTTGTCCAAAAATAAATTATTGGAGCATTCAGACAACTGCTTAAGTCCTATTTGGATACCTAAGCAATCTTGTCTGTGAATAATCTCTAGACACAATAGAAACTTAAAAAAGAGGGGATGTAAGATCGTAGATAAATATTTGGTATAATGAGAACTTGTCAAATCCTAAAAATTATTTCTTTTCTTTCGCTTTCTTCACAACCAAATAGAGCCTAAATTGAAAAAAAATTTAGCCTCTCCCACTGATAGCTTGCTCCTAGAATTCTCACCGTAAATGGATAATTCCAACGATTTCTTTACGAAGAACCCAAGCAAAGTTAATGGATCCAAAATTCTACACATTTTCTTATTCTCTAACTCTCCCGATGAAATATTTTCCTATTCTATTTTTTTTACGGAGATCAATAATTAGCTCTTATTATAATTAATAGAGCATTATATGTCAAATATGTATCCAAATGACTTGTTGGTGCATTCTTTGCACAACCATCTATGGAAGCATATCACATTATTGATGCAACAAAAAAATGATGGAAAAAATGATGCTATAACCATTATCCATCAAATAATGCTTTCGGCAACATATATTCATCCATCAACTATTACTCAGCTTTATATGCCTCAAAGCATGCTCGTTAAAGCATAAACATATACACAAGGCTTCGTTGCATATGCGACCGTTGAGCTTTGGGTGAGCTTTACATGCAACATACTTTCACTGGATAATCAATTGAGTAGTTTTAAACCATCAATGAATGAACGGCCCTGAATGCACGAATCAACTTACTCCTTCGCCTCTTTACTATGGAATAAATTAATCCATCCCACACGTTTGAGAAATCTATCCCTAAATTAAGTTAAATGAATTTGAAAAAAGAAAAAAAAATCATATATTATTTTTTTATAAATATCCATTTTTGTCCTTTTGAAAATGATTTAATGCAAGTATTCCACGAAGTGTTTGAGTTGAAAAAAGATAAAATAACTAAATTAAATGACTTTTAATCTCTTATTCCGCTTCCAAACACAGCCTACACGCATACTGGAGGGCTAGATCATGACTCCAGTGAAACAACTATAGGCAATCTAAGATAAATAATATTATTTTTGTCATCACCGGATGAAAAACGGACAAACAAAGAAAGTGATCAGGCAAACAGATGAATACAAGCAAAAGTCCAATAAGTAGTTCTTACGAAACAATTTCTATTTACAAGTTTGTTTCCTCGTTTGAAGGAAGTATGTCCTGGGATTGCGGTCAAAGGACAAATCAGCTCATGATGCAAATTTAGCCGTGTCCACTCACAGAAACTAGACCATCGTTCCACATTACCGGCTAAACTGCTTGGGTTGCGAAACGCACGGCGGTCTTCACTGCAAATTGGAAGCATTTCAACACACGCATACAGGACGCGGCTGGGATGGTCGAATTTCAAAGGTTTTGCATTAAGTAAATATTGAGCTTCCTCTCCCGACAAACATTCTAAGAATTAGGGCAAGTTCACTCAGCCAAAGATGCCACCTCACACGAAGGATATAGACTTTAGCACATGCAAGGGATTCTGAGAACTAGATCAGCCGGTCGCGTAATCAAGAGTTTCCATCAAAATGATGCAAGGTGTCAGAACCGCGCACAGACTGCGCAGGGATAAGACACCTGCAAGGTGACATCACCTATTCATCCATCGCAAACAACTGACCATTTCACTGAACCCATAAATTAAGAACCGTCTCCAGCAATCCTTCACCCACCAATATGGGGTCGGCTGTTTCTGTATCATGAAAATGTTATCGAGCCGCCTTCATCCAGATTCCTAACATGGTATTCTTGGTGACAGCAAGGCTTGTCAAGAAATATAGAAGTCCAGTTGGTGATCATACAAACCTTCAACCTTAAGTAGTCCAACCTGAAGCACGAAGTAACAACCAACTAGAATGCCTTCAACTTAGAGTTTGAATGGAGGAGATAGATTTCGGCCGCCTACTCCATCGAGAAACATACGGCACAACCAAGAGGCCAAACAAAAAAATAAAAACACAAGCGTCGTCATTAAAATTCCACACCAACAGCACGATATTTGCATCACCATAGGTTCCACCCACACTTATTTCATAGACTATTTGCAGTAGCTTTCATACTATAATTTCTCAAGCAAGAAAAGGTGCAGAAGAAACAATGAAAATGAATCTACGAACATTACTGACAAATACAGCAAGAAAATAATAATAAAAAGATGCTGGATTGGGGGATTTAATCCAAGATCTCAATCTTACCAGCAACTTTTCTGTTCCGTGAACCATCTGAACTCTAGACTAATCTGCAATGAATATCCTTTGATACGTCCAAGGGGAAGTTTATTCTGCATCTCCGAGCATGCCGAATGCCCTGGGTTTTCCAGAACAGTGAGGCAATGGAGATGGTTGATACCTCAGCTGTCAGCATCGTCCTTGGTTTTCCATACAGAAACACATGCTTGCTCGGGAACATTTCAAGCATTTGTTTCGCACTCCATAGAGAAGTAAGAGAGGTATTCTGTATCATTAAAGCAACAGTAGCAGGCAAAGAAGAATACTTTGTTTATTTAAGTGCACGAGGGTAAAGAGAAATTACTTTTCCAGGAATTGTGCATATTGACTCTGAGCAGCAAACAAGAATCAGAGGAGCTGCTCACCTCTTTACCTGAACACGGGAGAGCAAGGGGCTAGTTCAATCTCTCCGGTACCTTGCCCAGAACCCTTTCTTCCTTGCGGACTCATTCTCTGACACTGACCGTGTTGGTCGTGACCCCATAGAGAAGTGTCGCCTCAAGAAAGGCCTGCCAAAGGAGCTCTTCATGCTAGAACTAGCTCCCATCCTCGGGCTTTTCCCACTCCTTTTCCGGTGCTCAGAGACAGGATCACTGTCCACATCAATGTCAGCCACTGCAATCCTGGAGATCTTGCTTCGTCCCTTCAATTCGGCTTTTCCTGACAGTTTTGCAGTAGATTTCTCTCCATGGGTGCAGACAGGGCACGGTGGGTCATATCTTTCAGCTTCAGGTGTCATGTTTTCCAAGCAATCAGCATGATACACATGCCCACAAACCAGAACTGCAACAGCAGACAACTCATTGGTAGACACTATTTTCTGAGTGCTCCATGGAGATCTCTCCTTTAATAGCTTTGAGCAAACCCTGCATGTTTGCCAATCAGGAGAGAGAGGTGTTGTTTGTTGAGTGTTTGATCTTCCTATTTTGCTGTTGCTGGAGCTAAGCTTTTCACTGTCAAATGACCATCTCTCTCGCTGAGAAGCCACCAGCTCAGAAAATGTACGCATGGACCAGCCATCAGAAGACCCACCATGAGATCCTCCCGTAGACAAGTCATTGCTGCAGACAGAGAGAACAAAGGACTGTCTTTCTTCGGGAGAGCTATTCTCATTCAGGGACTGAAGAGATGGAATTCTGCTATCAGAGACCTGGCTAGAGAGTTGGTATCCTGGCGAATGGCGGGCTTTACTTGATGAAGTTGGGTCTGAGGGTAGAGAGTGACTTCTAGAGGATGAAGGGTCTGAATTGAATGCCGACGATGGACTTATTGGAACTGAAATTGAAGGCTTGGCATCTGAAGCACTTGCTATGCCTGTTGACTCGATGGAGTTCTTTTCCTGCACAAGGTATGCAAAAGATTTAACATCAACTGAGTGTGTGTATCGTGGGCTTCATTGCTGAGAAGCATATCAACAAGTGAATTCTGAATGAAGTCCAATCCCAACTCACCTCAGGGGATGAATTGCTTCCAACAAATTGATCTGTAATGAACATGAACTAGTCAGATGAGAGTAACAGATATAAACAAGTCAGGTGAGAAGAAAAAGAAAACATTTTCATGAACAGTGCTTGCACCATTACAATCTCACAAGATGTCTCACAATAAGAATTTATATATGCTTCCTGTTATTCCGCTTACCCTCTAGAACAGATGGACACTAATAGGATGATTAGCAAGAGAAGAATGCAAGCATCAACACGTAGGAATTTCTGCACTAATACACTCACAAAGTTTTTCTTCTAACATAAGCTAATTAACAATAAGATAAAGTATATTATGATTGAAGTTGTGGTCTATAACACTATTTGTTTAAAAGGAAACAGAGTAATGGTTGATCAATGGTTCAGAAAACTTACTGAGCAAACACCAAACAAGTGGGATATATTTTCCAGTAATTGAAATAACAAATTAAGATAATCGTTTAGGTACTACAGCTATAGCAGATCTTATGTAACATACCAAGGTAGTTTGAACTTGAGCAATCTTCATGAACCACCCTAATTGAATCCCTACAACATAGGCTACTTTTTTTTTCAACATACACCATCTTTATGCTCCTTCCTAAAATGAAGATACCCCATGTTTATTCATCCATGTGAAATGAGAGTAAAGAAAGGGAGAAACGACCCGGCAAATCCCCAAAGAGTGAAGGAAGAAGGCAAAATCAAAGCACTATGTTGATATCATAAGTGAAATACCTAGAGATCTCCATGTCACCCTCCATAACCTTGACCTACTACTTTGAAACATCACCAGAACTAATTTCCTACCAAGGTTTTCCTTCAAAAATTCTACATATAATTTTTGGCCTATACTTGAAACTAGTGTCCGCCGAGCCGACCGAACCGGTGTACCGGTGGGCTTCGGTACCGATTCGGTACGGTGCCAAACTAGAACCCAAAAAAAAGGCGACGCGCGCGCGCGTGTCCGCATTTTAGCCACAGAGTGGCATTAAATGCCCCACACGGCCCCGTGTGGGCCTGCACTCGCGTGCGGTGCCACGTGGGTTCGCTGCCCCGCGCGAGTCCCCGAGCACGGGCGCAGAAAAACCGTGCGAGCGCAGGGAACCGCGCGGGATCGAGATTCATGCGCATGGAATGGCGTGCGGGACGAGCGATTCCCCGCATGCGGAAAGATTTTTTTTTCTTTTCTTTTTTTTCCCCTTCCCTTCTTCTTCCTCCTTCCCGAACCCTCTCCTCTTCTTTCTTCCCCTCTCTCCTCCTCTCTTCTCCTCTCTTTCCCCCTTCTCCCGCGAGCAAGAAAGGAACCGTTGGGAGGGCCGCGTGCGCGTCGGGGTGCTCAGGAGGGGGTCGGCCCACGGTACGTCGAACCGTCTTCTTTTTCTCTTCTTCTTCTCCTCTTTCTCTTCTTCTTCCTCCTCTTCCTCTTCTTTCTTCCTCTTTCTTCCTCTTCTCCTCTTTCTCTGCTTTCTTCTTCCTCGCTCGGTTCCGGCCCTGAACCATTTTATGTGGCTGTATCGTACCGGTGGGGTCGGTACCGGTATGGTACGTGCTGAACCGACTGGAACGAGCTGATTCAGCAGACCATGCTTGAAACTATGGAGACATTGCTTTAAAAAAGACTGGGCGTTTGATTAATTAAGAATAATTGGTTGGAGCATGGTGACTTTACAAAATTGCACAAAGTAAGAAGTGATTGATCATCTTCATTTGCAAGATAGAGCTAGCACCGCCCAATGAGAACAAAACCCCTTCTCCTAAATATTTTTTGTTGAAGTCAAAATCTTCATGTTTGCAAACAACTAACTCTAGGATTTGTAATTTGGACAATAGGTTCACCCTCTTATATGCTGGTAATGTATTTGTGCATGCGCACACATCCGAATCCAAACAATTTCAGCTTCGGTTCTTGTTGGGCTTGTGGAGTTTCGGTTTTACAGTTTCACTTCAAATCTCAGAGTTTGAGTCATAAAATCAGAAAAATGGAAAAAAGGAAAAAAAAAAGAAAAAAAAGAAGTCAAGAGAAGTCCACTACAAACTATTTGGAATATTTTCTGATATATAGGTTCTTTATTTGTTAGTTCTGAAAGTTTTAGGCTGAAGTTGCACACAGAAGCAAAACTCATAAAATATCCTGGTATTTTGCACCATAAAGAGATATTTTATTTACTTCTTGAACTCCGATTGTTCGAAGTTTCATTATATCTGCTTCACAATGCCTAGTGCATACAAATATCTTTCTTCATCATCTTTTAGGCATTTCTTTTTTATGTTTGGATCGAGCAAACTCATCATAAAATCGAAGTGAGAAGAGGTAGTAAAAGCAGTTATATGACTTTGTCATCAATGGTTGTACATTTTCCCACCACCAGGTGTGGGTGGGTGGGTGGGGGGGAGGAGAAGGTTGATTGACTTAGTGGCTCTATATTAAAGATGAGCTATGTAAGCTATGAGTATCATAGTCACATAAAACTATGAAAAACTATTAGGAGAAATTATTAATCACATAATAGAGTTAGAACATGTTTAAATCAGATGAATGTTGAAAATCTCGCGGCTCAAGTAAATGGTTCTTCGCAAGACATTAGAGGTGCCTATCTATAAGGCAAGCCTCCAGGCCCAGTATCCATCAGAATCAGGTCAGCCACCATGGTCAACTGAACTAGTGGGTGCAATGGGAACGGGCCTTGTAACAATGAGATTTCATGAACAAAGTTCATAGAATCACTATAAAACTTTCAACCAAATAAACTCACCAACTATTGAGCACCAAGTTATGAATCATATAAACCCAAACACCAAGGTAGGATAATATAAACCTAAACATTGAGGTATGCACGTGTGTATGACAAGCATCTTTGCTTTCATTCTCAAACTATCTTACAAGTCATAGTGAGCCGTCAACACAACCTTTTAAGGTTGGTGGAGTCAAGTCCAATCAACACCAACTTGTTTACTTAAAGTACCATTCTCAGAAAAATTGTAAAAGTAACTCTTATTATTCGTAGTGTAGCTGTATCTAATGTCAATAAAGGATACAAAGACCTCAATTGATTGGTCCAATATCTGTTTCCATCATAATATGATAACAGATGTTAAAGTCCCTAGCTTGCTTGACAAGATGGAACATTATGTTCTCAACTTGTTTGAAGAAGATCGTGACATGGGTGTACCACCTTTCACAATCCATATTATTATATTAGTGGCCCCAATAGGAAATTACAATTGTAGGGGCATTTGATGCTTAAACGAGATTCCTTCAGTAAGCCAAGGAACCTTAGAGGAAGGGGCCATCCCCCACCACCCCATCAAATGGTCAGGCAGCTATAGGAAAGAAGGACAAGGAGAGGATTGTGATGAGTTGACAGGGCTGAATGTTAGGTAGACTATGTGGGTAGCAAGGTTTAAGTAACACCGATATCTCCAAATAACATCTGCTCCATTGCCCTTATCTACCATTATAGCAGAAATTACAATTTTATTTGTCTATATCTGCCTCAGTTAAAAATATATGGAAATAAAATAATGATTGTTGTAATGGTCAGTCCTGTCCGCAACAGGAAAAAGTCATTATATGCTTAGCTCACTATTCACATACCAAAAGTTATCATTACCAACAAGCACAAATATTTGAACTTAAAATATTATACTATTTAGACGGACAGTAAAATGTACAAGAAAGATCATTGTTCCCATTTTATGGGATCATTCCAAGGAATTAATGGCCATATATTCGTTATTTCTAAAATTCCCATCATTGATTCCTTATATTAATAATATATTGTAACAGGCAGCCTTTATAACTGTTATGATGGTTCATGGTTGTTCTAAATACACATAACAGCCGCCAACATAACCCACCTGTAAGCTGCACCGACCTACTCAAAACCTTTCCCTGTCCTTCTCCTTATCTCTTAGTCATCAAGGCTGTGTTGAGGAGGAATAAAAGTCTCTTACACACATATTCCACCTCTTCTCTGCCAAACAGTCATTTAAGCACACAGAATAAATCACTTTTTAGAAGGATGGATTGGGTATTTCAGAAAAATGATACACCATAAATGTTTTAACTTTTTTCCTCCTATCCCATTCACCCCACTTAAATCAGGAATAAGAAAAAGGTGGAATAATTTAACCCTTCCTTACCTCTCCAACTTACTCCATTTACGCAATTATTCTAACCTCTTTATTCCGCTTCCAAATACAGCCTAAGAAATCTTGCAGTACTGGAGGGTTCATCCCAAGCTACCCAAATCATTACAAGCACCTTATCTATGGAAGCATCAAAGAGCCCAAATTCAACCCTCTTGAAGGGGTTACCAAGACAAAGACATGGATCATGAGGTGGTGCAACCACGTCCTTGTCTCTCCCAAACAAGTCATGAACATAACATTCCAGCTCATTCAGGGATTTGCATATTAATGTCTGCCATATGTATTAGAGGTCTTTATATTCTCATCCACAGGTATGACAGCAAGAACGATGACAGCTGGTGCATTTATGACTTCTCCAAGGTACCTAGAGCGTACAAGTGGGCTCCTACTAGACCCCACTAGAGCACCTTCTCAACAAGGTTAAACTCTTGCAGCTTGTGTTTGGTGGCTCATATGTGTCCCCATATTTTGAGTCAATCTTGCCAAGACACTCAGAATGAGAAAGAAGAATTCTTTTGTTGTATGATATACACATATTACAAATTCTTAAAGATAGAATTATCTAGCTAGCAGATTATAATGCGACTCCGTGTCCATACAATCTCATGGTTGCAACATGGAAATCCCATCTTTGTAAAAGAACCTGGCAATCATTATAACCATCAAACCAATCAACTATCATGCCTGCACAAGAACCCATGGGTATTAGCTTGCAGATATCCGTATTGGTGGACTCGTGCCAATACCCCATGACGAATCATTGCCCGTTCATGTCAAATTTCAAATTTCGAAAACTCTATCAAACTAAGCACGTTTGAACTCTTTCACATGATAAATAATTGCTTCTAAAAATAAGCTCCAAGTTCAGGATGTTAATATATGATAGTTATCTAACTTGTCTTTAATGTAGAGCAACTTACGTATTGATACATATCATAATTTTATATAGACGTTTGGGTTGTCTATAGCAGCTTGTCTTTAATGGAGGGTCACATAACTACTTTTAATATTTTGTCCCACCTATCTTTGTGATTATGTTTTCTTATACAAGGAGCTTGGCATGATTATAATAACATATTTTCTATGTTGCTGTTTATCATAAAATTTGTCTTAGAAGCCTATATATGTTTTTAGGATTTTAAGATAATCTTGAGCCCACAGTTATGCAGAATTTAGATTCCAAGGTTTTAAGATCACTTTGTTACATTGATAATGAAGTAGCTCACTCTTAGCTGATCAAAAATTGCAAACAATACAAAGGCAGTTAAAAAGCCAATCCAGATTAATAAATCCATTTTCATCAAGTTGCACCAGAAAGTTAAAATTCCAAGTGCCTTCTTTCCCATTGTCATCATAGGTCAAACTCAAATGTTGGTTCAGCAAAAGCCAGCTAGGCAAGCACCTCAGAAAAGGGCAGTTTTTTACACCTCAAGTTTCCACTAGGACCAAAATACCCATAAAACCAAGACAGAAGAATTGTTTCAACAGATGAAACTGGAAAACAGGTGGCTAGGAAGCCACGAAACACCTAGACGCTATGCAGGCAGATAAGCAGGAACCCAAAAGTTAATACTGCCCAAAAGAAAATAGATTGTAGCAAACTAATAAATACAAGAAAATGTCTAAAAATACTCATAATCCCACAAACGAAACAGAAATAACAAATAAGATGTAGTAAGTCAATGGTAAGCAGCAATCTTGCAACATCCATTACTAATTATAAAACAATCTCACCCTCCATAATCATGATGCAAAATGTTAAAGCAGGTTGTCTATGCGGCCTAGTTGGTCTTTTAAAACAGTGCATAGAAGATAAGTCCTAACAAAAGGCTCCTGCCTCGAACAAGGCAATTTGAGTAGCAATTAATTCTTTCAAGTTCCAAGGTCTTCTATATCACCACCAGGCCCTGGCCTATTCAGATTCTAATATCCTCACAAATTGAGATATCTTTCCATTCATCCTGAATCTCCAACATATGTACCCACGCAAAACCTCATGTATAAGTTGAACGTTCTCTAATTCTGCAACATTTCCCCATATTTTCCCAAGATCAAACATAATCCTCTCCACCAACCTTAAAGGTAAATTGTCCTACTTCCAAAATGCCTCCTATTTGAATAGTATACCGTCCAAATCATGGTATGCCGTACCAATCCGAACAAGGCGGTACGGGATGTACCGTACTAGTTCGGTACTAGTACCTGGTATGGGTGGCGTATCGACTCGATACGCCAAAAAAATTCACATCGTACCATACCGACACTGTGCTAGTGTGGCACCAGTACGGAATCCGGTACCGAGACGACGAACCTTGGTCCAAACACAATCTTCTTTTTATGTCATAACCTACTTAGACACCAAAACACTCTAACCAACCTCAAGGTCTTCCTACTTTGTCCCAAATATCCAAAGCTGCTTCCAAGTAAAACCTTATTCATAACCAAAAATCCTACAGTATGCTCACATACTGCCATATCCTCTTCTTAACCCACCTTAACATATCAAATGGAGTTGAATCCCACTTTGTTCTGTCCCTCAATCAACATACTCCTTCCTCAAAATTAGAGGTGAAACATAAAGTGGAGTACTAGAAAATGTAATCCACCGATCTTTAAAATAAAAATTGGCATCAGAATGGTACATTTTCCTCCATCAAGAAGGAATTTTAAACAACAAATATGGTAATTTCTCTTTCATTTAACAACTACATCTGCAAAATTTGCTTTCATATGACATAAAGACCACTTAGTTTTGCTCCCTCCCTCGACATACTCCTCCCTCAAAACCATAGGTGAATCACAAAAGTGGAGTATTGGAGAAGCTGATCCAAAGATCATTAAAAAATAAAGATTGGCACCAGAACAGTATGTTTTCCTCCATCAAGAACAAATTTTAAAGAAACAAATATGACCCAGAATATTTTTTTTTCATTTGACAGCTACATCTGCAAAATTTGCTTTCATTTGACATAGATACAAAGATCTATCCCATCAACTTGGTCCAACATCACTGATCTGCATACTATTTAATATTGTCTCGAGTATCACATGACTCCTAACTTTTAGTTTTCCTTGATAAAAGCAGATTACCGAGCATTTATTCACCTCTAGAAAATGAAAGAAAAGGCTTATTAATGAATTAGAAAGGGGAGGCACTAGATGGCATACTAAGGTGTTACGCACATGACATGATAAACGGATAGCTGACATTGCCACTGGCATGAACTGAAGGCCCAGAAACTCCCTGCTAATATAGCATAAAATATAATAGAAATCAAGTGAGAAGTTGAACAAGAACTAGTTAAATGAATTCAATCATGCTTAGCACAGGAGTTGCTAAAAGATATTTTACATCTACAAATAGAATCAAACACGAAGTGCAGCGACAAATTGAGCAAATGGAACTGCTAGATTTGTTTTTTTTTGGGGGGGGGGGGGGGGGGGGTATGTTGACAACTTTCGTGGGCTATCATTCTGACAAAAATGCTGGCTAATTGGACATAGATAGTTAACTAGAATATGAGTGTCTTTCAGCATAATTTTAAAGAGATAGCATTCACTGCCAGAATGAATCTTCTACATCCCTTAAAAAAAAAAAAGACTTCACTGCACATGCTACATAACATACTAGGTTGAAGAGAATTTCAAATAATTCCCAGATGCTCGTCCTTTTTTTAAGCACTGTTCATTTCACTGCACTAAGGTGTAGCTGCAGTCTATGTTACAACTGACCAGTACCTTAGAACAATCTAACATGAGTGGACAAATTACTTCTCAACAATATGACAAATGCTCGCGCCATATCATCTTGAAAATAATTAAATTTTGTAGAAAGACAGCCTGAGAAAAAAAGCTGCACAAGAAAGAGCTAGAAAATATTACCAGCAGCAGGTTTAGACTTCCCATCAGCTCCGAACTTTGTAGAAGATTTATGCCACTTTTGTGTCTGAAAAGGATTTGGTGGACTTCCCCCCTCTGAAAGGCCTTCAGTTTCTGTGGTCGCCCCACTCTTAATTTCAGAGCCTACATTTCCACTATTGTTATGAGAAAATCGGCTCGGGTTTTCCATGATATCCTCTATGTGTGTTCGATTATCCCATCGGAAGCTCCATGAAGGTGAGTGTCTGATGTTCCTATAAGTAGAAACTTCCAACTGACCTCTACTGGGCAATGGCTTGTCCCTTGCAGCCACACAACAGTTGGCTCCCATAATTATGTATATCAAAAAAAAGGTCCGCAAGAACAAAAGGAAAAATTTCTCAAGAAACCACTAATAACGATAATGTTTACAGTAAGAAGACGTGAATTTTTTCACGACCATCACACCAATGCTCTAAACGAAATCACGATGCCAATACCTGGCTGCCCCTGCACGCAAAAACATGGAAACAAAGGTATTATAAATTAATAAAAAAAGTACAAAAATAGAAAGCTACCCTGCTGGAAAGTTCCGCACAAAACCTAGTTTTCAAAGGGAAAAAAGAGAAACCATCGACTTTAACAAATTCTAGCTAAAGCTTTCAACTAAACTTTCCAAACAAACAGAAGTCACACAAGGAAATTGCCCTTAACCACCAAATTACCGGGAAAGAAAAGAAAGAAAGATGATCGTCCAAATCCTTAAATTTCTTCTTCTAACATACCAAAGAAATTCTCCTAATCATCGTCATAACAAAAATAAAATAAAATAAAAAAAGACAAACGAACTAGACGAGTTGCTGGAATCGGCCGCAAACTTAATTTTTGAAAGAAAAAAAAAAGGAATTTTTTTAGGCGCTAGATGGGATGTCCTGTAACAAACTAGAGCACAACAGAATAAAATTCAATCACTCCTCTCGACCATGAGAAAGGAAAAAAGGGGAAAGGGAAACGCTTGCCAGTTGTCAAAGAAGCGACAAAATGAAGTCAAAACCTTAGAGTCCAAGAAACAAAATTTCGTTCAAAGAAGAATTTTCCCCCTTTTTTTTCCTCCTTGCATTTATTAGAAACAAACTTATTAAAATTAGCGAGAGACCGGCGGTCAAAGCAGCAGTAAAGTCTGCGAAAAAAAAAAAAAATCCGATCTCCAAAATAGAAAACGTAACAATGATACAACCCTCAGCAGCTAATGCTGTTATGCTTATCCTAACTGATAAGATTAGTGATGACAACAATAATTCAGAGCTCTCATCAATATTTATTACTGATGTCCCCAACTGTTCTTCCACTGATCTCCGTTAAATCACTCAAACCAGAAGAAAACAAATCCAGCAAGGTTAGAACATAATTCAAACCCGAGAAATCCCTAAAACCCCCAAATTACGAGAAACTGTCGGAAAACCACTGGCAAATTTAAAATTTCCATCATAAAATAAAGAACTTCTCAAGACGAAATTATTCGGATCGAGATGGTAAATTTATCTTAAAAATTTACATCAGAAACGGTACTATCGCAACTACTCTTCCACTGATCCCGCAAAACTCGCTTAAAGAACAAAAAGAAAAAAAAGGGGGAAGAAATAGAACCTATTTAGCTCAAAAATCATGTTCCATTCTAGAGAACGAACCAACTATTGACCTCCTCCGCAATCCCTAAAATCCGAGAAATTCACAAGCACTAATTATTCCAAGTTTCTCCATTTTTTCTTAAAAAAAGTAACGGCCAAAGAACTCTGGAAGCGACGAAATTCTTAGAGTTAGATGCTTAAATTACCTTAAAAATGAAAAAAAATCCAAACCATCGATGTAATGACGCTCCAAATCGAACCGCGATATGCAAATCGAAGCGCGTCAGGTCGATCGGGTCAGAGCTACACCGTGGCTCGCCGCCACGAAAACCGCCGTTTCCATCGGAACTCGCGGCAGGCGCTAGGGTTTCGGATCTCGCCCGCCAAATCCTCCGATCGCCCCAGCTCATCAGCTGTCGGCGGACTCAAAGAGCAGGTTCGAAGCCACGCCCCCGATCGAAAAAGCCCTCAAGGGTCACGGTTGGGGTTTCGCCCGCTCGCTTCTCCTTCTACTTCTAGAGTCTCAGAAGAGAGAGAGAGAGAGAGAGAGATTGGGGTTCGGGGAAAGAGGAGAAAAAGAGGAGGTAAAGGACAAGGGGGTTTCTACGTGGGTATATAACGAGCGGCCTCACTCCGTTAAAAGAACGGGACGCATGTTAGCTCTACATACCGGCGGAAAATTTTTGTCCCACAGCAGCGTCCAACGCGATACACGAAGGGCATCAATAGGCGTGTTTCATCATTACCCATTCCGAAGTCTTACGTTTTCAGCATCCAGCTCACTGGAGAATTAAAAGCTTCCAACGGGCAGAAGAGGGAATCTGGTCCGGGTGGGGATGGTCAGTTCCGTTTCGAATTTGCCGTCCGGACGGGCTCCATTTGGTTCTGACGGTTCCACAGACACTGGTTTGACCGTTTGAACGAGCTCTCTTCTCCTTGGTCCCCGCATATATTTTTCTATACAGACACAATACTGCCGTCTACTTTGTCCTGAAGGCTGACATAACCGAGATCCCACGGTCGCATAAATTTTGTACGAGCGCGATCGGAGGATAGCTTGCGCATGCAGCGCTATTTTGCCTTGCGCGGCGGGAAAAGAAGAAAGTGGCAATGAGATCTGGTCACCTTCCACTCCCGCAGTCCCGCTTGCAAGGCTGCCGACGGGTTGGCGGGGGTGGTGACTTCGGTGCTCACCTCGAGTGACCACATACTTGGATATGGGAGGGGCTGAAGTGGGAAAGGCATCTCCGGGGAAGACGAGGAGTGGGGAATACGCATCAGTGGTGCGACGTGCCTTTATTAGATGCCACGTCGGACTTTACGAGTAACGCGGTCCCGGAACCCATCTACCCGACCCGTCAAGTTCACGGGTCGGGTACGGGTACGAGTACGGGTACAGATCGGTCACCACGAATTGGCGGCAGGGTTCGCATCTCATTATTGGTGTGTTCCGGGCTTTGCACTCCACCCTTCTAAATAATTATAATATAGCTGGATTTCTCTATCTTTATCTTAGAGAAGAAATACAAAAATATATCTTAAACATGGCACAAAAAGTAAACCTGTGATGAGCTTAATTTATGCTTAAGAATATATTATAGTAACGTCTCAGCAAATAGGTGATTCCGTTTGCTAAATCTAAAAAGAATGGCAACAAATCTACTTGTATTGCATTGGCTTTAGTCCAAGTATGTCATAATCGAATGAGCTTTTTAGCACTACCACAGAATAAAGTAAATGACTAATTAAAATTCCAAAGTCACGACACATATGGTGGTCATAAAATAATAATGTAATCAAGCACATGTTGTCCACTCCTTTTTTTTCTTCTTTTTTATATGATTTAGAAAAATGGATATAAAACATTAGAATCCAGGTGAGAGTGATCTTATATATATATATATATTAAAAAATTGCCTATGCAACCAATATACAAATGTGATAAATAAAAATTTAAGAAGCAATGAAATGTCAAAAGTTAGCCTACAGAACAGATGCAAACACTGTGAAATAGTTGACAAGAAAAACTTCATGACCCACAATTGCAGGTGTAACAAACTACCTGCAGCCATATGAAGGCAAAAAGTTTGGACGCAAGGATCTTTTTGAGTTTGGTTGATTGGTGGTTGGTTAGCACACCTACAAGGCAATTTGATCGAAAAATTAATGGTTCATCCTCTAATCATGACTTGGGCGATTTCTTGTGTCCAAGGCAATGGAAACATCGAATGGCCCACAAACCTTTTTATCTTAACCAGCCCATTATTTGTCAGCAGTCAGCGGTGGCGACGCATGGCAATCTTGACGTGCCATAGTTTCCAACGTTTTGTAAACGCAGTTTGAGAACTCCAAGCAAATAAATGGCTAGTGAAGTACCCAAGCCATGGGCCCACCCAATTTGGTTCCTTGTTTCTATTTTCTAACCAGCATTCAATGCGTTTCAACACCAAATAGGTCTTACATCATGTTATTGGAATAAAAGTGGAGGATAGGTTGGTGGAAGATTTTGACAAGTTTAGCTAACCCTTTTTTTTATTTAGGTGCTCAGTTAAATCTCCGAGCTTCTATCTTCTCAGTTAAATCTCCTAGTTTCTATCTTCTCGAGTTCAGATAAAGAACTTAGATGACGAGATCAAAGTTTGACCTCTTTTTTTATTGATAAAAATCAGATTTATTATACCAATCTATTATAAATATATTTATGGAAATTTAAAAATAAAATAGTCAATAAATTAGAAGAAAGATTTGGAGTAGCATTCCCGACAATATAGTTTTCGTATGATTAGCCCGCCAATAATCAGTCTGCAGCATTATTCGCTTTACAATAAAAATAAAATAAAAGATTTGACTCCTCCATCTACCACGAGTATTTATAACAATATTTTTGATACGAAGAGCATGGTCAACCCTAAACCTATGCCAAACATTTGGCTGAGCTCATGGTTCAAAAATATGGAAGCTCAAATTATGCATTTCGTCGCAGCACGCGCCCTTGAATTGTTATCCAATTCTCAAGGAGACATGACTATGGGCAAAACATCTTTCTATTAACTCTGAAAAGGTCCTCAAAATCAAATAGTGTTAAACTGTTTGTATATCTACTGCAACTCAAATTCTATGGACACTACTAATTTTGATCTTGCCTCCTAGCTTTGTCCTTTTCGCTGAAGGGCAAAAGACAAACTGAAACTCCTTCTTATGAATAACTAATCATATTGTTCAAGAATCATAGTGAAGGTCTTTCCTTTTTCTTTGAAAAATAAATAAATAAATAACCGAAACTAATGGAAGTTCTTGCTGCCCTATATGTGTCAATGCACTTTTCATGCTAACTTGAAAAATAATCTTGCAAGTTGGTTAGATGACATCTTTTCAGTCATTCTCTAGATGAATGACTTGCATTCCTCTGCAAGCTATGAACTAATGGCTTTTGATTCGTTTTAAAATGGCAAAATCTCATTCTTTGCATTCAGGTGAATCTAGCATTATTCTACACCCCAAGATGGAACAAACCCTTTCTCATTCATAATAGAAAAATCAATAAAATTATTCCCCGGAAGAAAAAAGAAGGAAGAAAACATCTCCATTTCATGCATGTGATTGATGTGAGAGGATGAATTGCAGTCTACACCATCACATTAATGTCAAAACGGATTTTCATGGAAACATATTCAGCCTGGTCTCTCTATAAATAAAGATGCTCTGAAACTTAAAAGTAATATTTGGAAATCACAGACAACTGAGAAACCATAAAGAAATTTAACACTAAATTGCTTTCTGCATCTGATAATTATATTAGCATACAGGTGCAACATCTCAGCCTGAATATGTCTCCCACTTCCTTATTGTTATGGAGAAATGTTAGACCTGTTCATCGAATAGGGCGGGCAGGCTTCAGCTGGCGCTCAGCCCAGGATATGTTTAAATTAGTTAGGCCCGGGCCTAGCCCGGCCCGACCTTCGGGCCGGCTCGAGTCCGGTACTTACTCGGGCTTCAAACTTCAGCTTGGCCTTTCTTTTTTTTTATTTAAAAAATATTGAATGTACAAGAAAAGAGGAGACAAGGGAAGAGAGAGTTCAAACGGCTAGCTAGTGCGGAGGAGAGAGAAACTTTCTGAACCGGCCGGATCTGCTGGGCTTAAAATCCGAAGTCAAGCATGTCTGAAATACTTTGGGCTTGAGCAGGCCCGATGGGCCATCCAGACCGTGAACAAGTCTAAAGGGCTTTCATCCTTGTCCAACCAAAGGCAAGAGAGATTGGCAATCCTGAGCTTCCTTTGCGGCCCTCCAATTGTATTAGGCTGCGATCCTTCCACTAAGGAAGCACAGGCTTTTATTCAAGTATAACGGCCATCGAGTGAACTCGTGTAACAAGCTTAGGATTCTCTTGAAGATGGAAGTGAACTCTGCTTTGTTTTGTCATTCTATCAATAATACTACCTTGGCATTGCTTTAATATTACTTTAAAAAATTTATAAGAAGTCAAAAAATCTTCTAGGAGAAGGTAGAAAATTACTTTAAAAAACAAGAGCAACGCAAATCAGAAACTAAGCGTGCCCACAACTCTATGGTATTATTACAACATTAACTAGATTTTCTAGCATTCAAGAGTGTGATATGAACTCCTTATCCTTTGCCTACATTAGAGTTTCTTGGTAGGACAATATGTTCTATCTGCATTACAAGTTAGGAATTTTTAATCACTGCTTCAAGTTTGGTACATTCTAGAGCGTGATATTTAGTCTGCAAATCTACATGCACATAAAGTTAACTTGTAAAGATGGACAACTTCAAATATGTATTCTGGATATCACTATCTTTGGGAGTTGGTCGTGTTACAAGAAAGCCACCTTGAATGCCATGGTTCAATTTGCTTCAGACTAGAAGAGGACAGCAAGCATGCAGATCATGAATTATGTGATAATGAGATCATAATATTCTCCAAGATTATATTAATTTTACGACTACCATAAGCTTCCTAGACTGAAGCCATAGTTTACAGTCGATTTAAAAACAAAAATCCTGTACAATTTTAAAGGTAAAAAATTAATTGAAAATAATTATTTGGTCACTTGCATTCTCCTGTAACGCACTAAAACTAGAGGTGCAAATGAGTTGGTGTCGCTGGATTTAAATTAGATGCAAACAATTGCATGCTAGGACAAACTCGGTATTTGGAATTTGGACGAGGGGCTACATTTTTTAAAAAAACTTGGACCACCAAACCCAAAATCGCACTAGGAATAGTTTTTATTGGCTGGAATGAGGCCTCTAGTTGGTTTGGGTCTGTGTGCTGGGACAATAGAGAGGTGCAGCCCAACAACTTTCCCAAAACCATATACGATATCCCTTCATCATATCCCGCACCGCATGCACCACATGGCCGTGCGCCACACTAATCACCGAGATGCATTCCTCTAGATTCCATTCATCATGCATTTGTCTCGTTGATTGGCCTACATGAACGCATCTCAGTGATTGGCGTAGTACATGGCCACATCAGTGCACATGGTGCAGGATATAATGTCTCCCTGAATGTTATAAAAATAGCCTTTTCATCTCCTTCACAAGCTTGGATTTTGCATCTACCTTACAGCCACACCAACAATCCAATCTTCCGAAAGCACTTCAAAATTTGCCGCAAGATCATAGAAAGTGTCTTCTTCTCAAATAGCTGAATGGTTTAATATATGACAGTCAAGGCTCAAGGTTTCTATGCACAAGCAATATTTGAATAATATGGGGAAGACCTGATGAGTCGATTCAACATAATGGGAGTTATATTACAAATACTATACCTCTTTACAAACTTAGACACCACTGCATAACTTATGTAGCATATGTATGATATCCCTTCATCGTATCCTATGCCACACTAATCACCGAGACGCATTCTTCTGGATCCCATTTATCATGCGTTTGTCACGATGATTGATCTACAAGAATGCGTCTCGGTGATTGGTGTAGTGCATATATAGCAGCCACATCGGTGCATATGGTACAGGGTATAGTTTCTCTCTTCATTGTGATGGGGACCTAGATGTTATAAAAATAGATTTTTCATCTCCTTCACAAGCTTGGATTTTACATCTACCTTACAGTCACACCAAAAATCCAATTTTCCAAAAACACTTCAGAATTTGTCACAAGATCATAGAAAGTCTCATCTTCTCAAATAGCTGAATGGCTTAATATATCACAGTCAAGGCTCATGGTTCCTATGCACAAGCAATATTAGAGTAATATGGAGAAGCCCTGATGAGTCGATTCAGCATAATGGGAGTTATATTACAAATACTATACCTCTTTACTTATGTAGCATATGTATCTCAGACCATAAACGTGCCTATCATTTCTAAGTGCCCATAAAGTGCAGAACACTGGATTATTTAGTGCCACGGCCCGAGATGGAGAACGACATCAGTTAGGTATGAGTTTGAAAGGAGGCTTGGAGAGAGATGGGGAAGGATCGTAGCTTCCATAGTCATTTGTATTAGCTTTGAGAACTCTGGAATGGGCAGCAAAGGCTTGTTCATGGTGCCCAACCTTCTTTGCTGACTCCTGCTACACACTGAAAATCTTCATCAGTATATATAAAAGATAAGAAAAGATATGATTTCGTCCATTCGGTAAATCACTCGAACAAGATAGAATATTTTATGAATTAAGCCATCTTTTATTTTCTAATTTTTGAATTACAAATTGTGTTCTTATCTTCTCTTTAATCTTGTTCATAAGAAAATCTCTATAATCTGCTAGTAGGACACGTTCGCTTCTCTTGACATTGATTATCCATCTAAAGATTAATGATTATTATTGTTCTGATAAAAACACCAGCTCTATAGTTTTTGCAGCACAACAAGCATGGAAATAAGAAATTTATAGGTATCCTCATTTTAATTTAGAGTTCAATATTCTCTCTCTCTTTTTTTAATAAATTAGCTCTAAGCTCGCTAAAGCAGAGTCTGATATAATCTGGGAAACGATAGGAGAAAAGAACTCTTATTTTATCTGGTTGATACTTCACACCTTCATCATAGATCCCATGTGTACTGCATGTTTATTGAAAAACCTCCGCTGCCCACCTGAAAAGAAATTATCTAATGAGAAAAGCAAGAGAAAAACATAACTATATAAATTCTCTCTTTTTTTTTCCCTTCCTTAAGTTTACTGCTCAGAGCGAGAGCAAGAGAAAAGAAACATATACACGGAGAGAGAGAGAGAGAGAGAGAGAGGGAGCTGATTAAGCATGGAAACTTATCAAAGTTTCTTAGAATGTTCTAGTATATTGAACAGCAGATAAAGTCATGAATAAAGAGCATTAATATGATATTTAGATGTTGTCAAGCACTGCATCTAAAGCATAGCATGAGTTGCGAAAGTAGTAGTATTTATTCCACATCATAGAGCAAGCTATTTCAATATTTCTTGCTGATGTTGATTTGTAAACCCCAGGACGATTATAGAAAAGATATTTCATCATAGGTATCAATAACGAAGATATATATGTTTTTCATGGGTTAGTTCATGAACAGATATTGAGCTTTTGCCTGAAACATCAATATTTGCTCATAACTGCCGAATTCTGGTCATGTATTACCGAGAAAGCTAAAACCTTAACACACAGTTTGTTTTGCATGCAAAATATGCTAGATGTTGGAAAAACAAATCTGGTAAGCCTCAGAGTTTTTATTCAAAGAGGACTGCAAAAACGAAGACAAAAAGTTTAATTATAAGATCAATATAGCGTGTCGTCTTCGAAGAAAGAATTCCTGAACTCGAGAAAAACAGGCAGCTTTAAACCAAATATTTCTAAGAAGATTGAAGCACAGTTGTTTTGAGAATATTTGAAATCGTTGGGTTTCGCTCAAACCTACCAGCAGATGAAACTGAGATGAGCGATGCCAAGATGAGAATGAAGAGAAGAGTGAATCCCTTAGTCCCCATGAAACCCGTGTGGATGACCTACCCTTATCTCAGTCACGCAGTCTTTCTTCCTCCCTACCAAGAGCAAAGAGAAGATATGAATCTTTTCTAAGCATTAGAGCACAATAAAACCACAATAAAACCAACTTTGGGTTGGCTGACCTTGTGATAGAATTAGTAGGCAATTGTTTATATGTGGAGATGCAAATCTCACTGGGCTGTCTGTTTTTAAATGCAGAATGGAAAGGAGAGGGGCAGCATTTTCTCCATGGAATTTAAGGGTCTCGTCACTAGAGTTGTTGGATTGTTTGTTTAATCCTATAAACTAAAGGCATTAACAACTAACAAGCAGGCCTCTCTCTCCTTTAGAGGGAATTGACTTCAGTGTCCTTCCAGACCGTGCTGCATTGCCGCAGGCTTTAGAATAAACACATCAACCACCAAAAAAAATGCCTTCTTGGATCGATGCCAGTTGTTGCTGCTCGCAGAATGAACCTGGTCAATACCAGGAAATTCTCTGATTCAATCCTTCATCGTTGTCAGAAGATTAAATATTGTTAGTCAGGCCATAATTTCAGTCAGGAGATCGAGGATGAAAGGTCCATATGGGCTAATTATGACTGCTATTTAGTCTTTGATTCTAAAGATGATGCCAAACTTAATTATTGAATCACTTGAATGGTTTCTCTCATGCTTTAATAATAACTTCTTCCACTTTTTATTCTTCCCTGCTCTTTGGATTATGAATCCAGCATGCAATTCCCATACCAATAGACTAGGTTCCTAGGCATATTTTTCTGAGAATATCCCTTGGCTCCAAAGGCAAGGCACAAAACCAGCATTGTCTTATAAGTTAGGCATCTTGGACCGGAGGATGTTATTTTTCTGGTCAGTCCATTAAAGTTCTTTTTAATTTGAGCATCCAATTATGTAAGTTATATGCAGTTAAGAGGTGCAAGATTACCTTGTTCCATAAGATTACCGAGGCACGTCGAAATAATTAATTGCTGCGATCATGAAAGGAAGGGGCGATTTAGGCCTTAACAAGAAAGAAAATCACATCCTTGGATGAATTGAAAAGGTCAGAGTGATTCCTAGTAAACGTGCTCTCCAACCAACAAAGTAGGCTTAGTGGTGCGAAAACAGCAAGGTCCATATAAAAAGGAAGAGGAGATACCCTTTGCGAGTAGGGTGCACTATAATGTTTGGGAATGTCTTATGTTTAAAGGTAAGGGAGCATAAAATAGCATTGTGGATGGGTAGTGCTCCAAATTATCCTCCCGGACAAGGACATGAAACCAAACACATAATGTGGGGGACAATAGTGGAGAATAAAGAGATCCACCACAAGTGTAGAATATTGGATAACTGCGTGTTTTTTATTAGAAAGTGGTTGTTAAGATAGGTTTAGTTAAAGCAATATGGTTCTTTTTCAAGTCTCCTCAATCCAGGTCTTAAACTAATAGAATCCACGTCGAGGTCTTGGTTCACATTTTTTTGTCCATGTTCCGAAGCTTGGATATCGCACATGAATCCATTAAACTCTGAAGATGGTGATAACTTAAACTTCACGAGCTGCACACATGTATAAGGTTCAAGCAGACAGTCAACCACTCGAATTTCATTTTCATCTCCACCCTCTAAGTTAATAGCCTCTCACATGGTTTAATGGAACTAGTAAGGCTTAATATCTTATACATAAAGGTGCCATTTATTGACATGGAACTAGCATTTGGCATGTTCTTTGCAGCTTGACTTTGAGTTATGAATGGCTTTGATTCCATCACTTGCAACGTATCTAACATTTGACGTAGAAACGTGGTTGCATGATTTACCATCACTTTCTATTTATGTAGATGGCATGAGACGTGATGAACTCAGCCATAGTTATGAACTTATGATCCCATACACGAGATGTACTCAGTACCTCATTTTAAGATAAATGGTTGAGAACTGAGAGATCATCAAACGGTGCGTTAATTATCCTGGTATATTGGTATAGGTTAATGATGATATGTAACCATTGTTTGACGAGTCTTGAGTTTTGAAAGAGAGAACTAGATCGAAAATATGCAATTTTAACAGATATTCTTTAAATGGGTTTCGCAAATTTATTTGATACGTGCATTCAATGATTCATTTGTTTCTGCCTCCTTTTGCTTATAATCTAATCCTTCTCCATCAACTTATGGACATACTTTAATTCGATGCAAGGCGTGCCAGCTGCGTAAACTGCTGCTCTTCTGTCTTTTGTTCCCCAACGTCAACATAGCAAGAAGCTTGCAGTGGCAATCGAGATGTCATCAAAAGACCAAAGGATTTAACCCTGTCGAGAAGCTCACATCTGATGAGGATCGATCAATCTAAGACCGGAAACATAAACAAGAGTTCAATTGTGTTCCACCACATCAACAAGGGTTCATTTGTTTTCAGCACTTGTGAATGGCGGGATCGGATTACTCTCAGCAAATAGATTTAAGGACTTGAAAAGCTTAATATTTCAATTATCAAACAAGAATAAACTATTTATAATATCAGATGGCAGGAAGAGAATGGTTTTGAAATTTAGAAATTTCTTTCATACTCCTCATATATTAGCTACTTTTCTGATGTTGATAAACATGTTCATTGCAAAGAGGAACAAGATGGTGGCAGCTTATCTACAGCTGACTTCAGGTGTTTGATGTGTCATCATACACTTCTTCAGCATGATTTCTGGTTGACCAATCCTCTATTTTCCTCCATGTAGATGTAGAAGAAATGCAATATCAAAGACAATCACGCATGGAAGCACCGGGAGATAATATAAACAGAAACTTTGCATCCTTCGTTTGCAACCAAAACTATATACACAGTCTTTCTACAATAACCATGTCATGGGTATATTTTATGAAAAATAAATTGTGGATTAGTTTGGCCACCATGAGTATTCAGGAGGATCACCAGACTCGATGCGAAAAACTTTAGCCACTACGAGTATTAAGAAGGATCACTAGACTCGATGTGAAAAACTTTAGCCACTACGAGTATTTAGGATGATCACCAGACTCGATGCGGAAAACTTTAGCCACTACGAGCGGGGTTGGACAGATTTCAAAAATGAGATTTGCCACATCGGAAAGCTGAGTCGCATGCCAAACTTTCGAAGGCCATAACTTGGTCATACAATATCTGATTGAGATGATTTTTTTTTTGAAATTGGATATCTTTTTGATATTTACAACTTTAGGCCAACCTTCTAGGAGAATGAGCGGGACGAATCTATCATTTAGGCCTCGAAATGAGGCCAAACCAAAAATTTTCTTTTCGAATAAAACTTTGACCGAGCGTACCTCTCTATCCGAGAAGAATCAGACAGAGTGATAGAAGGTAGAGTTGATGTGGAAGTCGAAATCTACCTCCTCAAAAAATTTTAGCTTTTTTTCAGAATATTTTTATTAATCATATTTACTTTCGGATGTCTAGTCCTATTCGAATTAGAAGAAAAATCCAACCCAAACTGTGAAAGGAAGGACCTCACTAGTATTATAAAATAAGAGCTATGTACCTCAGTTTAAGAGATGTAGAGGATCAAGGAAAGAAGAGGAGACTTAAACCCTACTTTTGAGATTCCTCCATTTTCTTCTAGTTTTTCTTTTGAGAGATTCAAGTTGAGTGGATTGAGAAAAAAATTTCTTTTTTCCGATCGGATCAAGTTGGTATCAGAGCTAAGTTCCTCTACATTTATGAGTAAGTTGGTTTCAGAGCTATGTTCTTACCTGGTATAATTCCAACTTGATCTAATTAGATAAGGTTAGTATCAGAGCTTCGATCTTCTACATTTATAGGAGCTTTAGTGTATGGTTCAGATGTGCGAGCGGTACAAGCAATCAGGAGAAGGACTATCCGTGCTTGAAGTATATTGAAAAATAAAGACGAGTATGGCTGCTACTTCTACTTCGACGGATGATGAGATGATGGAACGTCTCGCATAACTAGAGAAGAAGATAGCCCAACTCACTAAGAATGTGTCTCGATTGGCAACGCCTTCAACATAAGCACCAACAACTCTATCTTCAAGCAAACCCAAGTAGTTCAGCCGCGAGGCAGGGAAGCAAACATTTTTTCATCTTCAATTTTGATTTAGTAGGAGCTAAATCCCCTAAACAATGAGAGCTCTGATCCAGGAGGATTATCGAACTCAATGGCTGCTATGAGTATTCAGAAGGGTCACCAAACTTGATGTGGAATAGTTTGGCCACTACGAGTATTCAGAATGATCACCAGCCTCGATGTGGAATACTTTAGTCATTACGAATATCCAAAAGAATTACCAGACTCGATGTGGAACACTTTGACCACTACAAGCGGGGCTAGATAGGGTTTAAGGGCGAGATCCACTATATCAGAAAGCCGAGTCGCATGCCAAATTTCTAAAGGCCATGACTTAGTCATACGAGATGATTTTTTTTTTTTTTGCAATTGGGTATCTTTTTGAGATCTACAATTTTGGGCCAATCTCCTAAAGGTTGAATCAGATTGATATTCCAATGTTTAAGCTCCAAAATGGACTGATCAAACCGAAAATTTTCTTTTCGAATAAGATTTTGACTGTTCGTAGCTCTCTATTCAAAAATAATCGTGCGGAGCAACAGAAGACAGAGTTGATGTAGAAGTCGAGATCTACTTCTTCAAAAAATTTTAGCTTCTTCTAAAATATTTTTATTAATCATATTTATTTTAGGATATCTAGTTCTACTCAAACTAGAAGAGAAATCTAACTCAAATTTGAAAGGAGAGACCTCACTAGTATTATAAAATAAGAGCTATGTATCTCAGTTTAAGAGATGTGAAGGATCAATAAAAGAAAAGGAGACTTCAAGCCTACTTTCGAGATTCCACCATTTTCTTCTAGTTTTTCTTTTGAGAGATTCGAGTTAAGCGGGTTGAAGAAAATCTTCTTCTCCCCAATCGGATTACCATTCATGTTCAACTCACAACCTATCATTGCCTATATATTGCATAATAAACTTAGGTATGGAACAACTCCCAACTCCTCTCCCACCCGCACTCCCACAGTGATACATGAGGACATGAGGTAAATTGGTCTAATTAACAAAGCAATGCTGTGAAGATTGATTAGCAACCTCAAACCCAAACAGATCAAATTTTGAAAAATCCAAGTCAGAAATTATATCTTCCTAGAAATCTGCTTTCAAACATAATTTCAAGACAAAATTCCTCATGCAACTGTCTTGGGCACTGGGTTGCCTATGCACGAGACACAAGGCTTGTATCAGAAATAGGTCTTTCATAAAAGAATTGACAGAAAATAAAATAGGTCACCACCCTAACCACTCATTCTCCATCTAAGCTCCAGAGCATTATGAGAGACTAAATTGCTCTTTCTAGCATGAATGAAACTAGGTTACCACCCTGAAACACTCCTCCTTTATCTATGCTCTAGAGCGTCGTGAGACTAGATTTGCTATTATAGCTTTGCTCGATGATTGCTATTATGGTGTCCACTTTGCAAGATAAAGAATAGGTACCGCAGATTCACCCACCCACATATGATATTACAACTGGTGAGAGCACTACGTTAGAATTACCTGAGATGAGTACCTGGGGCCCACGTCTCAAGGTTCTTACCCAGAACCTCCACCCAAACGGACGGTAGCAATGTCATTTCAGATCATGGAAGAGACTTAAGAATATTTAGTTACTTGATTCAAGGATTATCTATGCCATCATTTTTGGTGATGGGTCAATAAACACAACCCTCCACATTCTTGATTCAATCTAATAATTCAAATGGAAAGCAGAAAGCAGAAAAAAAAGAAGAAGAAGAAAAACATAATACCTTGAAATAACTTCTGATGCAGTACCACAGTCTGAAAACAACAGATTCACAATAGGTTGCAGATCTGATGCAGGGTCCCTTTTTTAACATCTTCAGAAAAAAAGCCAGAAGAGCACCCAGCCTTTGAACTCAGAAGGACCAATTGCAGCGTTTGTGATTTAGTTCTCAGATCCTTTGTAACTGTTTGGAAAGAAAGTTCATCTTCCACATTTTCAAGCAGCAAATGCACAAAGACTCTTTGCAATGTGTGCTACCTGTTATAAAGAGCAGTTTAGTTCATAAAATATGTAGTTTGCCAATTAGACAATATTTTTCAGCATCACACAAAATAAGAAACTAAAGGAAAAGTCAACAATATTTCCTTGTTCCAGAGTTTTCAGAATGGCTCCAAATAGGGCAAGTTTCATTTGTACATCCACCTTTTTTTTGTGCTAGGACGGGTGATTCATATATGACGAGTACGAATACACCCAATAAAGTTAGAAAACAGAATATCTCGGAGTGCCCGAGACAGCTCCCCATTCCCAGCCCACACGGTACTATCCGTATGGCTGGCTACATAGGCGGCCACCCAATTCGCAGCTCCATTAGCTTCACAGAAAACATGTTTGGCTTGAAAGGCCACTTCATACCTCGTCATAGCCCAGATGTCACGAAGCAGAGGGTGGTCGTCATCCGCACCCCTTGGACCCCCCTGGCCCATCATCTTCTTTGTCCCCTCTGATTTTCTGCTCGTACGCAGCCACCCAGTGCACCATCCTGCTAAATCTCGTCACCTCAGTTCTTCAGTGGTTATTAATAGGAGGAAACAAGTGCAATAGTGCAATAAAGTGTCCAACGCTCCAACCATACGGGACAAAACAAAAGGCAAAATCAAGTATCTCTGCACCTCTCTCTCTCTCTCTCATGTAAGGTTTTCCTCCAACTGAACATGGTCAGGTGTATCTACTCCTGGAGGATAATGATTAGCCTATCAGGCAGCTCGGAAAAAAATACTGGCTTGCTTCAAGTTAATGTAATGTGTCATACTTGGGTATCTAGTCATGTCCAACAACTGGCACTAGGATAGATGATTAAGAAACAGAAAATAGCTAAAAAAAACACTTTCAGTAACTTGTTTCTGAGAGTATTACAGAAACTGTAGGGTGTTTTGATAAACATGCATCCTCTACAAGGACAGAATTGTCAGTGCATTAGATTCATGTGGAAAGTTCGCCGACCTCAATTGCTGGACGGGTGATCGTTGGGAAGCACTGTTGAGCTGCATCTTTATACAGTACACAGCAATCCTTTCCTCGAGTAATTTATTATTTGCAGGATTTTTAAAGATAGTGGAATATCCAATGTTGCTGATTCTTCCGAATTCTTCATTCCATTTTATTGCTTTCAAGCAGCAAGCTAAGGAAATCTCACACTGGCATGGTGTTCATATGTAGCACGAATGGGCATTAAATACCATCATGGGGCTATGCCACTCGACATCTACAGCATATATACAAGATTCAAACTTAGTGTTTCTTGTTCAAAGACAGACACTAGAATTTATACCCATTCCTGATAGAAACTGGTCTGAATATGTCACAAGGTCCACCAACAGGAACACAAGTAGAAACATAGCACTTAATAGTTGAATTCCACCGTCTGCTACAGCATTTTTGCTTTAGAATAAGGACAAGAACCAGCAGGAGATAAACAGTTCCTGCCATGAGAATACGGTCCACTCTATATCATTTGAAAGGTTGGAGGTTGTGATCCTAAAACCACCTCCAAGGGGATTACTTTTTAGCTGGGACTTCCTAAGTGTAGAAATGCCAAATGCAGATCTTCCTTGGTCAAAATTTAATAAATATTTTGTTTTAGATTCACAATAATTCGAATACCATACTTTCATACTTCTATCTCTCTTTTATCTCTCCTGTTTCTTCTCGAAACTCTGCTTGATTTAAGTATCGGAGGGTCCCAGCCGAACATATTCCGGCAATCCTCTAATCATTTATATGGTTGCAGAACAGCTCCAACATCGTGCTACACTCCTCTAGCTCAATCGAGCAGATTGGCACGTCCACCTGCCAGGTAGGATTTTTGAGCGGCAACTCTTTCTATTGGAGATTTCCTCCTCTCCACTTTAGCCTTATTTCAACTCTCACTTTCCATGATACTTGGATTAAGGTAAATGCAGCATGTGGCAGGGGATGATGTTTTGCTTCATGGTATTGTTCAGTTGCTGCTTTTTTGTTCATCATGGGAGGTTTCACTGGGAAGGAAATCAGGTCGCAGAGTGGATGTCCAAGGAGGGGCTCAGATCATTGCATCCAAGGTTACTGTCCAATCATTTTCCCGACCCTATCTGTGAGATGGCGACGATGGATATGAATTCTGTGTTGTTCCATAGAATGGTTAGGGTCTATCTGTTCCTTTTCACTCTTAACAGAAAAAGGGGGTAAAAAGTGAATGTTTTTCTGATGCTAGGCGAGTATGTGCCATTTGTTACATGTGGATCGTTTTCTACACAATACAACCAATTACAACTGAATCCAAATCAAAATTTTACTAACTCCCAGGCATCCCGCGACAAAAACCTAATCTTTGGCCAAACACAATTCAAAAATGAGATTTTTAATCAATACAGTGCAACTATTCAAAGTAAAAGAGATTTTTTTTTTTTTTTTTGTACCAAAAAGAAAGAGAGAGAACTTTAAACTTACTCTAACACACCAGAATCCGGAGAGAGCGGAAGCAACCGATCCGAAGATTCGCCCCTTCTTCCCCTACCCCAAATCGAGAAACCTGCCGAACTTCCCCACGAGCGGATGGTCCTCGGGGAGGATCAAGACCAGCTTGAAACCCTGATAGAAACTTCTCGGTTTCCCTCCTCCTCGTCGACCCAGGAGACGAGAAGGAGGCATTCGTTGGAGCGGAGGGAGGCGCTGCGAGTCGAGCATCGGGCGGAGGGATCGAAGCACGGGTAGAAGAGGCAGAGGGACGTGGGCTAAGTTTTCCAGGTGAGCCATAGCCTAGCGTTTCCAGAGGGAACGGAAGCCATTCAAACCCTTCCCCCTCCGGAGAGAGCTGGAACCGAGTTTTAAAAAGTTAGTGCTTATACGTATTTGTAATAAAATGATTCTATCGGGGGTTCTTTGTAATAATTCACCATTCGCAGCTTTGTTTTCTCTTTTTTTTTTTTTTTTTTTTGCAAGTAAGACACTGTTGTAGCTTTTATTGCATTCTGCCTTCCAATCTTTACTTTGAGCAAATGTCCGAAAGTGGTTTGCCGACATTTATTTGTTTGAACCGCACTCACCGATAACACCCTGAAAAAGTTAAACTATCCACAAGCTTTCAGGTCTCCACTTTGAGCTAACGACGGCATATGAACCCTAGTTCAAGTACTAGCGTCCCACCCCAACGTTGTTGTACTTTACTTGACTTTCCCTACTGCAGACACCAGTGCAAGAATTGGCAAGCCATTATTGCAAAGGACTTGCTGTCCAATATCAATATTTCATACAGAAGGTATCTCCTGTAACTCCCTTGTTCCCAATTTTTTTCAATTCAAATTAAGGGCAGTGCCGATAAGTGATTTGATAGCATTACTTTAACCTGAATGACAGATTATTCTTAAAGAGCACGATGTAGATAAACATATAATACACAAATTTCTTATTCCCATATAACTTCTCAATTGCAGTTCAAAATTTTGGCAAGGGATTCTTGTACATACCATCCCATAGGATATTAAATAGTATTTATAAACTTCTCATCTTAAACCAATTTATGCACTCAATCTCTGGCTGAAGCAACTGTCAATTTCAATTGCATGCTCATTTATTTTTGAAGCCAATTCTGCATTTTATCTCAATAATTATAAGATGAATGCGTCACTGGACATGCAGTTAAGAGGGCAATCATCTGACTTCGACTTAGAAAATGTAAATGGACTTGGAGTGCATATCAGAGTTCAAAATATCCTCCCACTTAGAGGGTGTGTGCTGCATGCAATTTATATTTTTAATGAAGCCCATGTTCCGTTTCTCTAGTATTTTTTCGTAAAAAAATCACTGAACACTCAGCTACCTGAATTTGAAATGTAATTGGACTCTAGATTTTGGATTGGAGAGTAGACATCTAAAGATGCTTGATGCTTGCATTACAAAAGAAAAGGAATGCATTCCGTTTACCATACGTATAGTGAGAGTCATACGATGCGCGCTTTGAAAGGTAGGTGAATTTTGCACTAGTTTTCAAAGTAGAGAACAAAAGCACATCACAGGTTGTCAAGGCGACTTGCTCTCTCTCATTTCTGACAAGTTCAGTTTTTTAAGTCCCCATAAAATGCAAGGAGCTGACGCCAAATAGAATATGAACTTCCTTTAGGGTAACCTACGTAGAACGCCAGTATCTGAAGCAATATAGAAGTTCAAACGAAGACTATAAATATTCCATCATCCCATAATGTCCTCTCGAGCTTCTCTTTTTAATATTCAGGGGTAAGCATAATTAGGATTATATGATCTGGAAGTTAACAAGTTGAAAATATTTTTATCAGCCTGTCTGATATTGATTGACAGATCTATAGTCATGAGTTAAAGTGAGACTAAAGTTGTAAGAGAGTATTTTATTTAGATCCCTTAGATTCAGTCAGTTTTTCCCATATGTAGGCATGTATTAAAGAGTCAAGTAAGCTAAACTAAGGACAAGAAGAAAAAAAATGATTACCCACATTATTCACAGCAAGTGTATGGCTGGCTGGAATTCCAATAGCAGATTTCAGATGTTCCACTAGCAAGGCCTTGCTCTGAAAATACACAGAAGGCCAACCTTGTTACTCCTTTACGACATTTTATGTTATGTAACTCTAAGAAAGATATTATTATGCTCAATCCAGGAGTCCACAAACTCCCCTGCATTGGTCATGTGAAATATTACTAGGTTCGCATTACTTGCTAAATGCTAAAGCCTGTCAATTGTCATTTTTATGATGAGGAGAAAGATGGGGCGAATCATGCTGTTCTCATGGCATGCGCATGCGATTATGTTATTTCACCTATTCTCCTGTTTCCTGAATAAGATTCTGTAATAGAATCTTAAACACAACCTTGTCCTAATCAGGCACCCAGATGCCTATATACAAATGTTTGCCAAATGCTCATCCACACCCACCATCAACATTCAATGAGGACTTTCGCTCTCATCCTAACTCTTCATGGAAACAAAGTCCCAGTATAACCCTTCTATCAGCATCATCATCACAAATTTCCACAATCACAAGCCCATAGAAGTCTACCAGCTGCCAACCAAACAAAGTGGCCTTCAACTAGCCTGAGAGCCTCAGATCATGAGCCTTTCCATGAATGGAGTACTGCCAAATGCTTTCATCGTCCCCGAATTACATTATTGGTATCCCTTGGCCTTGTCAAACATGCAACCAATTCCCAAAGATGAAGAGCATGACATGTGATTTGATCATCCACGCCCACTCTTTTACAGGTTTGGAATAGAATAGAATCAGAAATGTCACCTCAATCAACCCACTTCTCCTCCTCCTTTGAACTATTAGTTTGTTTTCTCAAAATAAGTCATTCCTTTTCAGCAACCACTTCCAGAATGAGCAAATAAAGAGCAGCATTCTTCATCTAAGAAAAAAAAAGGGACACCAGAAAGTTTCCTATTGTGCTTAACGCATTAACTTATATCTATATTGTGCTCGATGCATTAACTTATATCTATTTGTGCATTGGTGTGTATCCATCAACTTGTATCGTCTCAGAATATATGTTGCAGCAATTTTCATGTATGGCTTGAATAACTGATGGTTACAAGGAATGGTGTGCTGGTTTCCTAACAATGCTGATGACATCATGGGCTTCTAGAAATTAGCATATTTACTCTAATAAGCATAAATGTATACTGTATACTTATATTGATGCCATTCAAGTACAAGGTTGTTCCTGTAGTCCTTTCATTTCAAGAATTGTTTAGGCAAAGTCTTATGAGCAGCATATGGAATTTATCAGCAAAATCAGATGGCTCGAAATGTCTTCCTTCAGTCCAATGCTTGGTTCTTCGTAAATTATTGAACTTAAACGATAGTCTTGTATATCTAGAAAATGAAAGATCCCACATTGGGTAGACTCGTTTCAGAGCCTGGGCATATGAGGCGGGTGTCTCCAAATCCTGCAGACGCGTTTGGGTGGAAAACAAAATCGGGAAGGGGTCTGAGCGGCGCATGTGCGCGCATGCAGATTCCGGAACTAGACAATATCTGGCGGGGGAGCCCTGTGTTCCCCCCTTATGTGGCCCCAACGTGGGCACTGGGTGCCTCACGCGCCCTGCGCAGGCGGGGGCGTGATAGGAAACATGTTCGATATCCTACGCGTGTTGCTCATGCTTATTTCCTACTACTCCGACTGCCCCATATGACATTGGAGTGTTGCTTATTGGGCATGGAGAATATATATGAATTACATGCAATAGTCTTCGTCTCTTTTCATGATCGGAGGCCAATAATGCCTTAATATTGAAAAACTAAAACTATTTTACAATGCATTTGTTTATGAAATAAAGTACATATGCTGAGGACTTCAAGAAAGCCAAGTTCTAATTCTCCAGCCTTTTAACGTGAACCCAATTTGTTAATGAATTCTCTCTCTGAATGAGAAGCGATGACACACGCCGGTTCTTTAAGCTTGGTTAAGATATATATTTCTAATTTGGCTATCATTGAGTACCTTAAGACATGGTCTGATAGATTTTAAATGCTCAAAGAGTATATCTCCTTCCTCTTGTAAAGATCTGAAATTGGGCCTGTTCTTGGGCCCAATGAACTGAAGTCGGCAATGGATGCCGACTTCAGTCTGTTCATCATGGTCTTCCCACGATGAACACGCCGGCCGAACGGCCAGCGAATCCCCCGCAAGCCCCCCCTCTTCCCTCTTCCCCTCTCCCTCTCTCTCTCTCTCTCTCTCCCTCTTTCTCTTCTCTGAGAGCCCATCCTTCTAAAAAACCCATCTTTTCCTTCTCTTTCCCCTTCCTTGAGAGGATTACCGGAGCCACCGCCGCCGCCGGAGCCGCCAACGCCGCCTGGGATTCATCCGTTGACGACCGGAGGTGAGGAAGATATTTTTTTGTTATCACTTTTTATGGATTTAAGGGGAGAAATGAGGGATATCAACCGGTTTTATCTTCCCCTGTTTCTGAAGACTTTTTTTGTGAAGTTGGCCGGCCGACGGTGGCCGGCCGGGATCAATCCGGCCGAAACGGGTTCGGCCGGAGGTGGGCGAACAGGGGGCCGGGCTTCCCAGCCCCGGTCCCTCTCTTTCCTTCCTTTCTCCCTCTACTTCTTCTCTCCTTCTCGTCCGGCGCCGCTTGTGACAGTGGCGTGGCCGACGGCGGCTGGCCGAGCGCCGCCGCCGAGGGCCACGATCGACCGCCGAGGGCCGACCGGAACCACCAGCCACCCTCCTCCCTTCTTCTTCTTCTCTTCCTTCTTTCTTCTTCTCTTCTTCTTCTTCTTCTTCTTCTTCTTCTGTATTCGGCCTGGGTGCTTTTCCTTGCTTTGAAATCCGTGCCTTATTTGTGAACCAGATCTTGAACCGGGTTTATATTGTGAACCGGTTCCACTATTCCATGAATGGGTTTTGTTCGGGTCTGATCAGACCTGGTTTGGGTTGGGCTAGGGATCTGTGTTGGGCTGAGTTGGACCTAATTAGATCTGTGGGCTGGGTTGGTGTGGGCCCGAGATCTGATCTGGACCTGTAATCTGGTTTGGTTCAGTTGGGCCTAATCTGTGTTGGGCCACAATTGGTTTTGGATTTAAAGGATTCTGATCTTAGGGTCTATGTTTGATCTTAAGGGCCCATTCTTGGATCTATGAACTTAGGAGTTTAAGGGTTTGAAGAATTAGTTTAAATTATGTTTCTTAATTAATTAAATAATTAATATTTATGTTTAATCAGGGGTTCGTGATATCTGTGGTAGGGATTTTTAAGCGAGCCCAGGTAGGTGACCTATTGCTTTAAAGTAGAATTTTAACATGTATCTTGCATATGTTGATGTTATGTTTTATTATTGGCATTATGTGTTAGATTTAAAATTAAATATTTAAATTTCATAAATTGTTATATGCTTTACTGATGGGAGTATGGTTATGACTTTAATTTGGAAAGTTGATTTATTGATTTTTAAAATCCGCGTGACTATAGTCTAGGCCCCGCCAATGGGATGATACGTTGGCCCTGTCGACTTGTACTGAGGAACTAGTTCCGACACCGCGACCACCGGTGATAGAATAGTGGCGGCACAGGGGTGCGTTTTGCTCTTCGGAGCGGCTCGGTGGAGCGTGAGTTTGGCACCAGGGGGTGCGGCACAGTGGTGCGTTGGCTCAGTGGAGCGGCTCTTCGGAGAGTTGTATTGGCACTTCGGTGTAACTATGCCACTGGATGATGTGGCCGTAGTCATGCGGTTGAGTTATTTTGAGTCTCGGATCGGGTTTACGGGTTATCGTGTGGATTTTTGGATTCATGAGTTTAGTTGCTTTTTTATATGCATGACGACATGTTATATGATGACTTTATTGCATGATGTTGCCTACTGAGCTGTTAGCTCACTCCTACCATTTACATTTTTGCAGGTGATGATATATGATTATGGGGATTACGGAGAGTGATCATGATGTAATTAGCTAGTAGATATGGACTTTCTTTTGAATTATGTATATATGGACATTTGATATGAAAACTGGAATTTATCTTTAATTAGTTATT